>NW_024885344.1:5686130-5687682 GCF_019232065.1 Centrocercus urophasianus
CTTTCCTTTCCTTTCCTTTCCTTTCCTTTCCTTTCCTTTCCTTTCCTCTTCTTTCCTCTCCTTTCCTTTCCTTTCCTCTCCTTTCCTCTCCTTTCCTCTCCTTTCCTCTCCTTTCCTTTCGCATTTGTTTCAGTTCAGATTCATATTACTTGAACACGAGTATTTTACAAAAGCAGACACAATTCCACCATCATTTGTGCATGACCTGTACAATTTATATCCTGGCTTGATATCTTAAGCACATTTTAGTCAATTTCTGTATTTATGTTCTTATTATTGACCAGAATGAATGTTCTTGTTTTCATAACCAGCATGCATGGCTGAATTCTCAAGGAAAACCTCAGTTTGCTCACCCAGAAACCCAGACCATCACTCACACTGCTGCTGTAATGCTGCAGTCAGTGTCAGTGAGGTGTTCCCTACCAGTAATAATAGCTCTGTGCTTGAACTGGTGGTAGAGGTGGGGGAGGTACCAGCAAGTCACTAAAGATTACTTTCCTCCAGAGCAGTACTTCAGCACATTGAGGAAAGACCACAATTATGAGGAGAAAATGTTGGCAGTGCAACATAGTGATGAAATCTTGATTGGAAGATTCTTCATGCTGACACTGAAAGAATGAGTTACCATGGAGGGCACAATATATTTAATTAACTTTATAACATGCAGTAAGGATGTGGTACACAGCACTATGCGGTGACCTGTGAAGCTCTGAATGTAAATGAGAATAATTTTTTTACCTTTCCAATAAAACCTTGAGGCTTTGGACTGTTTGGAGAAGGGCAATGGAGCTCTGAGGGGTCTGGAGCACAAGTCTTATGAGAAGCTGCTGAAGGAACTGGGGTTGTTCAGTCTGAAGAAGGGGAGGCTCAGGGGAGACCTCATAGCTTTCTACAGTGACCTGAAAGGAGGAGGTGGTGAGATAGGGGTTGGCCTTTTCTGCCAGCTAACAGTGATAAGACAGAGGTAACGACATTGAGTCAGAGGAGTTACAGGTTGGATATGTTGAAAAATTTATTGTCAGAAAGAGTGGTGCTGCAGTGGCACAGGCTGCCCAGGGAGGTGGTGCAGTCACCATCCCTTGTGGTGTTCCAGAACCGTGTGGATGTGGCACTGAGGGACGTGGGCAGTGGGCATGGGGCTGACAGGTTAACGGTTGGGATAGATGATCTTAGTGGCCTTTTCCAACCTCAATGATTCCATGACGCTATGACATCATCCTGAAGAATTATAGCTGCATGCAGTCCTCCCACAGCACAGCCACGTAAACACACCAGGACAAACTTCTGGAAACGGTCAGGCTCTGTTGCTCTGGGCAGGGCAAAAAAACAGAGTCTCCTGAATGCCGACTGCTTCTCCTTCCTTGGCTCTGGTGACCAGAAGTGCTGATGAGACGTTTGTCAGCGGTGATCCCTGCTCCGCCCTCCCGATCCCGCCGCCAGGTGGCGCCGTAGCGCTGCCGGAAGCCGTGCGGGACCATCGGCGGCGGCGGGACCCGCCCGCCCGGCCCGGCGCATGGCAGCGCGCTGAGGCGGGCCGCGCCGGGCCGCACCG
>NW_024885344.1:5730699-5775591 GCF_019232065.1 Centrocercus urophasianus
CTAAACTAAATCCTTTTCTTCATTTCTATAAGACAGTGAAATGTAAGCGCAAATAATGAAACTAGCATCTTGAGTGTTCCCTGTGAAGTTTGCTGTGCTACTTTCTGTGAAATATCTGGACAAGTCTGTCCTAAGCTTCAAATATTAGTGGCCACCCAGTTTGTATTAGCTGGTGTGTGGATCGGAATGTAAATTTCTACAACCTCCTGAATGAGGGGGTTTGCAAAATTGGGAAGTAGGTATGGAATTGGGAAGAATCTTTTTCAGTTTTTGTTTAGTTTGCCAACGTAATTTCTCTAAGAATAGCTGAACAACCTTACAACATTTATAGATGTCTTGTTTTCAGGATAGCTTGTATGGCTGTGTGCACTAATGCTCACTGTTTGAAAACAATCCATATTTCTAGGTATTCTTTCAC
This sequence comes from Centrocercus urophasianus, assembly GCF_019232065.1. Classification (NCBI taxonomy): domain Eukaryota; kingdom Metazoa; phylum Chordata; class Aves; order Galliformes; family Phasianidae; genus Centrocercus; species Centrocercus urophasianus. The sequence continues at coordinate 5,731,118 of NW_024885344.1, forward strand.
AATTCTGTTTTTGTCTTGAATTAGTTATAATCTTTCTTGATCTTTTCCCCCACCTTTGGTAACAGAAATCTAACAGCCAAGGATTTATTAATCTATTTTGAGAGAATGTGAATATATCTCTCTGTGGTTTTGCTTCCTTAAAAGTCAGAGTACACAGTTTCAGTAGTTAGGGTAAAATGAAATGCTTGTAAGTCTCTTTTTTTCCCTGATTTTTAAGATCAATTTTAGCTTTCTGATAATTGTTACATTGTGAAGCTGAAGGTAATTGTGTAGCTGTAGACTGAGGAACTCCAATTAGTGGAGACCAGCACTGAGGAACTCAGGGCAGTGCCAGCTCAAATCCAGGCATGTGGGGTCCATCGCTGTCTGTCAGTTCTTTGCAATCAAGTGTTAGGAGCTGGATGTGTAAGGGATGGGATAGATGTTCAAAGAAGTGATCTTAGTGAAAAGTAATTACACTTCCAGGAATTCAAAAGGCCCCACAAAATATAAAGTATTTTTTGTAAATCTTTTTGAAATTTACATTAAGGTGAAACACCGGTAATGGACAAGCATGGCAAGAAAAGACCTATGGTGACTACTCATGTGGTTCCAGATGATATGGGGTAAGGTTTAGAATATGCTTCTTAAAAAAAAAAAAAAAAAATTAAGTCCTTAAATTTTTTTAATGGTGAATTTTTTAAAAAAAATTCTTAATTATATTTTCCCCCTCTGATCTCAATTGCTTGAAGATATTAACAGTATTTAAAATGATCTAAAAAATACATGAAAAATATTTTTGATAAATGGAATGAAAGTGAAAATGTATTGGCTAAATAACTACAATGCAAAAGTATGTGTTGCAGAAGCTCTTCTTGAGATTAAGGCCGTTGAGTTGAATTTTTTTTTTCTTCCTCCCCAAAAAACAGTGGTATCCTGTGGAAAAAGTGAGACATAAATACATAAACACAGTAACTGTTTTGTCAGCTGTCATACCAGTGCTTTACACACTGCTGATACCATCTTAAGTGCTATAAAAACAACCCTGCAATCATTTATCTTGGATGGTTATGTTGTGTTTTTGTTTTTTTTATTTCAGTTACATTAACTTTAATGAAATTGTTCTTTGTTCTTTGATGCTCTGCATACCTTTTTCTTTGGGGATGGGGGAATGATTAGCTTTATTTACCACTCTCTTTCCCTCAGGACCCTTTAAATGCCTAATCATAGAATCAAAGAATCGTAAAATGGCCTGGATTGAAAAGGACCACAATGATCACCTAGTTTCAACCCCCCTGCTATGTGCAGGGTCGCCAACCACCAGACCAGGCTGCCCAGAGCCACATCCAGCCTGGCCTTGAATGCCTCCAATGCCTCTTTATTGAGAAGCTGATAGATTGTAGTAACCTTTTCATCAAGAAACTAATTCTAAAAGATTTTTTTGCAGGAGGGGAAGGAGGAGTAAGTCTTATTTATATCTTGTGAAGCAGTAACAACTCTATCACTGCTTACAAGTAACAGGCTTGCGATAAAATTAGTTTAAGGCATTTACATCAGGTCTTAATCAAAAGTCCAGAAATGCTCAAAAATCATAAACTATTTTTTAGGGGTGAAGTACAGAATATGCTGGAAAGATTTGGAGGTAAGTACACTCATGTTCTAACAAATTGCAAAGTAATGTTTAAGTTACAGAATTGGCAATAATTCATTTCTGCAAGATAACTTATGAGATTTGAATAAAATGGCTGGTGTTTGTAGCACTGCCTACAGCCAGTTTGCAGATGAGAACTAATATGTGATATGTCTGGAGCAGATGGATAGAAGAGAAGGGCATAACTGTATATAAGGAGAGAAAAGTATTGTGTGGACTCAAGGAAGAAGGCAAAGATGCATGAGTACTTTTGATGATCAATTCCCACTTTAAGGAGTGGTTGAGAGGCAGTGATTATATCACAGAGAATGTACAATGTGAATTAAAAATCCATTGCCCTTATTCAATTTTTTGTTGTAAGAGTGGTGATTGCAAGACTGGAGTGAGGAAATGAAGGGCATTTAAACATGAAGCAGCTAAATAGAAAAAGTAACTCAAATTCAAGATAAGGAATGACTGTAAATTGTAGCTGTGATAAAATGGAGCTAGAAAGGTAGCAGTCTGCACTGCATCTGCAGAAGTCTAGAGAATCTGGGAATCTGTAGAAATGAGAATTTCGGCAGTCAGAAAGGAGAGTAAGAAGTTTCTAGCACAGCCAAAGAATGAGGGTATTTAATATTGGCCATGTAGTGTGGAGGGATTTGTTTGTGTTGCCTATGTTGATTTAATTAAGTCATAATCAAGTGAAATCCTAGATGGCTTTACTTAACATTCAGAATGATGAACTGAATTCCAGACAACTGGCAGCTTAGAGAAAAAGTTCATTGCACTCGCAATGAATTCATTCATACAAATTGTCTAAAAAAGCATCAGAAAGGGAGAACATTGTAATGCTGGCATTACTCAGTATCTGGTTGATAGTTTCATGTATGAGATGAAAAGTAACTACAGTTGTTGTTTGCATGCAAATTTCAAAGTGAAAGAGTTTGAAGAATTCTTTAATTAAGGAATTAAGATATTTTTTTTCAGTTAAGATACGTGTTAGTATGCTATTTTGGATCTAACAGTATAGACAAGAGAGGGATTTCAGTGTTTAATATTAAAAAGCTGGGATTGCTTTTTAGTTAGGACTCAAAAGATGGAAGGAAAATAAATGAATCAAAGAGAGGATGCTCTCTGATTAAAAGTAATAGGGTTGGCAGTAGCAGGGGCAGATGCCTCAGCAAATTAGAGAGATGTTTTCCGAAGGCTACAGTAGGAAGGAAAAGCAATTGCTTTAAACACCAACCTTAAGCTACCTGTGACTTGTTCCTTAGATCTCCAAATGTAAATTAAAATGAAATGAACATATTAACTTACATTAACCTGAATACTTCTTTAAAAATACTGGAGTCTTTCTGATGTATAAGTAGTAGTTTGACATTCATTCATTCAATATGTTGACAGTGGCAGTAATCCCACACAACCTCTTATTTCTGAAATCTAGGCAATTTGCTCGGATATTACTCTTCAAACATTTGAGCCAGTGTTCTTTCTTGAGAAAAATCTAAGAAGCATTGGCCTAGCTGAATTAGTGGGAGGCCTGGAAGTGTTAAGCTAATTGTGTAGTGAAATAAATGAGGAGAAGGGGTGATGTCCAGTTGCTGCTCCAGATGCCTGGTGTAAGGTAGGCTCTGTGGGGGGAATAAAGAAGCAGCTCTCATACCTGTGCCAGCAGCAGGTGGAGAAGATTCCTAATTTAGCAGACATGAGCCCAGATCATGTGAGCTTCTTTCTGTTAGAACGCGCCTTGCTTGCTTTTCCAAAGCATAAATTCATCAGCATCTTTAATAAAATGCTCTGGTGTCCAAGTATGCTTAACTTCTAGGTATGCTTAAGGTATGCTTAACTTCTAACTACTCTTTGATTCTAGCTGACATTAACAAAGCTCTCTTAGCCAAGAGGAAAAGATTAGAAATGTATACAAAAGCCTCACTCAAAACCAGTAACCAGAAGATTGAACATGTTTGGAAGACACAGCAGGAGCAGAGGTAACATTTACCCTTGGTTTTGAGACCTGTGATGTCTGATACTATAAGCAGAGCAAATTGTAAAAAATGAGATGGAAAAACTGCAGGACTTGCAGCTGTCTTTTTGGTTTTATATATTTGAAACTTGTATTAACCAATTGTTGTTTACATAGAGAGACTACAGCATCATGAACTAAAGAATGGGCTGATTTTCTTTTCATTATAAACTTGTCGATGCCAAAATCTGTAATTTGGTTAAAACAGTGATTCTGTAAAATGCTGAGACAATTCTGCTGAGAAAAATTTTGTTGTTTGATTTGTTTGTTTTTAATCTGTTTCATCTATCAGTGCTGTGTCACTATATGTATGTAAGTACTTATGTGTGAGTGTTCCTTTTTTATTTTTCTAAAGCATGATGTTCAGTTAGGGACAGATTCAAAATAGTCCTTTTTTTTTTTTTTTTTTTTTTTAATTCACACTAGCTCCTATTCTGTGCATGTAGAACCTTTATCTTTCCTTGTCATCCTTCGGAGTGTTTGTAGTACTTACAGCCAACATCTGCTTGTAGGCACAAGCTCAATCATGAGTTCTCCCAGCAGTTCCTGACTGTGTTTCAGCAGTGGGATGTAGATGTGCAGAAAGCAGAGGAACAGGAAGAAAAACTAGCGGTGCGTTTCCAACATGGGATGTGTTTCACAGTGTATTATTCACAGGGAAACCCCCCAGTGTCACATTTTCAAGTGCAACAGGACGGGCACCCCTTTTGGGGAGAAGGAAAGAAAAATGACCCAATTAAGATAAGGAGAGAGAACGTATTTACTACAAATGGTAAAGGAATGTAAGGTGATGATAAGGAGAGTTACAATTAATCTCTCAAATGGGAGAGAAAGGAAGGCTATGACCGTGCCCGAACCAGGAAGCCATGTCATCTCTATCACCCAGAATTGCAGATCATGTGGAGGCCCTTGCAAAGTGTAGCATATCTTCCTCTTGGAGAATCAGAACTCAAGTGAGACTGCTAGAGGGCATGAGACCAGGAAATGCAACTGTACAGTGCACTGTGCCTCTACACCCAACAGCCTGACACGTGAGGCTTCACAAGGCTTGTGAAGGGCTTGGAGAATATGCCCTATGAGGGGGGGCTGAAGAAACTGGGATTGTTTAGTCTGTGGAAAAGGAGGCTGAAGGGAGACCTTATTGCTCTCTTCCAATACATGAAAGGTGCTTACAACAAGAACAGGGTTGGTCTCTTCTCACTGGTGACAGGACAAAGGGAAATGGCCTCAAGTTGTGCCAGGGTAAGTTTAGATTGGATATCAGGAAACACTTCCATACAGAAATGGTTGTTAAACATTGGAATACACTCCACAGGGAGGTGGTTGAGTTTAAAAGCCGGATGTGTTTAAAAACTGTTCGGATGTGGTGCTCAGGGACATGATTTAGTGGAGGGTTGTTAGGGTAGTATGGTTAGGTTGTGGTTGGAGTTGATGATCTTTAAGGTCTTTTCGAACCTGAGAGATTCTATGATTCTTTGATGTCATTATATGGAGTACTGATATAACCAGGTCACCCAAACATGTAAAGATGTGAAAATACTGTACATAGTTCAGACAAACACATAACTCTTCAGAATTTCATTCACCTTTGGTGGTTCAATAACTGTTTAAATTTGAGAACATATTTCAAAGTGAAGAAAAGTGAAGTACTTTATTGCAAGTTTATGAATGGGAATAAAAGAAGCCCTAGGCCAATGTATGGACTGAGAAAAGCTGAGGTGATTTCAGAGAAGAAACTGATGTGCTGATTCTGAGCATGCGCAGACTTTGCATGGGAAGAACAAAGGAGTACAGGAAAGTGTATCTAAGCAAGCATTGCTTAAAAATATGTCTCCACGCAATAAATCTATGAGAACTTCATGATGAAAGGAGACAGTGGAATACAATCACATGCTATTGGTGAATTTGTACCCCCACAACATTTGCATGTTCAGCACATCTCCCTGGAATACTCTCAGATACTGTGTTGGCCAGCTGTTCTCATAGGATGTCACAGACTTCCCTTTGGAAAGGCCTGTAGGTGACAGCTCAGGGCTTAATCCAATCTTTAGTCCTTTTATTAATAAAAACAAGGATAACTCTCCATGCAGGTGTCTCAATTCTGAGCCAGATTGTTAATGAAGGTAGAATCTTTTCATTCTGATAAATGATAACCAGTGCTGATGTCAGAGTACTTTGGGTCAACTAAAAGCATTTTTTTGTTTTCTTTTTGCTTCTGCTTCAGAATATGTTTCGTCAGCAACAAAAAGTTTTTCAACAGGCAAGAATAGTTCAAAGTCAGAGACTGAAAACTATTAAGCAACTATATGAGCAATTCTTAAAGGTACAGTAAGTTTTCATTTTAGAAGACAGCTGATCCTTATCACATCATTAGGAAAGCTGTAGTAATCCATCCTTTCTGTAATACAGAAATTTAATGTTTGCTTAAGGAGGGACAACAGCTTAGCATGAGTCTTCATGTTAGTTAGTTCTCTTTCTTTATTTAAAAATGAGTTGTTCTTTCCAAATACACACACATACGGTGCCTGTATATGAATGCTTTATAAAGTGTGTTCTTGCAGGGGTCTGATGGGCTTTCCTGTTTCAAATATTTAACCCTCAGAGCATGCTTTCTAACCCAAAACTTTATATAGACAGTCAAATTATCAGGTTTTCTGTCTCAGCTGTCCCTCAGGTTTTTTGTACGTGTTGAAAAAGTGAAAGTCAGCCATAAGTGAAAGTCAGTCATAAAATTAACATTTTATGCTGTAATTGACTACTTCTAATACTGCTGGCACGTGCATTCTCCATGAGAATTTGAGTCAGGTTTTTTTTGGTCATGAACCTTTCTAGCTACTGCTGCTCCCTTAGAGCTCCTCTTCTGCAGGCTGAACATTCCCAGTTGTCTTCCTTTCCTAACTGTCCTGTTTTGAAATTTGCTTGTTATGGTATGTTTTTTCAAGTCAGGCAGCTTTGACAAATAAATTCGAAACAGAGGAACACTTTGATAGTTGAAATTTACATTATAGGACGTTACAGAGATGTTCATAAACAATAACCATTTTAAAAGGTCTAAACATCTTCAGCAAAGTTTTAAAAAAAAAAAATTGCAGTTTTTTCTTCTCAGAGAAGATCAAAAGGTAAAAGTCAAGCCTCAAATATGCTTAACTTTAAGTACAAGTCAAAGAAAATGCAGCAATGTGCATTCAGTTAGGCAAACTATATGAGCAAAAGGGAAGATAACCAGTGAGCCTTACCTCAGTTTATTTAGAGTGAAATGTGCAAAGAGGAGGGAACGTAACATTTTCTGTAGTTGTTGCTTCAGGTCTCCAAGGTTGTCACGATATTCAACTGTACCACCCCATACTTCCTGACAGATACATCTAGACTTGTAGAATTGTCATCTTTATTGAAATGCAGGATAGTAGCTTACACCTGGTAGATGCTGAGTGGAAAGGACTGTTTTTGTCACAGGGTATGTGTTGTTTAAGCAGCGGTGTAGATTGGAGTCCTATACAATTTTCTTTTTCAAGTTCATGACAAAATTCATCTGCAACTGTCAGTGACCACTACTGCTATAAAAATCGAACTGTAATCTGAATAATGGATTGTCTGTTTTTAAATTGAACTTCTGATAGTGAGCATTCTGAATTAAGATTATCTTTAACTTCAGAGCATGGAAGAGCTAGAGAAAAACAATGAAACTCTTCTAGCTGGTGCACAGAATGAACTTCGCAAAGAAATGGCTATGCTACAGAAGAAGATCATGATGGACACTGTAAGTATCAGTAGTTATAAAGAACTTTGTTAAATACAAAAATAGAACATTCTATAAGGGAGTCGTTAGACATCATTTAATTAGATTAAGGAGTCATATTGGTATGGCATCTGTTCAGAATAATCTCCTTTTCTTGTAACAGCAACAGCAGGAGATGGCAACCGTTCGCAAGTCTCTTCAGTCCATGTTATTCTGACGGCTCAATGGAGAAACAACTTGTACCTAAGTAACACGATACAAGTATAGGCGTTAGCCATAAAGAACTTTATCTTAAGATTTAAGTGTTTTAAAGCTCCTATTAAATACTTTAATGGATTGTTCTAATCTTGTGTCTGATAATGTTGTAAGAGGGTATATTAGTAAATCTGTTTCTAAGGGGAACAAACCCCTAACCAATTATGGTCTGCCCAATTATTGTTCACTTTCTTTAGCAGTGGACTGTTCGATTGTTTCACTTTTTATAACGCTCAATTGAAACAATAGGTAAAATGAATGGGAAAAAAATTGAAGTTTTGTATAGAAACTTAACTAATCTGGGTACACTGCAAATAGAAGCCTTTTACAAAAGCCACAGCTTCAAGACTTTCACAGTTTCAACATATAGCCTACAGGCCTGTCAGTAGTTAAAGTTCATGGGTTATGAAAGGTGGTTTAATGATGTATGTTATGGTAAATGAAACACGAGGCCTTTTGTTCAGGCCACTGTGATTTCTTTTTACCAATAAGAGATGTATCGACTGCTGTAACTTGTCCAAAAAGCAGATTTCTTTAATTGAACAATGAGCGTAGTACCACAGCTTGACAGGACATCTGCTCTAGTAAGCATAACTGAATATTACTGCATGCGTTTTGGGTTATATATTTTTGCACACTTCTGCTGAGGTAATCTAGCTCACTTACTTGAAATGGAATATTAATTTTTGCAGTTTCAAATGATTAGCAGTTCAGGGAGGTCTGTTTTAAGAATGAAGCGTTTTTCATTTATGCATCTCATTACAGTCAGTGATTATAAATTAAAACAGCCAGCCTAGCTTGCATTGTAGTTTGTTTTTACAGAAAGTCATTACACTTGAACATCCACTTTTACAAATTAGGTAGTTCCTAAAATACGTGTTGTCAGGTTTCATATAATAGTAGATAACACAAAAACCACCCACACAAGCAGATCTGATTACTTTAAAACAATGTATTTCAAAACCAAACCGTACAACTTCTTATCTGCAGCTTACTAGGATTTTTAGTTCAGAACCAACATATCTGATGACTGCTCATCAGTGCCAGGAGACAGATCAGTGATAGCTAATTTACAGAAAATTCAGCTTGTGGGTTGCAACTGAAATTGAGCAAGTAGCCTGTATGGAGCTGTCTTGTGTTGTGTCAGATGGCACTCAGGGACAGAGCAAACACAGAAATTACATTGCTAGGATGATGCATGAGGTAGTATGGGTCCATGGTGAGTATCAGATAACTAGCAATGCTAATTTTAGCTGTGGTGTTCAGTCTCTGCCCTTTAAGGATAATTAGATGATGCTATGCTATACAGTTAACAGGTTTTGCTTCCACTCTTCTATACTGGGTTACTTGTTGCCATTACCTCTTGTTTCTGGCTTTCCAATGACTTCTGCACTTGTTTTCTACCATTTCCTTACCTCTACTGTAACTTTACAACTATTTATACCTAGTACTGTACTACATTTTTGAGGTCTTGGGAACATGTTGCACAGTATTTTCTGTCCTATATCTCAGGCAGGCTTTCTGAACTCAGCAGCTATGAAGCTGCAGTGTAATATTTTTGCAACAAATAATAGCACTTTTTATTGTACAATTCAGTAACATCTTTATGAACTTTAAACCTCAGCTACATGGCAGCAAGTAAAAGTGACAATGTGTACATTCAGCAGCTTCTCACAAAAATAATATTGATGTATTACCTCTTTAAAGGAGCTTGAGCATTTAGGTTTTGTGTGCAAGTTGTAATTTGCTAGTACAGACAGTAAGCTACTTTATTTTTTCACTAATGAAAAGAAAAAAGGCTGATATTAGGACTGACCTTCTATTTTGTAGAATTTTACTATACATAGGTTTTAGTTCCTTATGGTTTTGTTTGGATAAAGTATGGTGACAGTAACAAAATAAATTAGATTACAACAGAAGTTAATACAAACAATGGCAAACACAGTTCAGAGGGAATTAGTTACACGCAGGTAGGTTGCATTGTCATATTCGGGTGTGTTGCACTGTCACAGTCTAACAGACATTAAAGTTCAAGGAACTTAGTAATTCAACTTACACAGTTTCACAGATAAAAATTAGGGTAGGTGAAGCTACAGTCCTCCAGTACCTAGCTGCCCACAGCCTAGATAATGGGTACAATGAGGCAAACCTTATTATAATCACAAAAGCAGAAACTGCCATTAGAAAACAACCTCTAAGCTACAAGTGTGTTTAGTAACAATAAGCTAGATACTAGAGAATGCATGAATCCTAAAGGCACTGCCAACAGTATCTTGAAATAGGGAACAAGAAAATTTTCCTCTATTTCCTTCATCTTACTGGTGCACTATCTTGTTCTTTAGAACTTTCAAAGCAGATTACTAGTTTTACCCCAAGGATCCCTCATTTTTACCAGTCTTGACAATGCAGTACTGTATCCACCTCTGACTGCCATTTCACAGTAGAATACTTCAGAAACTAATGTTAGAAAATCAGTCACTTGCTTTAGGAAAAAATAATTCTGTTTTGTAGCACCTTGGTTTGCAGCTTACAGTCCAGAAGAAGCTTACAGACCAGAAGTACATAATTAAGAGTACTTAACAGGAGACAACAAAAGTTTCAAATGTGACAGTTATGGTATGAAGTAACAGCTCCAATGTCTAAAACACTGAAACAGAATCTGCATGACTTTGTATTTAATAACTCTAGCATCTGGTAATTTCTGGGATAGCATGAGCTGTTTTCTCATGAAACTAGTTTACTGAAAAGCTTAATCTGTTTTCCCAGAGAGGCTGCTTCATTCAGCATTCTGCTAACTGTTTATTTTCTCCTTGACCTATTTAATCAGTCAGTATGGTTCTGAACCTGTTCAGGAGCTTGATGAGATGAAATTCGGAAGACATGTATATGAAGATGAGCAGCAATCTGTAGGCATACACCAGTGGCATATCTCAGCATATCAAACAAGGATATGAACTTAAAAAGAACAAAACAGAACAGGTTAAGAATGTATTTCACAAAATTGTCTCTGCTATAAATTCAGCTTTAATCAGAATATATCAAATTTTATGAAGTTTGATATGCACTGCACAGTTTGTAGTTAGAGTAACATTAAACAAACCACCTGAATTAAAGCAGAATTACAAAAAAGAGATCCATAATTTTACTTTCAGATCTCTTTTCTGAGGAAAGAAAGCCAATTAGCTCCCAAAGCATACGGTTATGCAGTATCCTGGCACTCTTTCCACAATGACAGGTGAAATTGAGTAAATCTGAAATGGCAGAATGGAATGATGGAGACAGTTCTCAGTCCATTCCTTTATATATGCCACATCAAAAGTATAAAGCAGAATGCTTACCAGAGCTATCCATAGAACAACATATTCATCAATGACACTGTTGAAGTACTGGTCCAAAAAGAGAAGTCCTGGTCCAATAAATGCAGTGTCTTGAAGACTGATTTCACTTTTTGTCATGTGAGCCACCTATTTAAAAAAAAAAAACGACCACAAAAGGCACTACTGTGAGATCACTGTAACTACCACAAAGCCTCCACTTCAAGAGAAAGCACAGTGTCCTTACCTTTCACCAGCCTCTTTGAAGGGCCCTCTGGAAAGCAATCAGCAGGCAGGTCAAGAGCCTGCTGCTCTCTCACAGTTTCTTTGTCAAGGGCTAAGTAACCTGTCTGCAGGTTGCTCAATCACTATACAGCACTTCAATCAGTGATATCAGCTATTTGAATCAAGTCCTGGTGGTTTTTTTTTTTTTTACTATTACATAGGAAAAATAACACATGACCTTCTGTGCTCTTTTTAGTTACATCTATCCATATGTACTTGAGCAATCAGCAAGGCTAGTAACTTGTAAGCTAGCAAGCCCCCCCCCCCTGTCCCCCCATCAGTATCATATTTAATTTCTATAGGAGACTAAGCCTGTGTCAGTGTGTAGGTCATAACATAATGTGGTAGCAAAGCAAATCTGGAAAACTTGCACTGTGCTTACTGCTTCAGAATGCATCTGTTAAGCCAACAACTGGTTGATGTTTAGGGCTGAGAGAAGATTCCTTACCACTAACTTCTGTGAGATTTTAGCATTCACAAATCCAAATGTCAGGACATACAGGCACGGATGTTTCTCAAACAGCTGAATTGTAGATTTTTTGTAGATCACAATGGCCAGTGTGACAAGTAGCCCAATGTGGACACCTGGTGAAAGAACACTTGTTCCCTGAAATACAAAGGGAGAGAAAACTCTTCTTTGGCTTCAATCGCACAGCAAGACCAACATTTTATATATAATAAAAATATATATTAATATAATACAATAATAATATAATATAAAATCAATATATTAATATATGAAATATAACAATAATATATTAATATAATACAATAATAAGAATATAAAAACCAATATATTAATATATACAATATATAGTAATATAGTATAATAATATATATATATAACAACACCCACTGAATGAAAGCAATTAGAGCTGTCAAAGCTTAGGGAAAGTCCATTCGCACTGTGCTACTGCTATTAATATCCTTTATGATAACCTTTGATCAACTTTGAAAGAAAATTCACTGCTGCTTCCTGTGACAGAAGGAATCCAGTAACAGGTACAGAGAAGACAGCTAAATAAGTCTTTGCTTTGACCATCCAACATACTCAGATTAACAAATAAGTATTTCTAATGTGTGAAATTCATATGCTTTTCTGCTTAAAGAGACAAAACTCTTTTGATTATCTGGAGTCTAATAAATTACGAATGTAAATTATTCAAACCCTATTTGGAACGTTAAAACAACTTACTGCTATTGTAGATCCATTCTTTCCAACCCCTCCACCAACGATGACGCGGAAGTAATTGAAACATGAAACTGCTGTTCCACACAGTATGCCAACAACTGCAAAGAACTTCAGTTCTAGGCCTATCAAATGCACCTTAGCAGGAAAAGCAAGAGAAAGATATTGAAGGTCACAGATACCAGCTTTATTTTTGCCCCCCCACCCCAGGAGGTGATTAAAAAAAACAAAAACCACCACACTACTGACCCTTATTAAGGAACTGCTTTACTTGCATGACTGTCTTGCTGAAAATAAGCTCAGGAGGACAATGCTTGGAGTTTATTTCCTTATTAAGAAGGCATCACATTTCTTTTAGGAATAAAGTCAAATTCAAACAACTTCTGGCCTTTACACTGAACTAGATTTTACTGCATGTGCTTATAATACTCTTCAGGTGCTTTTTTTTATTGTATAAGCAAAAGCTTGCCACAGGCTTGCTCCACCAGGACATGGGAGGGGCAGGAAGGACAGTTCCTTCCCTCTCAGTGGGTACTGCAATACCAAACCACAGGAAACACAAACGCCATCTGCCTGCTTTGTGTTGTAATACTCGTTTATATGCTGTATCTTTGCACTTAAAATCGTCTCTGGATGAAAATTTTTGTTAAACAGTTACCTTTCAGAATCAATTGCAGTTTCAAGGAAACTTCCAAAGGCAGCAGAGGATTTAAGAAAAAAGAAGTAGCAATAAATTGAAACCACTGGCTATATTTTTTAACATAGATTGCTTTGAGATACAGCATAACTGTCACAGATTTTAATGTTGAAAAAAAAAAGCAACTGTAATTCATTAATATTTAAAGTTGTTTTCCAATGTGAAAATAACTCTGTGTAAAAATAGAGCAAAAGCGCCTTGCAGGAAACAAACCTCAGCTAAATAGTTTCTAACTGCTGAGTAAACTGGTAAACTAATTTGAATTACTGGTCTAATGCACTTTTGTTGCATGCTAAAGTCAATATTTAAAGATGGAGTGAAAGGCAGAGATAGGCAAACAAACGCTTTTGGACAGAAAACAATTCTATAAATATAGGATGTATGTTTAAAGTCAGCTCTGACATAACCATTAAAAATCAGTACATCTCAACTGACACATAAATCTGGATTTTCTGCAGTAACGTAGATTTGTTAGATTAGAACAGAATTAGAATAAAAATGCCAGTCTTGCAGTAAAATACATAGAAGTAACAAAATATGTGTTAAAGCTTCACTATGAGCAGAGTATTAGTGACAGATCAGTAGTTTGCATACACGGCAGATGGAGTCTTTTTTTCCTCTACACAGCTCTAAATTTGTGCACAGCGAGTCACACCATTACATCTAAGTTACCTACAACGTAAATATAACCCATAGTTGTACAGGAAGCCCAGGCAGAACATCAGACAACTGGCAGGGGTTGATTCTAGTTGAACTGCATAGCTTCAATTACCATAGGAAATGATGTACTTTATACACTTACCTTATAGTCCCATATTGCTGTTCCACAAAATGCAGATACCAACAGCAACACCGTTATGGCTATCTGAACTTCAGTTACATCAACTCTAGGGGGAAAAAAGTAAATGTTAGTGATTCAGTAAGGTTCTGTTTGCTTTAAGTGTAGGGAGATGGGGGGCAGGGAGAGCAAAGTAAAACTGAGTTATTTCAGATTACCCCTTAAGGCACGAAGTACATATAGAATGTGATTTTCCTTATCTAAGAAAAATACTGTTTGGAGGCACACATTTAAAATGGAACTATGTGCTTAACCTAGAGCAAGCTGAATGCAATTTTCACAGGGAAACAATGTTTAATGAATACACTGTTAACTATTTTAGAATTTTGAAAAATCTACAGACTTCTTATGCGAGTAACCATGTTAAATATTAAGTTCATAGAAAACACACTGAAAGTATCATACAGAAGTAGGCACCACGAAGAGCAGAATGGGACAGATGGGATTTCTTTAAGTTGTTGTATCATGAAAACTTGACAGATACAGCCCAAAGATCATAAGGGCGGTATTTTGATGACTGAGTCATGGTTAGCAGAAGACACTCATCACTGACATGTTGCTTTTTTCCATAAAACATTTTATAAAACAGGTGGTCTTCAATCCCTTCTATAGTTGAGACTCTGAATTCCACTGTTATTGTTTTCAGACATGGCAGCCAATCTATCTTACTGTCTCTAATTTCTGAAATATTTTGAGAGAGCTCAGTATGTAAGTATATATATATACGTACATTTATATATAAGTATGTATTAAAAAAAAACCCCAGAGTACTAAAGTTACTAGCAAGCAGTAACAATAGATGTTTAAAATATATTTCCATAAGTAGTTAGAACAGACGTGCTACTTTAAAGTACTGACCAAAATCAAGATGCATCATTCCCTGCTTAGCACACAAACTGTTTGCACAGGAAGTGGTGTTTTTTTAAAAGGGGATGGGAACCAGCTCCTGGCTAATGGAAAACACTTATCTGATCTTGATATTCACAATAACTTCAAACTTTTTAATGTAAGATAGTGACACAAAATATGCCAAGTTCCATTGCAATCTTCAGACTCTTATAAGAGCCAATGTTTTATGTACAACTAGATGATGTGCTGAGATGCTTGTCATTGCCAAAAGCTGTAAGTAAGAAGGGGCACTCTTTTCTCCCTCCTCTGTCACTGTGCTCCCTCACTTCTCCTAGTTGTGGGCACTGTTCCGACTGTAAGATGAACCAATTCAGCTTGCAAGTCTTGTGCAAGTTTGTATTTTCTACCTGTTTAGTAAAGTGACAGGACTCCAAGCTGAGTCATTATATGTGCCTAAGTTTTGTACTTAATTTTACAGAGACTCAGACAGTTGCCTGCAGTGCAGCTCAAATTGAAGGCCAAAGATTTTATTGAGCCCTGGAGTATTCTATCTGTACAGCCTGGCAGTGGTATAATACCCAGCTGTGCTGATTCTTCTTCTTCCTGGCCATCAGTGCTGAGACTCATCAGTAATTCCACTTCCAAAATCAAATGCCATTAATTCAGGAACAGCATCAGCTAAAGCTTTCATCCGTATAATGTGTTATCATAGTTAGAGTAGTAGAGTATATAGTAGAGTATACTACCTTTATTTAGACTCTCACAACTACTCATTCTTAAGAGAGAAAAGAGCTTCAATGCCTTCTTGATATGGAGAAATCATTCTCACATCTTATGCAACAGAAGGCACAGAAAAGCAATCCTTGTTACAAAAGCCCTGAGCTTATGGCATAGTTCATGTCCATCACTGGACATAGTCCACTATCACTTACAAGAATTATCCTTTCACCTATCATTCTAAAGCATCCCTTTCTGTCTACACCACAGAATGTCCTCTGGAGAAAAGCAGGATGGGTAAGCAGGTGTAAGAGTTATGGTTTGTATGGCCAGCAAATAAGAAGAGCTCTTAGCATTACTGCAGAGACAGCCTGCCTTTCAGATAGATACCAAACAGCATGCAAATAGCTGATCATTAGCCTGCATGCCCATTGGTGCTCTGATTTGCTAAAGTGCTTCTTGCAAGACAGAGCTCACTAGTACTCTAAGCAGGCGAGGATTGTCAGAAGGACAGCCTTCACCTCTCACATATTTCAGATGTAGCTGCTGAGGAGGTCACTTCTCATAAATCATTGTCAAAGTGCAGCTCATTGCTTAAAGACAGTAAAACACCATGCTAGGCACCATCAGAGCTGCAGGAGGGCACAGCATTCTCCACACTTTTGGGAGGTAAATCAAAACTGTTATCTTTTACATGATTGTCAATGACCCCTCCTCCCACAGTTTAGTGAGAACAGACTCAATGTCTACAAAGTCATGAACAACATGACAGAATTCAAGTAGAACTGTGATTTAACACAAAACCTCAAGGACATCAAAGTCAGTATGAGCCAGCAAAAACCCCAAATAAACCTGGGGTAATTCTCCAAGCACTGGCACAGTTCTGTGAAACTCCCTGCTTAGGGATGTGCTGGATGCAGAAAGTTTGTTTAAAGGAAGACTGAACGTGTTCACAGAAGAGAAATCCATTACCATGGAATTCTGCTACAAATGCACTGATTCAGAGTCCCCTGTGCTGGATCTGTTCCAGGATGGCAGGGTAATTATAATGGGAAGTATCAGAGATGCTTGCTCTGTTCCTACTCCTATATACGGTGCTTGGTTAAACTGCAGGCAAGACAACTCAAGTCTGCGTGGATAAATCTGCAAATAGGAGCTAAATGCATGCAGATGAAACACAGATAGCTAAAATCAACTACTAAAAGAACAAGTCTTGTACTCAATATGACACAACTTAAAATTAAAGTAAAACAGAAGTCTGCCAGGGCAAAAGGGAGACTAGGAAGAGGGTAACAGGAACAGAGAGCGTGGGGAAAAGAGAAGAAGAAGAAATGGAAATCAAGTAGCTAACAGCCTCAGACATTGTCATATGCAGTTCTAAAAGGTACCTACTTACTTTCCAAACCTTAATGTGCCTGATACATATGTCTGCCAGTGAGCAGAATAGAACATGAACAGTCCCACAAAACAACAGAAAAACAACCAGTCAGGGTTTGTTCCTAGTCGGATTGCTATGCAGGATCCAAGGACAACAAAAACTGAAAAGCAGAAACGAACATGTTAGTCACATACCCTCTATGCTTGCAGTTAAGAGAAAATCACAAGGCATTTCAGGTCACTATAACAAGGTTAGAATATGACTGATACTTAAGTAGCTAACATCAGGGTCAGTGCTGGTGGGACAGACCAAAACACAAGACTCCTTTCCTTCCAGGGCAAGGCCACACCCCTTAGCCTACTGCAGTCATTCTGTCTTTGGGCCTTATAATTTCCTCTTCCTTATGGCACAGACATGAGCTCCAACAGAAGAGCTATGCTCAAAGACTGATAGTGCTTTGCTGGGAACTGAGCTGTAAAGAACATCCCAACTCAAGGCCATTTAAACTGTCATAGAAACGCAGGCATTGCCACAAACAGCAGCTAGGTTGCAGAAAGTAAAACTGAGCAAGGCTTACTTTTTAGAAACTCCCAAAGAACATTTATATACCACGCTCCTCCTAATTGCCAGGCTGGATGCCCACAAAGGGTTTTCTGGCACATCTTACATAAAGCAGAACCCTTAGCTACATGTTCCAGCATCAGCCTTATAGGCACGTAAATCCTATTTATCAATTGTACCTTACTGGAAAACATGAACTATGCATAATATAATCTCTAGCAATGCTCTTACTGTATATGTTGTTCATTATTAAGCTCAAAGTGCATGAAGATGTACAAGTGCAGACTGTGTATTACCCAACACCTGCTAAAAGTGCTTCTGAAATACCCTCCCTGATCTGGGATGCAAATGTCGAGGGCAGCCCTGGCTGCAGTGACTGAGTGAATGGTTGATGGTGAAGGGAACAAGCTGCCCTGAGCATGGGCCTGAACCAGACAATCTCCAGAGGTTCCTTCCAATTTCAACAAATGTGTGATTAATCAGCTCCTCTTGAAAACAGCTACCTTATTTTTACAACTAGGATGCGTAACAGTAGGTTAAGGCTACCTGTAGAAATTGAGTCGCAACCATGATCAAAGAGCTCTCCTAGAGGAGAGCTACTGTTTGTTCTTCTGGCTTGCTTCCCATCAATGGCATCCAGAGACTGGTAGATAAAAAGTCCTAATGCACCCAGGATGTATGCCCAAGAAGGTGCCTGAAAGAGATTCACATAAAAGGTCACTAGGTGGTTCCCAATTTCTCAGCCAATAATCTATTTAATTAAAGGTAAAATACTGTGCAGCACAAAACTACTATATTCTGTATACAATATACTGTACTATTTGTGCTGAAAAAAAAAGTTTGAAAGAATTAAACTAATCTTAAAAAAGAAAGTAGTATGAAGGCACTTAGGAACATCCTCAGCAGCTTAAATATTAGACATTTAGATCATTTGCTCAGATTTACAACGTACAGGTACTAAAACACATCACTAAATAGAGACGTCAATTCTTATGGAAAGAGGTTTTTTTTTCCAACACAGAAAAACTGGCTATATGTGCATTTTGGAAATTGGATTAAAGAAATTTAACCACTCACTAAATTTCACAGAGCAACTCTCTACTTAACACTGACTCTTAGTTTCAAAACAAGCTGTGGATCAGATGTATTAACACCACTCTTGGGTTTGAAGGAGCTGCCCTACACAAAGTAGCTTTCAGAAGCATTGTTTTCATACACAGTCAGTATGTCCTCGTTAGGGAATTCTTTCTTACTAAAAATTACTTCTGAAGCTTCTTGAATGAGGTACAGGTTACATTTTGCTTCAGTAAAACCCAGCGGTACCCTTAATATTCAAAAGTGCTGTTCATGAGAGCACCGAACTCAGGTATCAATGGTGGAAACACAGTTTGCAGATTTTAATAAGCAAACAGCTATAGGCAGTCACGAAGCTTAATTCTTTTCCATCTGCAGATAGGAGGTTGCTTCTGTGGCTTCACACCTCTGCAACTCCTCTCCTATAGTGCAAGTAGACCAACATGATTATGTGTATTTCAGAAAGCAAAGGCTATTAATTAGATTTGGACAATTGATCAAATGTCTCAACAAGGTGAGCTTTGTCCATGCTCAGATAAATCTAGTGTTACTGTTGGGGAGAAGTCAAAAATGATAATTTCAGTCAATTTCTTGGGAGGCACAGAGGAAGGCAGCAATAAGAATGACCATGAAGAGAGCCAGCCAACGTGGTCTTCTCATCACCATGCTCCGCGGCTTCAGTTAAAGTTATGCCTTTACACTGACCATAGAACACATCTTGTATTTAGAAGAGGTTCAGTTCGAAGCCTGAAAACAGCAATAGCTTTTTACTGGAGACTTTCTCCTATATCAAAGGCTGTCATCTTTTTTTTTTTTGTGGTGATGACAGCAGTACATGTTTGATAGTTACCAGTGGAATTAGTTGAGTTGCATAGATTTCTTCTCTCTTGTCAGCCCAGCTCAACTAGAAGCTATTTTGTTTTGTGGAAGAGGTCTAAATGAGTCTGAATTCTTAAGTACTGTTTGAAAAACTTTTGCTCCTCTAATGAAGGAGGAAAGGCAGAGCTGCCAGCAACAAGAGGAGCCAATTGCTGCAGTGGCTGGGTCTGAAAGAGCTGTTGGGAAGGGGAAAAAGCTTGAGACTTTCACTGGTGCAAGCTTACCCGGTGCCACTCTCCACTGGGCAGCAGTAGATGCCTGGCAGCCCCCACTCCTGCCCTTGCCCCTCTCAGAGGGTTCTTTGCCACAGGTTAGCCGTTTCAAGGGGTGAAAGCACAGTGAGGATCCCAATGAAGCTAAGATCATTTTACTTGTGATATAATTCAAAGATGAAAGCTACTGGAGCAGCTACAGGGGCTTTTTCAGGATCACTTTGCTTCGTGGAGAATATGAGATAGTCTCAAACAAGCCAGCTCCCAGCAGAGATTTATAAAGGAAGCATTATGAGCAGAAAGCTAAGAGAAACAGAGTTTCATTCCTATCCTGTAATAACTGTGCAGATATTCCCAATTTTATCACCAATATTCCTTTGAAATACCACTGAGGTAGTCTGCAGGGTTTTATGATGTGCCTCCACACACACACACAAGTTACATGAAGACAGTATTAGATCTACTGATGACTGTAATCTCAGGATTGAGGCCAGTAACCAGGTCGCACCTGGCAATGCTTCCCATGCTCCATTAGGCTCCTCTCCTTTTGCAGTATTCTTCCTATAAGTGAGACAGGCTGATCTTAATTAACTTGCTGAAGTCATGGGGTTCTTCATATCATGGAGAAAAGCAGGCTGTACCCAGTGCTCAAACACACTAGCCACATTCCTCCCTCCTACCCTAAAACTCCACAATATAAGATACAAGAATTCTTGTTCATGGTAACATCATCTCTGTCTACCTTACCTCAAAGAAGCAAAGTAACTTGAAGTCAGACCATTCTATTAGGTGTTTAGGCACTACAGTGGCTTTTGTCTAGTTCCAAGCTATAGTACAGGCACAGCATCAAGAGTGCTGACACATGTTCTGCTTGCCTTAGAGCTCTAGCTGACACAAATCAGAGCAACAGCGCCTCCCAGGCTCCCAAACTAGAACCATCCTCTCCACCCCACTGCAAAGAGGGGGGAAGAGTTTTTGTTCTCCTGGCAGTGAGGATCATCTGTGTCCATTAACACCTGTAAGGGATGAGTTCCTTATAACTAAAGCTGCCATCTCCTCACCAGCCTCCTCACATGCCTGGCTCTCCATCCAGGGAAGTCCCCAGCCGCTTCCCACATTGCACCCAAGCAGTTTGCAAATTAGAGAAGTGGGAGCATTTGAGAATGCTGACATGGCTGAGGAACTCAGTTGAAAGGTCAGGAGGCTCCCAGTAATCATCAGCTTTTCACTGATGAGGTGTTTATTATCTCAGCCCAAAGTTATATCCTGTCCAAGCAAATGCATTATTTGGCTAGGAACATATGTTACTGTAACAGAGCTAGAATATAATACAAGCCCCAGTGAAGAGAAAAACAAACAAACAAACAAAAAAGGCTTCTCTGCTTGAATTCAAAAGAAGTCTGAAAGATTATACAGGATCTCATCAACGGCAGATTTGGTAAAGGTCAAGTCACGTGCTGAACCCAGGGCTTGAAAATGCCAAGAGAATGCAGACATAGCATTGGGCAGGACTGCATGGCACGCCTTGCCTTCAGGAAGCCACACAGGTCCAACAGCAGCCCTTGTTTTGTGTCCCTGTGTGATGGCTGACCATGGAACAGCTGCAGGAGAGTGGATATGCTGAGAAGATCCCTTACCACTTATTTCAAGCAAAGTTCAAACCCACTGAGTTGAACAGCCCCAAAACTGCAACATTTAAATATTCACCCACATCTCATTACTCACTACTTTTATCATAATGTAATTCCCTCAATTCCCATAGCACTAGTTCTAGCCTGTAGTGCCCCTTTCTGGCAGAGATGCACAAAAGGTCACTGGACTTCCTCCCTTTCCCCCGCAGAACTGGAGAATTTCCCTCACTTGTGCTCAGCGTGAAGCCTTCAGTACAATTGTACTGACAGCAGCAGAATGAAGGGGGCTGTTTAAATCTGCATTACAATGGGGCAGAAAAAAGAATAACCATAACACATCCCTAGAGCACTTTCTGCACAGCAGGGACTTCTTGCATTCCTCCAACCTTCTCCTCTCTCTAATAAGCTCCCTCAGGTTGGATATTAGGAAACATTTCGGTCCCTGGAGGTGTTCCAGAGCCATGTGGATGTGGCACTGAGGGACACAGACTAGCTTGTACAGCTGCCCTTCTCTGTTTGCAGTGTCCTCTGGGAAATTACAGATAATGAGAAGAAATGCCCTGAAAGAAACTTGTTTGTTCTCACAAACAAGTGAGAACAAAAGAAGCCAAGAGCATGCAGGACAAATCTTTACCAGTGGATAAAATCCACTCTAATCAGTTTTGGCTATTCTTTGCTTAGATCCTGCTATAGCTACTACAGGACTTTTAAAATAGACTTAAGTTCAAAACAAAGAAAGGGCTGCTCTTAGTATGAAAACCCTGTGTTAATGGAGTAACTGCAGCTTCTTCAGAGAAGTTGGCTTGCAAGGAGTACTCCTTGTAGCAACAAAAACTGTT
Source organism: Centrocercus urophasianus (assembly GCF_019232065.1). Lineage (NCBI taxonomy): Eukaryota > Metazoa > Chordata > Aves > Galliformes > Phasianidae > Centrocercus > Centrocercus urophasianus. Next base: position 5,753,207 of record NW_024885344.1, read on the forward strand.
CACTACTACATGATGGGGATAAATGGCACTCCTCATCTAAAGTGTGCTCTTTCTACACTCCAATATTAGCACTGTGTCCACGCTGTAGGTCAGCAGAGCTTTCAGTGAATAAATATTCTATGATTATTGTCAGATTACCCACTTCACTGATGTCACACTTCAATAGCACAGTCACTTTTTGTCATATCTAGGAAACCCAGCCGTGCTGTGATACACTGAGAAACCCAGGAGATTGTCAGCAATTATTATCATCCTTAGTTCTTCCTTTCAAGAGAACGTAGGAGAATAAATCTGCTAAGGAGACAAAGAGTGGGTTAAAGGAAGATCCTGCTTCTGCCAGAAAGCATTACCTCCAGAATTACAGTATAGCAGCTATGATTGGTCAACACACCCAAGGGATGAGATGCCATCCCAGAGACCTAGATAGGCTCAAGCAGTGGGCCCCTGAGAACCTCATGAGGTTCAACAAATCCAATTGCAAGGTTGTGGCAACACTTATTATCAGTACAAGTAGGGGGATGTAAGAATGGAGCACAGCCCTGCTGAAAAGGACTTGGAAGTACTGGTGGATGGCAAGCTGGGCATGAGCCAGCAAGGTGTCCTTGTAGTCTATAGAAAGCCAACTATATCCTGGGCTGCATTAAAAGAAGCATGGCCAGAAGGGTGAGGGAGGTGATCCTGCCCCTCCATTCTGCACTGGTGAGACCTCACCTCAAGTACTGCATCCAGCTGTGCAGCCCTCAGTACGGGAGAGACATGGAGCCATTGGAGCACATCCAGAGGAGGGCAACAAAAATGACCCAAGGGATGGAACATCTCCTTGTTAGGACAGTCTGCATGAGCTGGGGCTGTTCAGGTTTCCAGGGAGACCTGAGAGCGGCCTTTCAGTTTCTAACAGGGAGCTGTAAGAAAGAAGGGGACAGACTCCTTAATGGGATCTGCTGTGACAGGACAAGGGGAAATTACTGCCAACTAAAAGAGGGGAGATTTAGACTGGACATGAGGAAAAAGAGAGGCGGCAGATGCCCCATCCCTGGAGACACTCAAGGTCAGGCTGGAGGGGCTCACAGCACCCGATCTAGTTGTGGGTATCCCTGTTCATTGCAGGAACGTTGGACAACATGACCTTTAAAGGTCCCTTCCAACTCAAACAACTTTATGATTCTAAGAGAAAGTAAGAAAGAAAAGAGTCTTCAATTATAGTAAAGAAGATACATCAACTCTGTACAGGGCATGAAATGTGCAGGCAGTGTCCCCCTGCCCCAGACAGTGTAATGTGATTTATTTTTGTAGGTGGCTGTCCTGTTTTCAAACAGAAGGAAATAAGACAGACACTGTGAAAATCCACACATGTCGATTTTAGCTACTGCAGTGCTTGTGGGGTGTGGTCTGCTGTGACTCAGAGATAAAGAGGCTTATGCTGAAGGGTGCATTTATAGAAGACGGCGATACATGTCATGTTCCTTCTACACAGGAAGGCATTGCTCAAGCAGGCAGCATTTATAAAGCTAAAACATGCTGTTCTGGTCAGCAGCAAACTGGCATTTAGTAGCTATTGGTGCTGATGAAGATGCCAAATACAGTGTATAAGGAAATAGCTACTACACAGTAAGAGGACAAGGAAGCGTTGTATGGTTTCAGACGTCAACTGCATTGTGTGGGGCAAGGAAAGCATTATTAAACTGTGGAATTCACTGCAGCAGACATAATAGAATCTGAAAGCATTCAAACAAAGAATTTAAAAGGCAAAAATCGAGGGGAAGTTGATCCACCAGTTGTTCTAAAGGTATCTCAGTAGAATCCCTACTAAGAACTCCCTGCTCCAGTCTCTGGGATGCACACACCAGGGCAAAGCACTCTACGCTCAGCATCTGCCACCAGAGGCTCTCAGGGAGCTCTGAGCCAGATGGACCTGGGTCTGACCAAGTACCAGAGAGCTGCCATCCATGGGCTCGGTTTTGCCACTTAACACCTAATTGTGTGCTGTGTGCTTCAGTGTTCTCAACAGGACTATTAAGGATGGTTTCTTCATGGATGGAGGAAGAGGCTCACAAGCACAGTGAGGCAACGTTTACATGCACCATACTACTAGTTCTGCTTGTGCTACGCCCATCTTTAACACAACTTTCAGTTCCACCTTCCCCCAGTCCTTCCAGCCTGCACACTAAAAGCACAAAGCAGATGTTACAGTAGTACATATAACGCTTGGTAGTGCTGCAGCAGGTTTAGCTTTTTTTTAGAAAGCCATTCAGTCACCATCTTCAGTTGAGAAAAGCTGAAGAAAAGCATAAGAAAGATAATGATGGTGAGGGGAGCAAAAGCCAGGGCATACTCACAGAGCAGAGGCAACATAAGTTTTGTCTCTGCTCAAAGAACAATGCAATAGGAGGAGTATGCTTTTATGCTACACGCTTACAATTGATATACTGATGTCTAAATGGGAAAGTTTGGTCCAGACTGTATGTTCTCATAGAAATCAAGCTGTGTGGCAATCATAAATGTTCCTAAAACTCAACCTGAGCTTTCCTGGAAGAAATAATTCCTTGAATGTCTGCAACATAACATTTTAGTATGAGTCCTCAAAGCAAAAAATAACTTAAAATTTACTTGCTTTATGATAAAATATGTGCATGGCAAAGAAAGAAAAGCTAGAATGAATACCATGACACGCAGCTGGCACAGAACTGATACCTACATCACAACAGTAAGCTGAAGGTAGCAGCTCTACAGCAATTAGAATCATAGAATCACTGGCTTGGGTTGGAAATGACCTTAAAGCCCACCAATTCCAATGCCTTGCCATCGGCAGGGCTGCCTCCCAGCAGCTCATGCTTCCCAGGGTCCCATCCAACCTGGCCTTGAGCGCCTCCAAGGATGGAGCACCTCAGCTTCTCTGGGCATCTATGGCAGTGCTTCACCACCCTCAGAGGGAAAATTTCTCCTGACATCTAACCTAAAGTCTCCCTTCTTTTAGTTCAAAGCCATTTCCCCTTGTCCTATGCCTATTAAACCATGTGAAAAGTTGGTTCCCCTCCTGCCGCTAAGCTCCCTTCAAGTACTGGAAAGCCACTGTGAGGTCTCCCTGCAACTGTCTCTTCTCCAGGCTGAACAATCCCAACTTCCTCAGCCTGTCTTCATAGGAGAGGTGCTCCAGTCCTCTGATCATCCTCATGGCTCTCTTCTGGACTCACTCGAGCAGTTCCATATCTTTCTTCTGCTGGGGACCCTAGGCCTAGAAGACGACAACCTGCAGTTTCCAGCCCTTTACTCTCCTCTCTCTCCTTTCTCCTCACCGCCTGCAGCTGTGTACCAATGAAGCCAAAAGGGTTAGGCCAAGATGAGTTAGTTCTGACCTGGATCAGTTTCTTGATCTGACTGCTGCAAGCACCACTGCTGGCATGAATGGCAAAGCAATTAGGGACAAATAAGGATGCTTCTGTCAACAAGAATGCTCATGGAAGTATATCCAAGTTATATATATATATATACATATACATATATATATATATATATATATATATATATAAATCCAACTGCCAGCCCCCATCTCTGCCATTAAGATTTAGGCCCATCCGAACAACAGAACAGCCAACCTTTAGGACACAAAGCCCTCCACACAGAGGGACTTTCCCTTGATATTCCCCACTCCAACTACCACAAAAATTCCGTCCCGGGAAACTTCTTGGTGCAACCCGCACACCGCCCCAATTTCAGGGCAAACCCACTGCACCCTCCGCGGACACAGGCCCGGCTCTCCGGACACTCCGTGCCGGCGGGGACCGGGGGAAGCCGCGTCCCGCAGGGCGGTACCTGCTCGGTGGCGGTGGGGCAGGAGGCGATGAGCGGCAGCGCCGTGAGGCAGTTCAGCAAGAGGCCGCCGAGGGTGATGGCGTTGGGGGCCAACCACAGCGGGAGCCGCTCCACCAGCCAGCCCCAGTAAGGCTGCAGCCAGGGCTCCAGCAGCGAGCGTCCGGCCGCGCTGTAGCGGTGCTGCTCCAGGCGCTTCAGCTGCGCCGGGCTGAGAGGCGCGGGCAGAACCCACGGGGCGGCCATTCCAGACGGGCCGCGAGGCACAGAGCTCAAGCGGCCGCCACCGCCGCTCGGGGCGGGGCTGAGGCAGCGGCGGAAGAGGCCGACGCCCCACGGCCGCCTCTCCTCGGAGAAACCGCCGCCCCTGCCGGGCCTCGTCGATTTGTCTAAGTTCTTTCGTCCTCCGCTGGGTTGTTTCTCTCACCTCGGAGCGCGGCCGTCTCCTCAGACGGGATCGCGGTGCTGCCCGCCTGGAGCCATTTCCCGAGCCTGCGGGCACGGCGCCGTGGGCTGAGCGGTCTCACCGGCCTGCGGAGTGTCGGCCCTGTGGCTGTGGGGCATCCAAACCCTGTGTGCCCAGGACATCTTTGGCCTCCTTGGCCTAGGTCAGGCTCCACAGCCAACCTGGCCTTGAGCACCTAGGGGGATGGAGCACCCACAGCTTCTCTGGGCAGCTCTTGTGCCAGTGCCTCACCACCCCTTTTGACAGATCTTCCGCCTAACATCTAACCTGAATCTCCCTTATTTCAGTTTAAAACTGTTCCTGCTGGTTCTGTCACTAGCAGACCATATTAAAAGCTGGTCTCCCTCCTGTTTACAAGCCACCTTTAAGTGCTGAAAAGGCCACAATGAGGTCTCTGCAGCCTTCTCCAGGCTGAATGAGTCCAGCTCTCTCAGCCTATCTTCATAGGAGAGGTGCTCCAGCCCTCAGAGCATTCTCATGGCCCTGCTCTGGACTCGCTCCAACCGCTCTGTGTCCTCCTTGTGCTGGGGGCTCCAGGCTTGGGCACAGTACTTCAGATGGTACTACCACAGTACTTCACAAGAGCAGAGCAGAGGGCGTCAATCACCTCCTTCTCCCTGCTGCCATTCCTCTGCTGATTTAGCCCAGAACACAGTTGGCCTTCTGGGCTGCAAGCACATGCCTCTGGCTCATGTCCCGCTTCTTGTCCATCAGGACCCTCAGGTTCTCCTCAGGGCTGCTGTTAAGGACGTCTCCCAGTGAGTACATGTATCTGGTATTGCCCCGATCAAAGTGCAAATTAATCCATTGGGGGCCAGAGGCTGTGGCCTTTTGGTCGGTCACAAGTCTTTTGATACGGAGCAGTTTCCTGTTACTCAGTGTAAGCCAGTTCCCTTTCCTTGATGAAGCCAGTAAGTTTTTGAGCACGTTTTTCTACGGCAAATGTCAGGAGTGCTTGACATACACAAAATGATCTTAGAATCATTTCAGTTAGAAAGGACATTTAAAGGTTACCTACCTTAGCTGCCCTGCAGTGAAGGAAACAGATGAGTGTACCTTATGTCCAAAATACAGTGACAGTGATTGGGGATTAGGGCTGGAGCAGAAAAGAAAGGAACCACAAGCAAATGGAGTGATAATGCAATAACAAAGTAAAGATTCAATGGCAGCCAAGCAGAGAAGGGCAAAAGCATACACAACACTTATATTCAATGCCTGCCAGATCCCCAGGACATTGGAATCACTGGTCTTGAAAAAAGGTGAAACTGCTGCTTTGAATTCCTTGAGCATTACTGTTGTCAAGGAGCATAAGGGTATTGGTATTTAGAGAGATCGCTCAAGCTCTTTTCAAAGCCAAGAGGAAAAGGAGAAAAACAGTTTTTTGAAGAGTTGTAAGTGAAACACCACTGCATCCATTTTTAAAAAAATTATTATTATTTATTTATCATAAAAAAGATAGGGACTGAGTAGATTTATTTATCATTGAACCCAAAAAGGGACTTTGCATGTGTTTTTTGGTTAGCTTGTTTATTTTAATATACTTTAAAAAGTGTTCCATAACAAAACATAGAACAAGAGAAGGTGGAAATCAAAGTTGGATGTGTTCAGGTTTCCAGAACTTCCTCAGTATTCAGGATATGCTTTTACTTTCTGTTGTCTGCTTCAGCAGAACAGCAGCTTTACTTGTCAGTCAGGAAAGCAAGCCGTGAACCCAGTGACCATAAGTATTCTGTGCTTAAAATAGAATGCCTTTTGCTCCAGAATCTCAAAATACAACAAAAGGCATTCTAATAAGTGTCATTTTCAATGCTCTGTTAAAGTTAGCTATACTACGTTTTTCCCTGTAAACAAAGTACAAAGTACAGGAAACTTACAGATGTGGGGTTTTTTTTTTTGTTTTTTTTTTGTTGTTCTTTTGTTTGTTTGGTTTTTTGTTTTTTTTTTTTATAAAAAAGGAATATTTAAAAAGAAAATCTGTCTCTCAGTCTGGATTTCTGAATGAACTCTGCCCTGCTGAGGCCACATCTGAAATACTGGGCTCCTCAGTTCAAGAAAGACAGGGAAATTCTAGAGAGAGTCCAGCGGAGGGCCAGAGATGATGAGGGGCCTGGAGCATCTCCCTTACGAGGTCAGGCTGAGAGACCTGGGACTGTTCAGCCTGGGGAAGTGAAAGCTGAGGGGGGTCTTATCAATGTCTATAAACACTTATGGTTGTGGAAGTCAAGTCAATGGGAGCAGACTCTTTTTGGTGACAGACAGCAATTGTACAGGAGGCACTGAGTACAACCTGGGGCACAGAATATTCCATGCAAACACAAGTAAGAACTTCTTTTACTGTGAGAGTGACAGAGCACTGGAACAGGTTGCCCAGAGAGGTTGTGGAATCTCCTTCTCTGGAAATATTCAGAATCTGCCTGAATGCTTTCCTGTGGATCCTACTCTAGGGAATGTGCTTTGGCAGGGGGTTGGACGTCGTGATGTCTAGAATACATTTCAAGTCCTTACAATTCTTTGATTCCATGATATCTTGATTCAAGCACTGTTTTTCTCCCACTTTCTTTACTTGTGTCATTATTGTCAGTGAGGAAAACTGGCTGTGAACTTTCCATGCAAATGAGAGTCTATCAAGTTCTACAGACAGTGTTTAAGACAAGATGCTTATTTATGTAACAGAAACATTTACACTTCAAGGAGAAACATTTACACTTTCAAGGAGAGCAAGCCAAAAGAAGCCAGCAGGGCAAAATATTTTCTTCTGGCTTCTTTAAAAATAAGTACCATATCTTTTTATTAACTCTGATTTCTCTTTCTTTGTGTAGTGTGTGTATGTACACGTATGGGTTGGCCTTTTTATTCCAAGCAGTAACTTTCCTTATCCTATTTCAGTCAAACTGAACATCAAAGGAGAGTTTTCAAAAGTAGGAAATTTGTACCAACTTTGTGAAAGTAAGTGGAAAAGAGAATCCTTATAAATTGTGCTACTGATGGAGATCTGAACTGTAACCCCAACACCAAATAGTTGATGGTGAGTGCAAATAGCAAACAGGTAAATAGCTGAAGACTAAACTAGTTTCACATATAATTCAACTTCAGGGAACACAGCCATAAGCTATAAAATCACTGCCAGTTTCATTTCTCCTGGACCTCCTGTATTTTGCTGTTACTCTATATCACATGACCAGGTTTTATTTGCTGCCCTTTACTCCTAGATCTCTTTCATGGTCACTGATTTCTTGTAAATCCCATGTGAGCCTACCTGGGAGAAATTTCCTCTTGGTATCACTGGGCCATGCCTTCTGCAGCATGATATTCTCCTGCTGCTCCCATTCTCTCTTGGTCATTTTGCCTGTAGTTTTTGCAATATTCCCTTCTCATGAGCTGGTATTAACGTCAGATTTCAAAATTAATCTTGTTTGTCACTTCCCTTCATCTGTTGAACATCATCCTTGGAGAATTCCACCAGGTGACACGTCTTAAATCAAAAATTTATTCTCTATTGAAGATTCTGCAACCTGCTAGAATTTCCTTTCCTATCCCTCTCAATGCTGTAATTCCTCTTAAAGTCATAGTCAAGTAATCCTTAATCCAGAGGCTTGACTGGTTATCTTCACTAATGAAAGTATGAACCTACAGAGTACTAATACTCATCTAAATTCCAGCTATGGCCAGATACCCATTATTTCTTGCTATCATGGTGCATCTCACTCAATGGTAAATGTCAGGCAATGCAACTCAGGAGGAGTTAAGGCCATGTGAACATCACACTTAGTGTTCACTCAGTGAAAAGTAGCTTAGTTCAGCTTGTCTGCCAGCACAGTTGCTGTCTGGCACAAATTAGAGAAGCTAATTCCATCACCGAAGCCCCAGTGGAAGGTGAGGTTTATAGCTGGCCACCAGGTTATTGTGTGTGGTATGTTAAGGCAGAGCAGGCAAATAAATGAACTGTGAACTGGCTATGCATGTATTCCTTTGTTTAGTGAAAAGCACAACCTCACTGCACCTGTAGCTTTGGTGCTGACCATAGTATATTCAATTAGACTCATACTATTTCAAAGGAAGGATGAGATTAAAGCTATGTGGCATATATTCAAACTGATCCTCTCCCCGTGCCTTTTAGGCATCAAAACAGATGAAGGAAAACCCAATTGACTGGTGAGATACAGAATGAAGATAAGTAAATAATCACGTGTGGAATATTCTTCCTAATACTCATGTTGCCTTCCTTGATGTGTAGGTGTGAATAGAAATGAGGGATATGGTTTTGAGAGGAGTAGGTTGAAATGCTGTATGGGGAGTGTCCAAAATCATTGGAAGTAGAGAACTGCTTCCTTGCATAGAGGGAGGACTGAGGAAAGTGATAAGAAGGAGGAAAGGAAGAAAAGAGTCCTCAGAGTGAATAAAATTTACAGGGGAAAAAAAAAAAAAAAGACATTCAGATCCCCAAGTGAAAGAAGTGGTAATTCAAACACAAATTCACCAGCAGTGGTGATGCATAGTAACAAATTCATTTTTTCATGCATAATGTGCTGACATCAGTGTACACAATGGTACTACTGGATTTAGTGGATTCTTCACAAGCCATAACTGAGGATTGATCAGTAATCAGTAACCACACAACCTATCTTATCTCCACAGCTGGAGTGAGAACAGGCAGGTAAATAAATGAGAAGGTGATAGGGAATTGGCAAGCTGGTCAAATTGCATGTGACCTTCTGTCTCACATGCGTCAGAGTTTGCCAGAGCCTTACAGATGATCAGACTTCTGAAATACTGCTGGTATCCAGTTCTCATGGAGGGTAATGACCGTAGAGCTGGAGAATTAATGCAGCAATTTTAGCTTAGCTATGGCGTTTTGGCCTTGCACCATAACCTCACAAATGATATGCTGTAACTCTATTCCTCTGATACTTGTAAAGACTGCGTGACTTGCTCAGAAAAGTGACTGGTCCAAACTGATCAAAGCTGTTACCGATGGAATTTATAGTATTTTAAATATTGAAAACACACAGATATTAAACTGCACGTATCTGATAGCATCTCTCATTCGCACTCAGTCTTAGGTATGTTAAAGGGTGAGTTTGGTGGCTCAGGAGACTGACCCGGTTGGTGCTGTGTGCTCATAATGCTCTGCATTATGCATCAATTACATACGAAATATGGTGAGATGAGAAAAAGATAGTAAGCAACAACTTGTTAGATCTTAAACACTTCATATTTATTGTACATTAAATAAAACAATTTCAGTTCAGTTGAGAGACTGGTGAGTTGAATTTAGGAAATCAAAGCTTCTAAAGGAAGATATGTTCAGATTAAGTGATCATTAAGTACATGTGAATTAATTACTTTCTAGTAAAACCATATTCTGTTAAGCAATTCTCAGGTGGATAAGATACATTATCAAAGAGGTATGTATTCCAAAGGTCTTATTGCACATCTACTGACAAATCCTTGTACCTTCAGTCTGCGAAAGATTTGCACTGTACCACCCAGTACAAACTGACTGCCTCCTCGTACACATCTTCTCCTCTTTCCTCATTAAAAAAAAATCAAAGCACAATATCAAACAGAAAATAAAGCTGAACATTACAAAGAGTGTGTTGTCTTCAGTTCATTTCATTTCAATCCCAAAGCAATCCATGCGTATTCTTTCTTTTCAGTAAGAGCAGGCAGGGAAAACAGAGCGACAAATGAGGGGGAAAAAAAAAAAAAAAACAAGAAGAAAAGAAAATCTCCAGCCACACGTTTGTTCTGTTGTTGCAAGGACTAAAATACTGTAACTCTGGCTGCCCATTCCCAGCGCGGTGGCAGGAAGCACTGCGGTCGGACTCTCACTTCCCCTCAGTTTTGTCTGCCTGTACTTCGCGCATATATGAATCAATGATATGCGGAGGCACTCCATCCATTAATAGTTTGAAGAACGAAAGCCCACCTACAAGCAAGGGATAAGACAGTTTTCAGGTTCAGAATCCATGGAGAGATAAATAGGTTTGTGCCCTTAATTTCTTCCGTAAGTGGCAAAGATTTAGTCAGCCCCTACCATATATTTGATTTTGAGATAGCATAAAATTCATCCCTGTTCAAAAGTTCAGCGCAAGAATTAACCATTATTTATTCTCTATTGCACAGAAACTTCCTGTTCCCTTGCTCAGGATGAATTGCATTTCTGTTTGCTGGTAAGTCTCATATATGGTCATTCATCTCACCCCATGCAATATTCTCTGATTAGCAAGTAACCCTCCTGGATTTCCATCAGGCTGGGTGCAGAGCACTTGAAGATGGAAGTCAGTGCAGAAGGAGAAACGGAGAAAGCACCCGGCACCAAAGAGTTGTGGAAAACATGCAGAGACATTCATATTATTTCAGAGTTGGGTCTTGTACTGGTTTATAAGTATTCAGCAAAATATTTACCTCACCGCTTGAAAGTAACACCTGGTATGGCATGTGTGATATAGATGTGTGTGTATACATAAACAGAAAAAAACCACAATATTTTAGATAGAGGGGCTGACTGAAATACAGACTCCAGAAATATCTGACTACAGTCAAAGCCTTTATGTCCTGGGGAATTATTTTGGGTTCAGGTCTGAGTGAAGAATGTGAGCTGCCCGCTCCATGGAAGCTCTGCTTATGGCTAGGGCTGCTCTGCTCTTCGTAAGTTGCACCAAAAGGGCACAGGCAAAAGATTTTTGGAGTAGATTGAATAATTTAGGAATCCAAGACAAAATATTTCTTTCAGTGCCCAGAAAAAGTTGTGTGCAGTGTGTAACACACCAGCCAGGGCAACCCGATGTATCAGTGATTGAATAAAAACTACCCAAATTAGAACTGAAATCTCATTCTGTTGGGGGGGGAAAAAAAAAAAAAAAAAAAAAAAAAAAAACCACTACAAAAAAGCCATGGAAATCTATAAAAGAAGTGAAATGCATGGCTACTTCTGTTAATTTCATTTGGAATGTGGAGCGGAAAAAAAGATAAATATTTTGCTAAAACACGGGAGGCTGTCCTTACTCAAGGGAAAGGGTGGCATCTGCGGTAAAGTGCTAAGTAACACCAATCTTCCTCGTGTAGTTCTGCTAGGTGCTCTGCTCTGCCAAATCACCCTGAGCTGCCAAATCACCCACTGATAACAGCACTTACCTTTGCAGCTTTTTCTGGAACGCACCAAAAGTTTTAAAGCAAAAGTACATTGTCAGGATGAAGATATCACTGTCTCCGAATGCTTCAGCTAAGTGCAACCGAGCTGATACTTACGTACAACATTTATCCCGAGTGCACAGTTTAAGAACCGATATCCTTTATTGACACAAGGATTATCCAGTTAAGGTGCTATTAGTTTCTAGTGATTATAGACTGAACTGTCTTGTTTAACACTTGCATTGCTGCAGAACTTTGTTCCCGACCTTAGGTGGATGCACAATGCAGACAAAAAGATACATGCTTTTTAGCATTCTTTTCAACTTACGTAGTGCAAATTTTGATAAGAATCATTCATTTGCAAATGAAATCAAGTGCTGGATAAATATTTCATTTATGTAGAGGCATATTCCTACGTGAAAATAACTGACTGTAAATGCAAAATGTGTTTTATTCATGCTTATTATTTCTGCTATGTCATGCTTGTGGTAAATTCCACTGAAACATGCACTATTAGAGAACAGTGAGAGGTAGTACTACCAGGGTTTACTGTAACAAGCAATTATTCTAAAAATCAAGTTTTACAGGCATTGAGACTATCATACTACTCATTTCAAAAACCATTTTCATTAAGAAAAATAATGAAAATCATGCCATACGAGGCAGACGTTGTATGACGTGTAAACAGACATAAGCTTCATATGCAAGTACCATATGAAAGCTTACCTTAGATGACAATATACATTCAAAAATCCTTATTCTGTAACTAAGGGAGAGAGAGAAAGAGAAGTAACAATTTAATGCAAACACAAAAGTAGAGAGAAAATGTTGAGTGAAATTATGCTAACAATTATTTCAAGATGATGTTTTAATCCTTAGTCTTGTAAAATATATGGGAATAAAAACACATGGAGAGTAAAAGGCGGGGATCCAGTTCCACTTCAAAATTATCAGTAATGTGTAAAAGCTATATTAATAAGTACAATTAACTATAAATTCTGTAATTAGTCCACGGTATAGACTGGAACCAAATTATGCAACTGATATGTATTGTAAAAGTTTCCAAACGTAGCTTCAAAGAAGCTAACACATATATATATATTGTATTTTCCACCAGGGAAAAAAAGCACACACGTAACACTGAAACATATATATATATGTCGAAACTCTATAAGGCAAAATTATCAAGTACAGACTAATTACGTACCTGTGAACTAAAGTATGTACTTTGTCACATATCCACATTTACATTAATTACAGCATGCCATTGGCTCTATAGGAGCCCTTACCTTTAATGCAACATTTTGACTATATGTCTGTATTTATGTCCCTATAAAAGCACTCAAATTTGTACCTTTCACAGCCATTTTAGAAAAATACCTTAATACTTCAAATGCTACAGGAACATTATATAGCCTGATTTCTTAACTTGTTTTAGTTTTGAAATAATACATTTGGATGTATAAAATACTGGAAACTGCTTTCTGGGCATCTTAAAATTGCTCTGCTGGTATTCTGGACTTGGGTAAGGTTGCAAGGAAACACATTTCTATGGAATGGGCCACATTCTTTGCCACTGTAATTCCAATGAATCCACATTTAAAATGAGCTGTAAATGCATCAAAATTTCACATTACTAAAAGTATAAAATTTCAGCCGATTTCAATTGGATCAGGATTTTATCCCTAGATCCTGTTGTGCAAATTCAGGCACAGATTATCATTCAGAGCGCTATCTGTAATAAAAAACTAATCTGTGATAAAGAATGTATTTTAAGCACAGCCAATGACTTCATGATGCTTCTGTTATTTCAGTAATTCTGCAAACTGACCCAGAGCCAGTTGCTGAGATACAAAATTCTGTCTCCTGGAAAAGTCTAAGTGTTCCGGCAATAGGAGGCACAGTTACTAAATTAATTCTTCATATATACAAGTAACTTTATTCTCAGTGACATAGCAGAAGCATAGCTAAACCTTTTGTAATTCTGCTGTTAAATTCCTATACTCTTGATTAATTTGGCCTTCTTTGCTCATGTGGCATAGACTTAGTATGCCATGAGACACCAGCTAGTTTAATCTAAAAAAAGCAAATAAATACACACTTTGCATGCAGAAAATGCGTTTCAGTGTGAAAAGAGAGGAAGGGAATGAAATGGAATGGCCAGAGGATTATACTCATTATAAACCTGCTTATTCCCCGCCATGAAGATTGGTTCTCCTGGATTAATTACTCCTTGATATATCACTGCAGAATTAGAATATTTATAGTGGTATTTATTCGCATTTGAAATTCTTCCAAGTCGATTTTAACACCATATTTTTATTATATTTTTTCACACAGCATCTTTGTTACCATCAATTGACCAGAATGACCACCTATCTTCAGTTTATTCTTAAGACAAACGTAATCTAAAAACACATTTCATGATGAAAAGAAGTGCAGTGCTCTATCTGATTTTTTTTCCTTGACCTCAGTGAAGCTGATACAAAATCATTTCCTTGCATAAACAGAGATTTAAAGCCACATTTAAGGATCTACCTCAATGTATTTAGAATACAGATTTGTTGATTTTTTTTTTTAATTTTCCTTAGTAAAATGGTATGAAAAATATGAGATTCTGTGCATGCATCATCTTTCAAAATAGAGGTATTCTTGTTTCTAAGTTGTATTACATGATCTTTTTCAGCACAGTTATATCTATAAAAAAAATTGGATATGCAAGCATATGGAGCAGCTCTCCGAGCAGCCTTCTTTAAGTTCACTCAGCAAAACTGAAAACAGACGAGTGAAGCAACGTCTCTCTCAAGTAACATCAGCAAACATGGAATCTTCTTTTAAAGATAAATACTTATTATTTTTACTTATTATTATTGGTGCTCTTAATTGTCATAATTAGCATGAATACTTTTTCAGAAAATGAACAATAAATTTAGTAGCAAGTAGGAATTTAGATTTGTCACCTGAAGTACTGTAAATGGCTAGAAAAGTAGAAAATTGTAGCATATTGATAACATTCATAGTCAGAGTATTCATAGAATCATGAGTCATGGAATCACTAAGGTTAGAAAAGACCGCTAAGACTATCTGGTCCAACAGTAGCATTCATGGCTGTTCTGTTGTTCAAACACCATGTAAAACTGAATCCTGTACTGTTCTGTCTGTAATTCTTTCATGGCATTCCTCAAATTGAGCATATATACACTCATGATAGTCTTCAGATTTCCAGCATGCCAGACATAGTTGGCTAGAGATTCTTTTCTCCATTATGAAGAAAATGCAATTACTGTAATATCTACTTCTGCATGGAACGGTGCTCTTAAGCATGACTTACCATGCTAATGTCTGCAGTAATACAACTGTAGCTCATACATTCACCAGACACAGAGCATTGCCTAGAGCCTGTTGGTCGTGGTCAGGCAATATTCAACTGCATCTCAACATTACAGATTCATAACCCCGATCATTATTTTCTTGACTAAAGTCACACCAGTTTAAAGACACATAAATGCACACATGCGCACAGACATATCCAAACACACTGCAATCCTTTTCTAGCAATTCAGACTCCATAATTCTGTTTGTCATTTTGAAGTGCAGTCATCTGAAGAACCCTATTAAATGAACAGACAAGCTGGGAAACTTAAAGAATGTAAGTTCAACACATACGTCAACAGAAGGTTGAAATAAGGTTCAATTATGTTTCTATGTTCATTTAATACTTGTTGCATTTGTCTGTGTCATATAGCAAACCCCAGGCCTATGCTGGTTTGTCAAGCTACAGCTTCTGTCTTTGCTTAATCCTATTTCCTTTGAATTCATCAGTTGAGCTGCCAGTCATGTTAAGAGCATCAGCACTGAATCCTTGCAACAGATGTCTGGTGTCTAAACCCTATGGACTGAATTCAGGAGACTTCAAACAGTGTCCAACAGACCTGCCAGGATGCAGAGAGGGATCTCAATGTGGGCAAGGACTCACAGCCCACAGTGCTGGGAAGGAAACACAGATCAAGCAGGCGTGGTAGGAAGGAGTGGGGCTGCACCAGGTGATGGTATGAGATTGGGCTCTGAAGCATGCCATAATTAGGAGCTTTGTGATAATGAAGGAATCTGTCACATAGCTAAGGGAAAGAAACAGCATGCAGCCCAGATGGGATGCTTAATGAACTGCATTTTTCGGGATTTCTTTCAGGTGTGATGCAAACTCAAAACACTGTAGAACAATCAGATGTTCTGAGTAAGATGTCTGTGGAGTAGTATTACAGGACATAATATCACGTGTACCTAGTAACCACTTTAGTGAACAGAACTGTAACTTTTTTTCTCCCTAGATAAATTACTTTTATTTGATTGGAAAAGTATCCAACCATTTCCAGCCTATTTCAGATAGCAGTACATAAACATGCAATTGTAAACAATTAAATTTCTGTCAGTATTGATCAAAGGTGATTTTTATCTTTTTTAAGGACATGAAGGCCTGGGGACTTAGAAAGTTTGATGGAATAGCAAATTAACTTGGACTTTGCCTGCTGTCTAAAAACACAAATGAATATATATGAGTATAAAAAATAGATGAAGCAACCTTCCCAGATGATGAAGTCTTCTGCTGTGCTGTGAAATAGAAAATTTTCTTGTGATTATGGAAAAGATTCATATATCCAGTTCAAGGACATTACCTTTTAAACAACAACATAAAAATAAATCATGACAGTTAAGAAATGTGATATTATGCGTACTTTCATTATACTAGTTAAAGTTCAGGTTCGTAAGCTAAATACTTATTGCAGTGGCTTCTTGCTAGCAGATTTGAGCTGTAGGACAAGATGCACCAGAAAACACAGACAAAGGAAATTGAAATCTAAAATCAACACAATACAATGCTTGAGGATATTAAACAGTATAGTTTTCTTTATAGGCAAGCATGATAGAAGTAATAAAATTAGGACCGTATTTTGATAGCCTAAATTCCCTCTACACTCCTGACTTAAACACTTCCTATTGGCTCTGTGTAGGCAGCTTTCCTTACTTACAACTTCACATTCATTTTTTCAGAAATGCTTATTTCATGGTTGAAGCAAAAGCCTTTGGTGAAAGTTAATACATCTGTTGCCAGGGAGTAATTTTCTGAAAATACAATTTTCAGAAAAATTAACTAGTAGTCCAATCCAAATCCTCTTGTCATTCTTGGTGCCCCAGTCAATGCTAAAATGCTTCTCCTCTTTCCCTGTATTTGCAAAATAACATTTCAAATACTTTGCCCCTAAAAAGAATTCTTGAGTTACATCAGCTAGCTTGTGTTCTTGGCAACAGTTCTTGTGTTGCTCTGTGATTTTGCTAACAAACTATATTAACAAGTTTTCCTTGGAAACAAATGCTTTGTTTAATGTGCCATTTTAAAGCAGACAGTATCTGCCTTGAATTAATGTTTCTTCCTTCTCCTCTCTTTTCCACTTCGTTCAGAGACCTGTATCCTTCAGGATGATTTTTTAACATTTCTCAAAAAGTTCCATGGCTGAGTCTTATTAGCATTTACCGAGTAAGCTGCAGAGCTTTGGAGTTATGTTCTATCACTGTGTCACTTGTGAAAGAGTCCTTTCAAACACTGAATGTTTGAATTGGGATTAAGGAGAAGAAGAAGATACAGCGTAAGTACCACACAGCCCTCAAAGAGAAAACAATGCTGCCAACATAGTTTATTTTGTACTAACCCCAAGTTACTTTCATCTGGGAAAGCTAAAAACCTGTTTAATCTCCTTTTGCTTTTGCCTTCCTTACTTTTGTCTCCTGTGTAAATGGTGTTCAGATGAGAAGTGCATTTGCAATGAATTAAAACCCTTACCTTTTACTTCCAGTTTGCAATCAACTTCTGCCTCTCCAAGTTCATTGACAGCTCTGCAAGTGTAAGTGCCTCCATCATATGGACTGGGTTTGCGGATCTCCAAGGTGCAGACACCTTGGTTGCCGAACATTCGGTACCTTGGGTCATTCAGTATAGCAACCTTGTTTTTCAGCCAGGTTATTTTGGGCTGTGGTAGAAACAAAAGAAAACCTACATGCAAAAACCTACAAATGGAAATGTTTTACAACTGCTCATAATGCTCTGTTAATGCTGAGTAATTCAGAAATGGTACAAAGATAAAATGGAGATAGAAGGGAAGCTAACCATTAACTAAACACAAGCATAGGCTACGTCATGCCCCTGTTTCTGAGTTGTTCAGTGCAGTTCCTATCATGTAATTAAAGTCATAAAAATAAACTTGTTATCAATGTAAGATGTTTTATAATAACAGCAGACACCTCAGCTTTATCTTTTGATATCCAGTTATTCTGAATGAGAATAGAAAGCATGTTTTTAAAAGTGATTTTCAGAAAGAACAGCCACAACTGTTGGAAAGTGAACATATTCTTAAGCTCTCTGGAGTTCCCATTTTACTAGATTGGATTTTCATTGCAGGAAATAAACCTCATTAATATGTAACTCAAATTGGAAGATACTCCTTTTCTTCAGCCAGCTTTGTATAATAAAAATTGTATTGCAGTTTCTGTTTTTGGGTTAAAGTTTCTCATGTGTTAACTGACACTGCTGTGCTGTACCTTGGGGTTGCCCCGAACGCTGCAGTTCAAAGTAGCATTGTAACCAGCTACAGCAAACGTGTTAACTAGAGGCTGAGTAAACAGTGGTCGTTCAGTGAAGTCAAAGTCATCGTAAACTGGGTATTTGTAGACTTTACCTATAAAATGAAAACAATGCATTAATAAAGACTAGTGTTGCAGTATAACTAAATACCCAAACATCTTGAAATGTTTCAGAGACTCTGCATCTATTCTGACCTGCACTCACTTAGGAATCAGTCTGGTGTAGTAATTTCAATCGTTAGAGAGGCTGGAAGGGGATTTGGGAATTGACTATTGCCCTTGGTTTTGATATAGAGTTCTGAGAGCTTCTCTTTGTCTTGTGAGTAGATGGTGTACTAAATAAAGACAGCTGGACAGACTGACATCTTTCCCTGTGCACAGGCTTCACCAGATATCTTTGTTGAAACCTTTTCCAATCTGCTGTACTGGCTACAGTGAAGCTTAGGCCTGACATTTACTTTCATGACAGAGTTGAGTAAGCAGTGATGAAAAGCAATTCCTGTAGCTCTGTTTTCATTTGTGATCCTGTTTCTAACAGAAACCCACTTTTCTTTTTAATAGTGGAAGTGTATTCCATTTATCCCTGACTTCCAGTCTTTCAGCCTGTCCATGTGAGTTGCACAGATTGTCTATGCTCTATATCATGGCAGTCATGTATTCCTTCCTTTCAGAAAAACACAACCAACCAACTTCGATTTTCTTCAGCTAAATTACCAATTTGTGGAATTTTCCTTCCATAAAGAGACACTTATTTTTTCAGGTTTACATTGCTTTTTTAAGCTGACAGTTTCTGAAATATCAGAACTTTTGATAGCAGAGATTCTGTTTGTCCAGGTTCACATGCTAGAGAGGTGAAGCAAGAGGTTAAGCTTATTTGTTGGCTTGGCCCTGAAATGTACTGCAGCACTTGCATAGCTGGAGCTGAGTCTCCATGGAGAGGCCACGGCTCACGGCTCTTAACGGAACCGCTTTGCTCCTCTTCCAACTCTTGTTGACTTACATCTGCCAGTGGTGTCATATGAGTGTGATATCCAAGACCACAGTAAGTGACAGAACATGGAAAAAATGTCCTACTCCATAGAAAAACTTATAAGCTATGTAGACAAACAACAAAGTCCTAATATGAAATGTCCTAGCTATCTACTGTGCCTCATCTATGGCTTTTACGTCTAATCACCTTCCAGACTCCATGCACACCCCATCCCTTTCGATAAGGAAAAGCTAATTAGCTAACCATCTTTTGCAATCAAGGCACTCTCTTTGGTCATTGTTGCATCCTCACTGAGGCCACACATGTTTTCAGAGAAGACTCGGAAGTAGTACTCGTTTCCTATGACGAGCTCATTAATGGTGGCACTGGTGCGGTGGTAGTGCTCGATTACCGTGAACCATTCCTGAAACATACAAACACAGAGGCTAAGCTTCCTGCAGCGCAGTGCAGCTTTCACACGTATGTTGCTTGGAAGGATCACTGACCCGGGGATAGTACAGTTTTCTTTTAAAGAAGTGCTGATGAAGAGCAATGTGCTGAAGTAAACAGTAATTAATTAGTCCATCTGACATGAGTGATAATGAGCATGCGCAGAGTTCACTACTGAGATGTGAAGGCTGAATGGAAAGTGGCTTCTATTGAATGGTTACACTCTGTTAGCCCAAAGGTTTCTGTTTGGGAAATTCAGCATTACAAAGTTTATTCCTTGTGAGGTGAGGTAGGCTTCTACACTGCTGACTGAACAAGAACCACTGCAGATAAGAAAACTGCAGACTGGAGAGAAAAACAAAGCCCTGGGCTGTGACACATACTCACGAGTGGCCAATGCATTAATGTACCCCCTCTTCCACGGGTTGAATGTTTGTGAAGAACATACATTCAACCAGGTGATCCTTCTGGAGCGAAAGAAATATTTAAAGACTCAGGTGGAGAGAAAGATTTTAGCACTTTGGTCTTCAAGCCATAATAGGACATGTAAACTATATCCTAGCACGTAACACCTACATAGCAAACTATGATTAAAAAAAAAGGTTTATGCTAAAATAGAATTAATATTAAGTAAAGTATGACAACAATGTTTTTGCTTTTCCTGACTCTGCCTTGCACAGTTTTTTCTTTTTTTTTAAACACGCTCTTGCTGAGCTTCCTGTGCCTTGGTATTTGATTTGATTGGTATTTGATTGTCTTCAAAAGTCAGTTTATTTTAGATTTCTCAGAAATTGATGGACTGCCATCCCATGTAACCTGTGGCATTTTCTGTACTCCTCTGAGGACCTATTGCTAAAGAGCTGTCTTTTGGCAAAATGATTTGCTGTGGAATGACACCTATGCCAGAATTGCAAAATTCATCACCACAAAATTCATCCTCCACATGGAGGAACTATGACCTGAATGATCCATGACACTCTGAGCCCTAGACTGCTGTTGTTGCTTTCTTCTTCTGACAGGAAGGACTCAAAGACAGGAAACATTTCTTCATCTGGAAGAAGATCTCTTGCAATCTGAAGGCAGATTAAAATTGAAGAATGGGAAGGGAAATAGATCCACAGGAGGATCAGAGCATGAAGCAGGTCAATTTACTTAGTTTTCTAGGTAGTGGGCAAAAGGATTCCTTTAGATAACACAGCTCCCAAAATATTGTCCCAGTTTTCCAGTGTTTTAATTCGCAGTAAGCATTAAATGTAAGAATCCAACTGCTGTCTTTTAAGGAAGTTTACATTTCATGTTAGTTTAATGACAATGATAAAAAATATCTTGCTTGTTATTGCCGTTTCATGTCAAAGGTTTTTAGAGCCAGAAAATCCTTAGAATGTTTAGAAATACCTTGTAGATTTTCATAAAAATTAACCAGTCAATGCTTTGTCCTCTTTCATTAATTATTATAAAGCTTTATATTTTTAAAAAGAAGAGCTTCGTGAATACATCAGTCTTTTAAGCATCTTTTTTCTTACCATACTCTTCTTATCTGCTTTTTGAATAGTGTACCCAGTAATGGCAGCATTGCCATCATCTTTTGGTGGCTTCCATGATAAATTTACATTCTCTCCCCAGACATCCTCAATAGTTACAACCTCTGGTGGGCCTGGGCGATCTGTAATGAAAATATGGCAGTCATCATTTTTCATAATATTTCTGTTCTTTCTCTTTCCTACACACATCTTCCACTTTCTCTTTTGTCTCTTTTCTGTATATACATTCCACTTCTTTTACTTTGTCTCTTTCTTACACATGCATATGCCAAACTCAATGTCCAAAGAATGCTGAGGCTGCAAAATAACACTTTTAACAGTTAACCCATGCCAGAATCATGAAAATCCTATCTGGGTCACTTTGTGAATATGGTTTATAAGGTACATACGCTCTTCAGTTGCAGATAGGCATGACATTTTGAAAATCTGATAGTTGTAAATTTGTTCTTAACACAGGAAATGTCAATCATTATTATGCATACTATGTAAATAAATATGTTGGTAAAAATTGTAAGTAAATGTTTTTTCTCATCTTTCTTTCCTGCTTTCATGTACTTCCAATTTAGAATTTCTTCCATGTTACATTTATGACAAACTTACTATGAAACCATTTCTGTTTATGGATACCAGTCAAAAGGAAAAAGCTTGCATCCTAAATAAACAAGAACATGAAAAAGAAAACTGAAAAAAAGAGACTGGCATGTTCAGACAAGCTCATGCCGTTGTGTAGGAAGGTTACTTAGAGACTACAAATCTATAGCTGAGTAATTGGATGTAGAGAAAAGATTCCTCTGTTTTTACAGCTATAAGATTGGAATGGCTGGAGTCTTCTTCTCTGGCATGCATATGCTTCTGTATCTCAAAACATACCAACAATTTGAATATCTATTGTGGCTTTATCCACCAAATTTTCTACTTCCACTTTCATGTCATATTCTCCAGAGTGGCTCCTTTCTGCCTTTCGGATAAAAATAATGGTGTCGTTCTCAGTGTTGCGGATGTTGATTTGGTTCTTGTCTATTGGAGAACCATTTTTCTGCCATGATACTTTTGCCCTTGGTCTTCCCTGTAAGAAGTTAGGAAACAATTTATATATGCTTTTCAGAGAGAAAAGAGCATTAGCTACAAAGAGGAAATTGTCTTGAAAGAAGCATTTTTAAATCATACAGAATTTCAGATACAATCCCATTGATTTACCTAAAATGCAACTTTTTTTCCTTCAATAGACAAAAATATTTGTATTTTCTCTATTTTCTGAATAAACTGAACAAATATTTAAATATTTTCCTTCCTTCCTTCCTTCCTTCCTTCCTTCCTTCCTTCCTTCCTTCCTTCCTTCCTTCCTTCCTTCCTTCCTTCCTTCCTTCCTTCCTTCCTTCCTTCC
>NW_024885344.1:5775691-5815780 GCF_019232065.1 Centrocercus urophasianus
CCTTCCCACTTTTTTTTTTTTTTTCGTTTTTCTTTTTTTAAAGAAAATCTGTAAAAGAAAAGAAATAAAAAGCATAACAAATTTCTTCCCCTTCTGGAACTGCCTACATTTTCTACACTGCTGGGCACCTAAATAGTGGATTAAAGCTCCAGGGATTTTGAATTCTCTTTTTTCGTTGCAAAAGCAGTTGAAATACTTTTAGTCAGACTGGCTTGACATCTTTTGAGGAGAAGTGCATATGGTTGTGGCATGGTAGTGCCCAATTCTGGTGCCTAAATAGGAGTGAATTCCACTTGCTTTACCATGAGATTTGCCTTCTGGATGCAAAATATTTACAAATGCTGTCCAATACTCTCACCTCTTTTGAAATGTCTAATTTTAGAGAACATTTATTTAGTTTCTCTGAAACAATGTCTTTTGTTGTGTATTGGTGATCAAGCTTTTATTAAACTTCTAGTAGCTTTGTAGAAACAAGCATTTTTATATGAGCAGAGAAGATTTCAAATTACAGCTTTTAATTCAGAAGAATAAGGGCCCTATAGGTAGAGAGGCAGTCATTGTTGTGAAAGGTGCTATATCCTTGGAGATGTTCTTGCTATAGATGTGATCTCAAGGATTTAAAGCTGCATTTCCTATAGGAGATAGTGAAATTCTGCCCACTCTTCACCTCCCTCTCAAGACAACACAATGATCAAATATTACTGTATCTAATTACTGCCAGTCTAATCATTTTGCACTCTGGTAGTTATTCTCTTGCACATAATATCCAGCTGTAGAATTGCTCTGTGGATAACAGATGACTAATCAGTTTGTCTAAGCTAGTTATGCAATTCAGTATTTGGCTTGTCATCATTTATTTGAGACATCAAGACATAAACTCTCAAGCGCCTGTGTACTTCTTTGTGCTCTCTCTCACATCTATTCAAATGAACTCACTTGACTCCCAAACTTATACAGAAAAAAAGAAGACAAGAAGCAGTAACATATGGAAAATGAGTATTGAGTATTTTCCTGTCAGTGTTTTTAGTTCTTACCTGGAAAGGAATAACAAGATTTACAGTTTCTCCAACTCTTCTAGTATAGGTTTGTTTTAAGTGTCTTGGCAGGCGAATCTTTGGAGGTTCTGAAAAAAACCCAAAAGCTTTGAAATTTATTTTCTTTTCTAACCAGGGCAGTACTAGTGGGCATCGATATAAACAGAAATCTGCATTTTCTGCAATTCCCAGAAGTGGCCAATGAGTGATATCTTACATTTCTTGGTCCCGTATTCAGTACACCTTTGGTGTTTGTAACACCACATGCTGTGATGGTAAGAATAGGTGGGTGCTTAGTGCTACTTAAAAAAGAAACATCAAGATCTGTAGAAGAAGACTTTAAAGCCTGTGCAATAAAGGCTCAGAAATGAAATTTTAAAAAATTACAGATTTTTTAAAATACATTTACATGTCTTCTAGTGACTACAAAATGGTTTTGTAAGGGCATATCATCAGCTTCTAACTAAAAGTATTAGCCATAAAAAAACCCCTACAGAACTAAACATGGAGGCAGAGTGTATTTGTGGGAGAACATAAGCAGGAGGATCTTACCTATCACTTCCTTGACTAAGATAGGCTGTGGGTGGTACCTAGGTTCACTTTCACCTGCAGCATTCACCGCTTTTACTCTCACAAGGATTTTTGAGCCAGTCGGTAGACCATTGATTGTAAACTTTGTTTTGTCTGTCAGTTCTGGGTTAGCGACGATCCACTCATCAGCTAGTTTAGGAAAAGAGGAGGATGAACCAAAAGAACAGGGAATTACAAATATATCCACTGCCCCAAAAAGGAAATCATAATGTAATCATAATCAAATGTAATCATAATGGTAATTGATTCATTATATACTGATGCATCCATCTCATTTTTTTTTTTCTGTTTTCTTCAATAACGTGATATGGATTCACTTTAATTATAACTGAAAAAAAAGCTTCAACTCTTAATGGATTTCTGTCAATTATATATATAAATAAGTAAATGTTTTAATAATGTGTCTATCACTTAATTGTACCAGAGAGATTAGCATTTTAATTCAGCTGATAGAAAACAAGAAGGACGTAGACTGTATCTCCAAAACCACTCACCATTGCTTTAACAACTTTTTTGGAGAGAAAAGGCTTTGAGAATTCATTTAAATAATTTCACATTCAAAACAAGTACTTATCCTAGATAATACCGTGGGGATGAGAAAAGAACAGACTATTTACACATTGCAATGAAATGCCATCTCTGCTGGTGCCTTTAGAAGAAGAAGTCTGTATCCAAGTTATTCACTTAATGACGACATTCTCAAATTTTTAGCCTACTCCTAAGCGGATGCATGTAATCCATGGAGTGATCCTAACAGTACAGTCTTTCAGATAAGTTTTGATACAAACAATACTTTTTTTTCACCCTATCTTGAAAACATAGATCATTTCAACGCTGCTGGCGCCTGGACCTTAGGAATCAGATTTGTGCAGTAGTAAATCACTGCTGATACTTTCCACATCATGTAAGGACAGCATTGTAATCCTAGCATAAAAGACAAGGGAACTACTATAAGAAGTGCCCTGCAGACTTAGCTACAACACTGCGATACATTTGCGTAAGTGTGTGTCTTACTTTTAGGAATTAAGTTCTCCTTCGAGCTGCTTCCTTCAGGTTCTAGTAGAAGAGGATTGTAATCAATGAGTGTTTCCTGAACACCTCCCCCTCCCTTATACATGCACTGCTGCAAACTCTGAGAGTGCATGTACTCTCAGGAATTTCTTTACTTTTATAAAGAGAGTTTTCTTTCACTAAAGAAGTTTTAAATCCCTTGTTGTATACTCTACCTTCCAGGTTGAAAGGTGGCTCCATCAATTCCTCAGACTGATCTGTCGATATACCTTGTGAGAATCCAGCTTTAAAATTAATCAGAGACACTCACTTTCACACAGGTGGAGCATTTTGTCAGTGGTTACAAATTCCTGTTAGTAAGATGCTAGATTTTATAGACTTAGAGGACCTATACGTAGGGAGTCTGCAGGTAGAAAAGAGGCAGGAAGAGGTGGGAAGGAGGCATCTAGATCAAGAACAGTTATTCTCACAGGAAAGCTAAAGGATAAAGAAAGAGGAGGAGATGAAGTTGATTCTTTCTTTGGGCTGATCACAGCCCTGGAAAGATGAAAAGAAAGAGATGAAAGAACACTTGGAAAAGAGAGAAATGAAGCAAAATGATGATGGGAGAAAAAAAAAAACACATCATAGAAGAGAAAACATCATAGAAGAGAAAAGGAACTCTGGGAAGAATTTTGAGAAGAGAGACAGAAAAAAAAGTCTTGAAAAGTAAACTTAGGGAGACAGAGGAAGAGAACACATTTAACTAAAGACAACACAGAAAGAAAATCACAGATGATGACAGATATAGTGTAATCACTAAGGCTATATTCCCTGATCAAAGCTATCATTGCCCTGGATTTCCTGGAAGCCTGAACTTGGCTATTTTCAGGATAATAAAAGTACTTCTAGTATTTGCACATGTTCCTAGATGGGAACACTCACAAGGATCTCAGCCAACAGAGACTCTCTGAAATGCCTTTTTGCTAGCTAAAAAACAGACTATTTGCAGGTGCAGTGGCCCTTTAAAGGCAGATAAACACAACATCCGAGGGAAAATTAAGCTAGACTTGAAATATCACAGAAGAACCAGCCAGCAGAGTACATTGCTAAGAATCGGCTTATCCAGTGTCAACAAGACTTGGTCTATTCTAGCACACCAAAAACAAGAGGTTCAAGTTGAATGTTGTAAGCTAGCCTTAGGGAAGGGAGTTCTTTATCCATACATAATGTGTTATTCATTCCCATGCAATGCCAGATGCATACACACATGATGAAACTCCTATTGAGTTATATAGAGAGAGCTGTCAAAGGCGCTACCTTAATTAACGAAGCCCAAAAGTCCACCATGTTGATCAACTTATGAGAGTCAGGCTAAAGGGAAATACCAGTTTTCACAAAGACAAACTGATGTCAATCATACATGATTCCTCTAAATTATAATTACACAGATAGATGACACACATATTCGGACTTCCTATTTTCAGCCTGTGATTTCTCCTAATGAATGCCGAAATAAGGAAGCTCCAAAAAACCCTCTTTAAAGCTATGTCAGTGATGACGGTAAAGGAATGAAGACAGATGAGTTTACAAACAGAGAAGTAAAAAATAGGTACAGCAGAAGGAATATAGACACAGTCATAAGAAGTATCCTGAAGTTAAAAAGATATTAAACAGTATAGAATAAATTAGTCCAAAACAGAAAAGGCACTGAAAGGGCTGAGAAAGGGAAGCACTGAGATATTGCAGGAAAGAAAAAAAAGTTAACATGTATAGAAAATACTGTATATTTCAGTAACACAACTCTTCTTACCATTTTCTACTAAGCTTGATTCTTCCTAGCCATTTTCATAACATATATACATTAATAATGTCAACTGTGCATATAAAGGTGTATATACATGTACAGAAGACATATAGATTTACATAAACAATCAGAAACTTATGCAAAATACATGGTATTTTAACTGAGCTAAATAACAATAAGATGACGTTCACTGACATTCTAAACACATGACAAACATATGTTTGTCATATTAAACATTATGTTTAATATTGTAAACGTATCTGAAAAAAAATTGTTCCATTGAATGGCTATACAGTGATCTTCTTTATAACAGCCCTTAAAAGGTACATTTTGAAGATTCGTTTAAACACCTTAGTTTGGATTATTGTATATACATACATTTCTCATTCTCTCATTTTGCCTAACCTACCAATCACATGCTATAATGTCAAGGATCTTATGACTGTGATACATTACAAACACTTCTTATTTTTCACCATCATCCTACAAATGCTAAACAGAGTATAATATACAACACACACATTTTCAGTTTCCTTTTACCTTTTGACTATGCAAATGAAACAGACAGTGGTATGTGGACAGTCAGAGTAAATGATCTTGAAGGTCTTTCCAACATTGCTAACTCTGTGAATCTATGATTATAGTAATGCTGCACCTTGATCTGACACTGTATGCTTACTCTTTCTGACTTGTTTCCACAGCTCTCTCCCAGTATTCAGGGAAAACCCTTCCTGTTGTTCCTGCTGTGTCCACCTTCAGGTAATCTTCTCCAGACCTCTGAGCTTCTTGCAGTCTCCCTGTTCCTTACAGATATTCATCTCAATGCTCTCACATGTGGAGTACTCTCGAGAAAAACCAATGTCCTTCACTCCCTCTCTCTCTCACTTAAGTGGGAGCTGAGGATTCTCTGCTCCTGTGGTATCTGACCTATTTTGTAAACTACTAGTTTCCTGGATTTACTGAATCTGAAATATGTGACATTGTGAATGACGAGTTCTCTCCTCTACATCTTGTATCCAGGCTGAGAATTGTATTCATGAAACTCTTCTACTGAAATAGATGTCTTTATGAAAAAAAAAATCCTTGAACTCATCACTTGTTTTACAACACAGTGAAGAGCAGCAACTGACGGGAATCAACATTAAAAAGTCTCATTCATCCAAACACTCAACGTTGCTGAAGTTCCATTGTTTAATGTTTGCCCACAGAGGCTGGATATTGCACACACCAGTCTTGCCTGTTTGGTACTCACCTAGGAGTTAACAGTTTTTAGTCTTTTTTTTTTTTTTTTTTTTAAACTCAGAAGTTACTTTTTGAAAACAGACTTCATTTGATGTCAACTCAGAATAAAATCTGTTGAAAAATACTAAATTGCTCTGCTTAATTGCCAGAGCTGCTGGTTGTAAAACATAGGATGTTTCCCTATTCCATCCTATTTTACTTTCACGTCTTTATTGTCTCTTACATCTTTATCATTCTCCTTCAGCTATATGTAGTTTTATGACAGATAGGCATAGTTAAAGATCCTTTATCTAATTAGCTTGAAATGTTGTGGAAATTCAATATTCAGACACAAAGTTTACATGCCTAGCTAATTTCTATAGCCAGTTGTTGGGAAGGCTGTCCACCTGTATTGTGAACTGGCACTTGAAGTAGCCCGTTAGTAATATGTCAAGATAGAGATGATTACACTGAGGACCTCCTGTCCCTAAAACCCAGCCAACCTACACACAATCTGGATCACACATATATCAATTTATTATTTCCTATTCATCCATCCATCAATCCATTCACACTCACTTTGTTGCTTCCACTTTTCATCGAGCTGAAAGAAGAGGAAAGGCATTAGTGTGTCTTTACCTGAACTGCAACACATTATATAGTTTTTTAATTTGTTGTTCACGTCATATGTAAAGTGGGTTAAACTACAAGAATGAGTGGGATCTGAAATATAAACTAAGGAGGAGCTTGAACAGAATCCTGATGCTGGGGGTTTCTAACTGATTAATCACCCCGAAGTGAGTGCAGCTGACACCTAAAGAAATAACGGAGGTCTCACGTATTTTCACTTTGAGTAACATACCATAGTCGTCGTCACTTACTTCCTTCAAAGCAGTACTCTACAACATAGCCATCTAAACCTGCTGCTCCAATGTGGTCTGGTGGCCTCCATCTCATCGTAACTGAGGTGTCAGTTACTGAATCCACTGCCAGGAGAGTTGGTGGACTGGTAACAGCTGAAACAAGAAGGCAGCAGGGAGAAGGCTGAAAACTCCTGTTCTCATAAAAGTTTATATTTTTGATGTTTTCCTCTAATCTGGCATCGTCTAGATCTCAGGCAAAAGGCAAAATCCAGGCATTTCCAGTCATCCTGGAACTTCTTTCCCATTTAGAACCAAACCAGAACAGATACCTCATCCTGTACCTGCTCACAGCCTGACCCGGAGAGTCAGATTCCTCCCTCTGAGGAATGAGGAGGACGAAGGGAGGTGAGAGGTGTGGTAGAGAAGTTTTGGGTAGCATGTTCCACGACAGTATGTGTTTTCACAAAAGAAGGAAGCATTCTGTAGCAATACTTCCTCTTCTGCTGAGCAAGGTGGAAACATTTGCTAATTTTCAAAACTGACATTTATTTTACAGAAGGACTTCTGACCATAACAATAGTTTGAACAATTCTTTCTTTACATTAAAAGGCCAACAAATTAGTAGTCATAAGGAAAGTGACAAAGCCTCTAGCTGTTGCGTTAATATAAAGTACAAATAATAAGAGAAAATAAAAAATGGTGTGAAAAATGATCTAGCTTGATTTGGTTTGTAGTTGGAAAAAGGTATTGATAATATATGATTCTTCTGAAAAAAAAAAATCCCCAAAACAGAAAACCCGCTACCATACTTCAGTTAATAAGGATGAGTGAGGCATGCAAATTCATTTATTTTTATTTCTACTGATGGACTATATACCCATGTTGGGTGCTCTTTTTTTTTTAATTTTATTTTTACTTTATGTTTAGACTTCTGCTCACTTTTTCTGGCTATTTTTCACCAAAGGTCCTTGTCTGGCTGAACTTACAACAGGAGAAACAGAACAGCTAAGACAATATTTCATTATTCTCAATTATCTAAACTTCCAGTAGTTTGATACGATTGACTCAATATGCAGAGACATGAAGCTGTCAATTATGGTCCTTGAAAAGTATTGACTATAATATATTGGGCTCACCTATAGTATGTCACTACTTTATTGCAGTGCAACATTTTTCTGTCTGTACCTATTTTGTTTCTTGCTTATGAAAGATATATATTTAGATATATGAATATATAATTTACACAGCACCTAGTATAGACAGATTGTGAGCAACAGAAATGTAGAAAGAACTACAGTTATATAATTAAATGACTGCAATAATGTATCAAGAATAATTGTCTAATGCATAGCCATTTCTCTAACCTTGTTTACTTACCTAAAGGAACAAAAGACTTTGAAGGCATACTTGGTTTGGAAGTGCCTATTGCATTAACAGCAAATACACGGACCTCATAAGCAACACCTTCAATCATCTTCTTTGGCTCAAAGGTTGTTTCTTTACACAATTCAAAATTCAGCCTCATCCACCGTGAGCTTTGTTTCTTTTTCCTTTCAATGAAATATCCTATAGACCAAGCAAAATGGTATTATAGCAAGTAATAGCAAAAAGTTCAATAGTGAAGTGTCCATGTTTTAGTGGAAGTGACCTGTAGTTCTCAGTATGGCTCAATATGTCTTTCTAGCTTCAGAGTTCTTTGGGAGTTACTGCTTAATTTTTCTCCATGCGGATTAGCTGCTAGTCACATGTTTGGCCTCTATGGCCATGTACAGGCTTTTTTCAAATTTCAATTAATTTTTTAATTTAACATTTTAAATTTAATTTTATTTAGTTTGGAGAGCCTGATTCTGCTGGCCTCTGATCTCCTGTGACCTTCTTCTATATTACAGCTGGTTCTGAAATTGCTGCTAACATTCAAACTCTTCAAGTTTTGCCTTTATAAAAAGTCATCTGTCAAGTAGGGAAATGGATAACAGATAAAACTTATGATAAAGTCAAAGATTGGATGTAATATTCTTTTGATAGACTATTCAAAGTGCCATTCTGCAGTGCCAGAGTTGAACTCTGATGCTTTGATGCCCATTACTTGGAATGAGTTTCTTTTCTCTATATTAGAGCATCACCAAATGAAAGGAAAAGTATTTACCTAAGATGGGTGATCCACCATCATTTGCTGGAGGTTCCCATGTCATAACACACCAGTCTTCACCCACCTCAGTCACATTTGGTGCCTGAGGAGGATCAGGCACATCTGTGGTTGAAAAAAAAATTAAAAAAAAAAATATATATACATATATATATATAATAAAAAGAAAAAAAAAAGATCTTTCCTTTTTATGCCTAGCCTGTAATAAAATACCTCAAACAATAAACAAATCTGATTAGTTTTTGAAGTCCAATTGGATAAGTTAGAATAGAAAATGTAGAGTCAACCACAAAAATAATCCTGTGTTGACAAGAAACGGTGAGAATGAATGGAGCACAAGTACATTGGTAAGAATGGATCAGCAGAGGGAGACAAAAACTCATCACTAAAACGTGAGTGACAACATTCAGAACAATAAGTAGGAGACATAGATACTGTGAATATACTTGGCCTTTCTGGACTAAATTCTTCATAGGTAAGATATTCTAGCATCCATTTAATGTTCTGAGATTTGAGAGCACCTGCTTTGCTAGTCCTTCTTCTCTGATCTTCTGTAAGTAATTCAAATACAGTCTCACAAAGACCCATGGGCACTTAATGTTTTCTATCATCTTACATGACATTTTATTCATATATATATATGTTAGTAAAACAAATCTATGACTTAGAGAATGTTAGGGGTAATGCATGGGGAAAATTGCAACTCTTAGAAGGGGTTACACAAAGGCTGGACTGGGAGCTACATGAGGTTGACAATAGAAAAATGACAAGGTAAAATGTCATAAACTCATTCTAAATGTTCTAAATCACTGTTTTCTGGGATAAGCACGATAATAATGCAGGGAAGTCCTCCAGGTACATAAAATATATTGGTAGCCCTCATTTGTACTTAACTCTCTGGGGTAGAGAACTTTGACCATAGGTGCTTCGATGGCATTGCACATTTGGCTCAGAGCATCTCAAGCTCTTCTTTGCACAGTTTTTGGATTCAGTAGTAGCAGTGCAGAGCCCCCATTTAAGGCACTTCTGTGGGAGACACAGTTCTGTAACTCCTCTGAGAAAAAGCTGAAATTAAATTTCCTCATTTGGAATAAAATTTCTGGCCAAGGAGCTACAGCACAGTGATTTTTTTTTAAAGTAACTTTTGCATCATTTTATATGGATACTGATCTGAGAAACATGATCTAGGAGTTCCTAATCAGAAGAAAGAGAAAGGAGGTCTCTGTGCATCCTGACAAGTGGGATAGGTAGGGATAAATGCCAAGTTCTTCAGCACTGTCAAGACGCTTGAGGGGCACTTGAGGGCACGTGCCAAGAAAGAGCCACAGCCGCCTGGAAAATACAGAATGCTAGAAGCAACAGGAGGCAACCTCAGAAGCTTAGCCTCAGCAAGGTGAGGTGGCAGCAGGGGTGGTAGTTAACTCCTACTTAAATCCATACAAAGCTATTGTGTCCTTAATTAACTTTCTGCCTCAGTATCCTTGCATCTCAATTTCACACCTGGAAATGAGGAAAAACAGAGGGACGACAGCATTTACAGGAGAGATAATAGGAAGAAGAATGCGGATGATATCGGAGTGCAGAAAAGCAGTATTCTCAAGGATAATTTATTGAAAAGAGCCGTGGTAAATGACATTGCTCATGTGCACTTTTCCACATGACTTACCAACTACTTTTATGTTGATAAGGGCTGAGTCCTCCCCAGCTTCATTCTTTAATGTTATTCTGAAAGGACCTGAATCTTCTCTCTCAGCTGTGTCAATGACCAGGCAACTGCTGTCTGAATATGTTTCTGCACGTATTCTTCCACTGTCTGTGATCCACTAGGAATCAAAGTAAGCAGAGGGAAAAAGCACGTTTTCTGCTTTAAGAATCAAAATGTTCAAAAATCAAAGTTCAAGTGCGTTACTGAACACTTCAACAAGAAGTTTCCAAACAGAAAGTCATATTAAAGCCTAGTATTTCAGTCATCTGATTATCAGAAAAAAGACAAACTAACCAAGTGATAAATAAATAAATAGCTTTAAAATACTGTAACTGTTTAGTACTCAGGTCAGCCATTACATCTCAGAGGAAGGTTCAGTAGGCTCGATTACCCTGTGAGCAAGAACATGCTGTAATCAACGCTACTTGATGAAAAGAGAGTAGTGGAATCTTAAAAAAGATTAAATGTAAAAGATTTTAAAAAGATTCTTAAAAGAAAAAGAATCTGTACAAGATTTTTAAAAGATTCTTAAAAAAAGAATCTTAAAAAAATTGAAATGTAATTCATACAGTTGAATGATGAGATGGATTGTGAGGGTCAGTAGTTTGTCCTCATCGTTTTTAAAATTCTTACACATTTTTGAATAAGAAGATTTCCTAGAGGAACTTCTCATTTGAACAAGGCTCTGGTATTAATAATACCAGTAAGATTTGAAAAATACTAGTAAGATTTGACCAGGTAGTTCTGAGAAATTCAGCACATACCAGCAATGTTGCACATACTAGAATGAAAAACTAAACATGGAAAGTCTGGCTTTTTGATATCACACAGTCAGGAGTACATCTTGGCAAAGTTTAGCACAAAGACTCCATATGCAGAACCCAGGTGAATGTTTCATTTTAGTCTTGACACTTCATCGAAATTTATTTATTTCAAAACCAGACCTTACTATGTCTACCTGTCAAAACTGGAATTCTGGACATTATATACACAATAAGTAGCTGCCTGGTAGAATTTCATTAGATTTCTTCTGCATCTAATATATCCCCCTCCTTTAAATTTATTTTTAGAAAAAGCATAATTTTTTCCTTAACAATGTCAAGTGTTTCCTCAAAAAGATCCATAAGATTCTAAAAACTATTTGTCAATTTCACCTTCACACTTGAGGGAGGAGAGTTTTCAAGTGCAACAGGTTAATGTATCTCCTTGTTATTTCCTTCTATATCTCCACCGGACTAGGGATTATTTTTTGGGGGAAAAAAGCTCCTCCTCGATCTTTAAAAACACATATAATGCTGATGTACCTTATCCCCTTTACTCCACATGACTTTTGGTGTTGGCTCGCCAGTGATAGGGATCTCAAGTCGTAGTTTGGTTCCTGCCACTACTGTCACAGTGTTATTTTCTCCAAGACCATCAAGGTGAAGTTTAGGAGGATCTGGAAAAGAAGAAACCATCCAAATTTTCATAGGACTGCCGCTTAGAAAATTTAAGAACCTAGGAACAAGTTTGAAGTACAGATAAATATGCTCCACTGTTCGTATTTTCCTGGCATTTTTACTCGATTAATATCTGTTTGGAAGAAAAATAGTGAAGAAAAATTTTTGGAAGAAAATAATTGATGAAGTTGTTTATATTTAGGTAACATGTGAGAGAGACTTCCTCAAAGTGGCTCTTGAAAATTTCTGTTGCAGACTTTCAACATTAGGAATTGTCATGCTTCAGGCATTGTTATTCTAATATTTTAAAGATTTTCTTTATCTAAATACTTTTCCTGAAAATGAAATGGTTACTTCTGTTGTATTCCATGCATACAGAGAACAACTGATGAGCATATTCTTATTTTAATGTATTAGAAGATTTTATTTTGAGAGTACTCTTCCTCCCCTCCTTTAGTCATTCTCCCTAATTCTTGCCAATCTTATTTCTAACAGAAGTATCCCACTTCTTTCAGTATCAATTGCAAGTCATATTTTCTAAAACCTTGATTTGTACTGCTGTCATTTCAAATTCACAGGCTGAAGTTAAATGTCAGTGGGGTACTGTTGTAGGAAGAGTCAATACCTTATTGTATTTCTTTTTTAAATTTTTATTTTTTTGAAAGACTGGACTTATTAACAAACCTTCTAATTAGATTACTGAATAAATGCTGACCAGGAACATTTAATTCTCTGGATTTAAGTTTAAGTTTAGGAATTCAGTCACCCCAGGCTTGCAAACTGTGACCAGATCCTGAGGGAAAGTACTCTCTTACTAGCTCAATGTCACTTTGCCAAAGTAGCAGCTCTGTATTTTGAGGAAAGCACCTGCTCAGAAGAAACAAACTGATTGTATTCAAGGATATTTCACACGGTTTTCACTTTCCAAAGGCCAGAGAAAGAAATGAAATTTGTAACTTGTTGTGCCAAGTACTTACCCACAACATGTACTTTGCATGGAATATTAATATTGTAAGCATCTGGTACAAACATGTATTCACC
The DNA here is from genome assembly GCF_019232065.1 of Centrocercus urophasianus. Taxonomy (NCBI): domain Eukaryota; kingdom Metazoa; phylum Chordata; class Aves; order Galliformes; family Phasianidae; genus Centrocercus; species Centrocercus urophasianus. The sequence continues at coordinate 5,788,529 of NW_024885344.1, forward strand.
CTCATCATCAACAGCAGCACTTGCTATAATAAATCTGTGGATTCTGTAAAAAATTGAAAAAGAAAGCCATGTAAATTATTTTTGAAGACTACTTGAGACTATGAGGAAAAGTCTGAAGAAAAAAATTTAGGAGATCTGTGCAAGTGTGTAAAAGGTGCAGAAACCAAAAAACAATCAGAAAATAGTGTCGTTTTTAAATCTAAATATTCTTTAATGCCCTCAAATTATTTTGATCTTACTACCTAATATCCCATACTAATAGCAATGGCAATATCCAGGAAAAAAGAATCACTTAAAAATAGATGTTTCAAGGATTTTTTTATTATTGTATTCCACAGCCAAAAGACACAGTATGAAAAAGGACAAGGAGACGTGGCTTTTATGATCTTAAAAGTAACTGTGTTTAAAGGACAAAGTTTAGGCTTAACACATTGATTAATATATCATTTTCAGAGAAATAACCTTCATATAGGTTGTTTCTCTGAAGATGAAGTTACATCAAATCAGTATTCAACATGCTTACCTTCCTTTATGGTAAAGCTTCACACGGTCACTAGCTTCAATCAATTGTCCATTTTTGTACCATTTCCCTTCCACATTCTCAGATATCTCACATTTCAGGTGGATTTCCTGTCCAAGTCTCACTGTCTGGTCTTCTAGTGCAAGTGAAATCTTCAGTGGTCTCACTTAGGAAAAGAGAAGTAGAGATATTAATGTTAATATCAAGTAACAGCTTAGAAGAAAGGTTGATCCAAAATATCCATGCCCTGATAAGAAAACCCAATCTGTATTCACTTGGAATGTATTTGAATTCTGTCCCCTTTCTGGTGTTTCAGTGCAAGATGAGGGCACTTATACCCCTAGAATCCAGTAAGAAACTTTCAAAATCTGTAAGACCTGTGTCCCCAGTCCTACTCCTAAGAGTGCTCCGCTCTTAGAGAAAGGTCTACCTAGCATTCCTGCAATCTGACTACTTACAGAGGTCTCCCAGATGACACAAGATAACTTGGAGACTTAACAAAGTTGTTAATTACAACTAATAGCTGTCTTTATGAGCCTCTTGTGTCTGGCTCTTATCAAAGGCCATGGTGGATAGTGTAAGGTTATTTCATACGCTACTTGTGTTTGCTAAGCTGCCTTAACCACCCTGGTGAAAACACAAAAATACTACCAGCTTTTGTGAAACTTGAGCCTTTTCCACTTTCTGAAAGATCAGATGCTGTAGACATGAGTCCAGGCTGAACACACAGCACTGTGCATGTGCACTAAATATGCCTGCCTATAAACTGACATATGAAACAAGGAATGGTGGAAAAAAACTGCATTTTGTAGAAAGATGGCTGGAATGTTCTCAACAGAAGAAGCATAAAACACTGTGGTATTGTGGTAAGATGATGAAGCCCAATAGCCACAGTGGATAATTTTCAGCTTGGTAAGAGACCTGTGAATTGTTTGTGCTTAGGATGTCATTTTGTATAAAATAGTTAAAAGTAGAATGTTTGTGTGTATGATATATGGTAAGTTTACAGTGTGTAACAAATTTACCACAAACAGGTACTCAGAATCTACCTTGTTCACTAATGCCAGCAAGACCAAATCTACACCCAGTTGCAAACTAACCAGTTGCCTAAAACCAAAGTGGCAGATTATATGGATACATACATTTTGCTAGAAACCACAAGTGTTTTAAAGATATATTCAAACAGTGCTGAGTGAGATACAGTCTCATTTTAGTGCCTTTAGTTTAGTTCAAATAGTCTTGATGCATGTTAACAGTACACCTGGTAGTAGAATATATATTTTTTTTCCAACACATTTTTTTTCACTCCTTTTATCTAAAAAGTCTTGGTTTTGTCTTTCCTGTAAAAGCCTGAAAGGATTCAAGAAAAGCAAGTACTGCCACTGAATGTCTCAGTTTGTTGACCTATTATATCTTTCAATGGATAGCTTTGTTTTCTATCTTAATAAACTGACAGGAATTTTCAAGCAGGACTAATTCATTGTCAGTCACTGCAGACTGGAGGTCTACAGCTAAGAAATTGCTATGGAACATAAAGCTATCTTTAAACTCAGAAAAAGGCAAGCAAATTATTTCTGTTATTTAGCAAACTATGACCGTCAGTATCAAGAGCAAGATATATTATACTTACAATCAACAGAAAGCTTAGCTTCTGATTGGCCTCCTGTTGTCATTACGGAGTAAGTTGCGTTGTCATTTTTTGCAGCCTCCTCTATAATCAAAGTGTGTTTTTTACCCTCAACCTTGATTCGATACCGAGATTTAGGTTCATTGGTAAGCTCTACACCATTCTTAAACCTAATAGAAAAGAAAAAGTGATTATTTTCCCAATAAAAGTCCTGTGTGAGTAAGAATCTCATAGACTGAAACTTCTGAAGAAGACTTTGCAAGACTTAAGACATAAAAAAGTGTTAAACCCATGAATGTGTAAGAATGTTCTTGCTGTTACTACTTCACTGAATAATGTTCTCCTGAGTTTTTTTAAACTGATACAGAAAATGCTCTCCACATTTATGCCTACAAATAAAATCTTTCTTTACCTCCTTCCCCCTCCCTGGCCCCATCTCTGTCTCAAAGAAAACAATATCTGTTCGAAGAATGACGTACCATTTAACATTTGCATCATCCTCAGACACTTCACAGCTCAGTTCTACACGTTCACCAACATAGGTACTGGTATCCTCCAGGCCTTTGGTCACCAAAATTGGAGGATCTTTGACAAGATAAAATTACAGATTTACAATCTGAGAGAGAATGATGTTTTTAAAATCATGCTATAGGAGATAAGACTATCAACACTACAGGATCAAAAATGTTAAGGGAAAGATCACTCATTCGTAGATTTTGGTAGAATCTTCCCTTAAATATTGGCAGATGAAACTAAAATCAGTATTTGAATGCCTGATTTTGGAGTATTTGGAACAGGTCGATTAGACCATTATCAGGGTTGCCAGGTTCCTAAGTGTGTAAGGAAAGGCCAATACAGAGACAAATGAGTTCCAAAATGGCTTTGAAACTATGAGGAGGACCACAGTCCCACTGGATCCCAGTGGACAGTATGAAACATGAAATAAACAGTATCTCCATTTCTGTGTTTTCACTAGATTAGTAAGTACGGGATGAATAAAAATGATCAGGAATCACAAAAATGCATATTAACCCTGCTAAAACAAATGCAAACATATACTGAGCTATATCCTTTTAATTTTTGCTGCAGTTCAAGGAACCACATCAATTTACACCAGTTGAAATGGGAACAGGCTGGTGTAGTTACCTCTCACAAAGAGTTCTGTGGAGCATTTCTCATCACCAGCTGTTACGTAATAGCGAGCGTCATCTGTCATCGTACAGTTATTGATGAACAAAATTCGCTGGTTACCTTTGTGCTCAAAAATGTATCTGTTTGAATAGAATACAGCAAAGATGCATTAGCAAAGCTGCTGGAGCTCTTCTTTATGTATACAGACACATATATATAAAATCTCTTAGCAATCACTAGAGGGGAAAACCCTGTTTCTTACGTAGACCTGGAAAAAAAGTCCTGGGATGCAATTTCCATGTTTCAACAGAAAATTTAAGAACAATCATAGACTTTGTAGCAGAAAGAGCTATGGCTAGAGTGATAACAAACAGTTTCTGGTTTGTTACAACATTCCAGGCTTACATGATACAAAAATATAATAATAAAAAAACAGGCAGAATAAAATGGAGACTGAAACTCTAGATGAGTAAAGATGAAAATAACCAGTAACAGGAGACCATCCTCATTCCAACACTCTTAACATTTTTATGAAGTATAATAATAGCCACGGTTAAGAAGTTAATATTATTGGTAGGCCAGATGGCACAAGAGATCAGTAATGGGATATGGGGTTTTGGTAATGGGATATGCGGCCTTTCACCTTTATGTCACCAGTTTAGTTCTGCTCCAGGTTTGCAGTGACCAAAGCTCATTAGCATCTGACAGCTGCTTCAGCAGCCTGGAAGAAATGCACTGGAGCATTCAGTCCAGGTCCTTCTATTGAAGAAGAATGCATGTTTGCAAGGCAGTTCTGAACTGCTCACGGAAGTTAAAGAAAATAGACCACTTTTATCACTTTTTCTTTGTTAGTCACATATATTAATCCAAATTCTTCATTGACTGAAGCAGTGTTAGAATAAAAGAGATCTTCCATTCCTCATAATAGGATTTTTGCTAATTGCAATTTTTCACTGGGCCAGAAAGAGAAAATTGAAAGGTTTCTGTGCTTTCAAACAATATTTGAGGAACATTTCACTTTTATGCATTACCATTCTTATCTGTGTTTGACTGTGGAATGCGATTTTGTACTCCAGGTTGTGAAAGATATGAGAATATTAGGGATTGGGTTCAAGTTCCAGCCATTGCTCTTCCTGCATCCAAGAAGCCTCTTGCTTATTATAGGTAAAACCAGAGTGTAAACCAATACATAAGTGACACAGATGATGGAGAAGCTTGGGCACAGTAGATAATTTGTGTGTGTCTGAAATTGCTGTGAACTAATTCAGGTTGTTTGCTTCATTGTGTTAACCAGATAGTGGAGAGAGAGAAAAAAAACCTTACTCCCCTTTTCTCTATATGGTTGGTTACCTAATTAACAGATAGTGTTGATTAGAGACAATTTTATAGGTAGCTTATGAGCCAGGTAGGCTTTATGTTAAAGGTCTCTCCTTTTAGTAACCAATTACTACAGAAAGATTCTGACCTTATTCTAACATAGAACTGAGGAGACTTATTTTTTCAAAATTCTTCCTGGTTTTGTCTTTGTTTTAACCTACCAAGCAGGAAATGGCTCTATGCTTTGTTAAGGATCTTTAACTCTCCTCTCTCGAGATAAAGCACACAATCTATGTCAACAACTAGTATACAGTGCGTATTTTTGGGTCATGAGCAAGATAGCATATTTTACCTACTTCTTCAGTGTAAAGAAATGTCAGAAATAAAATTGGTGTAAACCTAATCAAAGATACAGATCTATGTGAGACACATCAAGGAAATATATATATACCCGTTTTACAGCTAACATACAATAAAATCACTTACTTTGCACTTGGTCGTATTTCTTGGCCATTTTTATACCATTTGAGTTCCACTGTTGGATCTGCTAGCTCTACCATGAACCTAACTTTGCCTCCTTTATCCACCTGATATGCAGGATCAAGTCCTTTGGAAAATGCTGTTGTGGAAGAGAGATGTTATTGTAAATGAAGACCGGAAAATAAATAATATGAATGTTGAAATGACATTGCATAAACCTCATGAAAGTTATCAGAATATATATACATGCCATGTTATGCATCACTCTATATTCTTGGGCTAGTTCAGTCAAATCAGTTTTTTTTCTAGTAGTACCAGTAGAACTACTGAGTTATGCAGTTATGCAGCTCAGTTTATCCTGATTAGTTAATATCTCTTCATGGCTTTGCAGTATAACATGGTTCTGATTAAGATTGGCTAGATATAACTTTGATAGCTTGCTGAGAACCTTTACTTCAGAGTAAAACAGTATATAGCTTGTGCAATGGAAGCATCTAGAATGAATCTATTAGAAAGGACCTCTCTACCAGCAACACCACTTAGTTAACAAGGAATTTTAATCTAATTTTTTTTTCTCTGAATAAAAATAAATGGTTTGTCTAAAAGCCAGTTTAATTTTCTTGATTCTGTCTGTAGGTTGCAACTCCACTTGTGATAAATGTTCTGGCTGCAAAACATTTGCAAAAATGCATGAAACCAGGCAAAAATTCACTTCATGAATCCTAGCGGAGCTTTTTGAAACAGTTATTTTATATGAGCAAAAGTAGACCAAGTTGTTCTGTAAAATGTAAGGCCAGAACTCAAACATTTCAAAACACTTCAGCATCAACATTTAGCTACTGCCAGCCACAAATGTTAAACTCAGGGAAGCAGATAATCTGTGGCTCAAAAATAAATGGTGCTTCAAAAAATACTGCCAATAGCTAAATTATCAGCTTCTGGTAAGATTTATATCATGCATATGTCTAACTGCAGAAGACTGAATCTGTCAACACAGCAGTAGTAGAACTACAAAATTTGAACAGAATATTTTATTTAATTGATTTAATATATAATTTATTTAATTTATTTAATTTAATCTTACCGTTTACGAGATTTCAATTTATAGTAAAGGTAGCATGAGGTGGAAAACATCCTATAGAGACGTTTTGCACACCATATACGGACCTTTCTGTAGGTAAAACCATGTCTACTGAAAAATTCTGACACAACTGGCAGCACCTTCCTACCCATCTGACTCAACTGCTGAGAGGGACCAGACAAAGTGGTTCCAGGTGCTAAGGGTGCTCCTTCTCCATTTTAACTTTTCAGCACCTCTCTGTGATGAATCTGGATAGAGAACAGCTTTCTTCACGCTGAACAATTCATACATAAGCTTCCAGTTCTTTCCTTGCATCAGACATATAGGCATAGAGGTAGAGGGAAAGAATAATACAGTATTTGGGCTTATTGGGTGCATAGTTATGTTTGACCAGTGAACATAATAATACTTTCCTTATCCATACCTGCACTCTTCTTCACCTCTCTTCGCATGCGCTTCAGACGCTTTAACATGCCTCTCAGGTCAGTGATACCATACTGAAAAGCAATCTTCTCATATTCACTGGGATTGGCATTCTTCAGGAGCTCCCATACATCCACTTCAGGTTCTTCTTCTTGCTGTTTGACCTCCCTAACAGTGGCAAAATAAAATTGTGGGAGAAGAGTTAGTGAGACCTTTTCATATCAGAAAGACAGAGTGGAATTGAATCCATGGTGATATTATAAATGTTTTGCTCAAAATTTGAAGGCCACCAAGATATTTTTTATTTCACTTTGACATCAAGCTTTCCAAACGTCTGTAAATAAGTGAATTCAAGCCCCAGTTCCACTCAGTACAAGTGGCATAGTTGAGAATGACATTCACACCTTAGTTCACAATGCTCCAGGGCACAGTTTAGATATAAGTTTTTGTTTGTCATTTTCTGATGTAATCAGCAATAAGAAATATTGTATTTCTTCATTATAGTGTGGAATCTGTTTGAAAATGTAATATTATAGTAGCATACCTGCTTAAATTGGTTTTGCCTGTTGTAACTTTACTAGAATCAAGGAAAATTTATGACAGTACTACTAAGATCTGAGTCTAATCCATACATTTCATAGTTATGCAAAAATGTTTTTCAATTTGGAGACCCTGTAACTCTTGCAAGTGGTGACCTGTGAGAGGACATAATGAAACCCAAGGGAATCTGTTTCAGTTTATAGTTACACCAACTCTTCTAAGAATCACTTAAATCTGGAGTATGGAGAGGAACTGGAGATTCTCAACCAGTTTGGACTTGCAGGATGGGTCTGATGGCTTCCATGTTTATCTCAGTCTTAAGAATGGGAAACGTTTTAGAGGCCTGTGTAAATATCATCAGTTATCTTATGATATCCTACTTACTATCTCCAGCTCTAGGCTAAGACAATGAACAGAAAGAGATTCAATTATTTTCACGCTGGCAACCATTAGAAGAGGGAAAAAATGGAAGAACCCTGAGCAAAATTGCAGTTTTCGGGAATGACTCAAATTGAACTGCTCAAACAATCAAGGAAACAGAGCTGAAATCTAGGCATTTTTTTTAATGTAAGATCATTAAGCTCAGGTGAGGATCAGTCTGACTTAATCATATCAGTCTAGTGAAATCCTTTTTTATTTTTAGTGTTTTTGATAATAGAATAAGAAATCCAAATTGAGGAATAAGCAAACAAAGAAGAGACTGAGCTTTGCTATGATACTCTGTTAGAGCTGAGCACTATCAGGTCACAGAATTGTGTTTAACAGTAATACAGAAACAACACTGGGGAGCCCTGTAAGGTTGTATGAGTAATCATGGAAAAACACTTTGCTGTTTAATTTGTTAGACTTACTAATTTTCATAATAAGCCAGTGATATTTTATAAAGGAAAAAAAAAAATCTGATTGGGTCATGTTTGAAATACGTTGATAGCTCTGAATAATTCTTAGAAAATCTATGGTATTTAATTTTAGATTTTGGGTGTTTTTTTACTTTTTTTTTCTGTGTTCACAATTACTGGAGAGTGACTACGTACTGTGAATGCTGGAGCTTTTGTGAGATTCCTTCTGTGTGACAGCAAGATGAGATCAGCTTTCAAACCTATGTAAAAGCTGACACACCTGCTGGAGTGCCATTCTCCTCTCCCAGGACTGGCCACTTGCCATGCAACTTCTGTCTGTTCTAAGGAGAGCTACGTTCCACGGGAATTGAGGTAATGTAACCCCAAGCAGTGGCTGAGAATGAGGATCAATGAGAGCATCTTGATTTTCAAGCAGTTTGAAATAATTTATTCCAGGCTATTTTCTTCCTCTTGCATAACTGGAGAACAAATTTTGAAACAGGGCAAACCAACCTTGCTCTGAGACCATGGCAGTTTCTGCTGTGGGCAGCAGGCAAACAGTGCTGCACATTTCCTCAGTGGATTGATCTCTCCGCAAAAGTTCTTTCAGATCTTATTCCTGAAAATGTGCATGTTGCTGAAAGATGTACTGTTAAAAATGAATACCTAAATGTGTGAGTGTTTTTTGAGATCTTGTGCTTTGTGGAATTTCAGGCTCTTACCGATGCACTGAATTGAAGCATAACCAGTTACAGAGTGGCTTACTTGCATAAAAACTGGTTGGTTTTTCTTCAAGACAAGCACAAAGGGAATATGTAGATTCTGTGCAGCAAGTTTTTTTTGTGTGTGCGTGTATGTTTTTAATAAAAACAGGTATTTTTTAAGTATTAAGCACCATGAGTGAAAAATTAGCTCTCTTCTTGGCAGTATGACCACACGAAAGAGAGGGAGTGCACCTGCAGAATTTCCTGTTCAATAATTGAAATGCAAACACGTATTTTTATAATTGAAATGGATACTAATATCCACACTAGGGTCTGAGTAGCAGTCTTACCGTTTAATTAAGCTCATAGAGGCTGCATTTAAGTGCTTGAAGCTAGAAGGTGATGTACCAGTTTCACCACTAGTAAGTAGTGATGTTTATGAATTAAAAGTTTGCTTTGCCCATTAAACACAAGATTCTTATTCTACATTTATATGGCTATAAAAATATTTGTCTTATAAAACATGTTAGTTGTTAATGAAGTTACAGTGATTTTTTTTCACACTTCTCTTTCCACAAAAACCCACAAGACCTCTTACATGCAGCTCATGTTGCTAATAAAACACACCACAGGCAGTTATAAGAACTGTTACAGTAAGTTGTGTTAGCAAGATAAAAAATCAAACTGAAGATCCTAATTAGGGATGAAAAGGTTTAGAAAAAAAGGCCTGGTAGATTTGAATTGGTTCAGGTAATATTTTCTCTTCCTTCAACCTTCCTGTTTTCACTTCAGTTGCCTAAATACTCTCCTTCCCATTATAGCCCACAGGCCTACTGTGAAGTTTAAAATGTAATTGATATTGTATATTTGGTTTTTCTCTTTCAGAGTAATTGTTTTTCTTGTCAGATATTTTTAATGATAAATTTTCAAAAATTAGGATTTCACCAATTAATGTAGATCAAGGTTCTCTAAGGTCGTATTTTCCTTTCCAGGAATTGTCTTACTCTGTTAAGAAACTAAACTGGATTTGAAGTCTGAAATAGCTAACAGCATAGCTGTTGTATCATCAGATTCTCAAGGTGAACAAGAGAAATATGTGTCCATGTTTTCCCATTTAAGAGTTAGTAGGTGAATGAACCATCATTGCATATTTGTGTGCATATATTGAAACAGAAAGTTACAACACATTAATATGTCTCTATGGTTTGAAAATGATATATAATTTATTGTATCACAGTGCTAATAACACCAAATAAAGATGAATGTGAAGAGGTTAATCTAATCCTTCCATCTTTTTGCTCTTGCACCCGAATCAATTTTCTGAACTGCTCATCCCTGCGTAGGAAATTCTCCCCCATGAGACTCCATGCAAACACAAAAGAAATAGCAAGTAGATTAAATGTTATCAGTCTCTTTATGTTGTGGCTCACTTTTTTTCCTGGTAGACTCAAGTCTGAATGTTCTTTTCAGCACACTTAAAAGGTAGAATTAAATGAACATTTGCATATTATAGCATGAGAATGACAGTTAGAAACGTTGTAAAAAAAAATAAATGTCAGAAAAGTCTTAAGAAGTTATTAATGCTACACCTGACTCTTTCTGTGTGCTAACCTAATGGTTTGCAATCCACACCTGCTCACTGCATCACTTGGTTCTCACCTACGTTTCAGGAGACCACTAAAGTCAAGTTCTCCTGCATCGTCTTGTCCATCACCGCTGTTATTAATAGAAAAAGATCAAATCTTTGTTTAATACAGAAAGACGTAAACGACACACACCTTGCAAACTCTCTTCATGTCTCTCATACTCAACACTGTCCAGACACACAACTAATGGTATAAAATCAACACAAACTTGTATTCTTTTTCACACAAGTTATCTTACCTGAGGTACTTGTGAAAAATAACACAAAGGTTTGTATTGCTTGTCATCATACTTTGATGGCAAATTTTTGTAACTGCATACATAAATTTGCCAGGATTTGTGTTAGATTTCAGTAACACAAATAAACGTGAGCTAGTCAACACAATGAGCTTTGTTTTTCATTTCCATATCAGATGTGTGTAAAAACAAAGGGCTTGTGCTGATCTTACGCTGTGAATGTAAAACAAAGATTTGCATTGCTGTTTGGTGCTTTTAACAACATATGTCTGTCAAACACCAGATTGCGAAGCATATAATTAAGACTTATTGTTTCTCTCTAAATGAAGGGAAAGATCGGTTAAAAACAGCACATTTTACATTTTTATAGATGAAATCATTGTGTTATGAAGGTGCATATATTTCTATGATGTGACTTTAAGCAGTAAAATTGTGTTGTTAAAATGCATATAAACAAAATAATTCCCTTAACGTTTGTAAACAGTATGGTCAAAATCCAACAAATGTTAAGTCAAATGGTATCAGTATTTTATCCTATATTTTGTATGCAAAGTATCCCCTACAACAAACAGAAAATATTCAGGGATATTCTCACTGTATGGGGCAGAATAGTTATTGCAGTTTTTAAAAGATGTACAGGAGAAAATTATGCACCTTTAATACAATATCATTTCTCTTTACTCTTTAAATCAAATATTTCTAAACAAAAGTAGTTAATTTTTAGTCACAACTTTGCCTGTATGCGTGAATTAATCAGCTGCACACATTTTTTGTTTATAAAACATTTTCAGTCTGAATACTTCTGCCCTTATAAGACAATTGTTTTCTATAAAATATAAAGGTGACATCTTTATACTGGTATTAATTACTGTTTTATAACAAAGGTAAATAACATAAAAGACTTCAGACACAATGCTTTACATTACTGCCCCTGCAATATTTCAGTATATTTTATATATGTTTCATATATATTTATGTATATTTTATATTTTTATAGTTGTGTATATTATTTGAAGTTTTTCCACAAAGATGGCCACATGACACTTCTTTGTTGTAGGGTAAAACAAGGCCAGCTCCTGTCTTGCTGAAATCAGTATAAATTTTGTCTCTGCTTTTGATCAGTGCAGGACTTGGATCAGAATCTTTCATATCATAGCTCACAATTTTCAGGAAACATGGTGAAATACTATAGAGAATGAAAATACAATTTTTAAAACCTCTGAAGAAACGGACAGTTAATATCTTTGAATATTGCACCTTCGCTTAAAGCAGTGACACCGCGCTTTCAAGAGATTCTGCCAATGAATTGTCACTAGTTAATTCTACCCACTACCTTAAGCCCAGTTCTTTAATCTTTATTTCCAAAACCATTCTGAAGGTACTTGATAAAACTGCCTGCCAAAATAGAGGTGAGTTCCATATGCTACCACATCCATTACTGAGGGGTTTTGCAGGGTCACTGTTTGAAGTTACCTTCTTTTGAAAGCAGATCTGATGTCAATGGATGGAGCAGCTTGAGAGGATTCTGTGAAGCAGTAATAGGACAGAGGTTAAAAACATAATCTGACATAATTTTAAATTGATGTAGTTGACATAAGTAATGTAATTTGGCATGAGAAATTTGTTCAGTCTCTTGCTAAGTGATCACAGTTAGTGCTCCTTTGGCATTAAGTTCTGGTAAATGTAAAGCTGCTTGACACTAAGCCAGGTTTACTCAATGCATTTCTCTGGCCTAGCTCCTACAGCTCTGCATAGGAGATCTGTCCTAGCAGTGCTTCTTTCACATCCTTGCTCCTGCCTGTACACTGGCTCTGGCTTTTTTTCTTCTTAATGCCAATGCTTTCTCCTCCACTTGCACCTCACTTCCCTGGAATTTTGGAAGACATTCATCTTTCTCAAGCTGATTGTACAGGTATGTGTGCACTCTTGTGCTCTTGAAGGAAAACGTAAGACTACGGAATAACGTTTGCCAGAGTCAGACCTATTACAACATAGAAAAAGACAAAGACATGAATCTCCAGCACTCTCCACATTAGGCTATTGTTTATTTTGGGGCATTGTGGAAGAACTGTGGCTTTCTAAAGTATGACTGCACCATGCACGAGCAGGGTGCAAGTCCTGGAGAACCATTCCTGAGCCAACTTCTCTCCCTTCCGGTCCTACTAGATGAATTATCTCTCTCTGAATAGCCCAAAGCCTGCTCCTCTCTTGTGTGCCAGAATCTGATCTGAATTCAATAGACTTATCTGCCAGCTTTCCTAATTTTTGGATATAACCGAAATGTTTCACATACTAGCTATCCCAATGTCTATTTAAATAAGAAATCACAGATGCTTAATTCTCTGCAGTCTATGCTAAAAATTTCTTCCTGCTATGATTAAACATTGCTTCATTTAATGGTTCTAAACAAAATTATGTAGAATTTCAGATAAAAAAAAAATCACATATTTATAAAGCTTTACAAATACAATTGGAATCTTACCAGTGACTTCAAGGTCAAAAGAGCAACTGTCAAACTTGTCCTTATAAGAAACCTCACAGCGATAGTTCCCTGCATAATTCTCCTTAGCTTGAATGATATGCATCTCAAATGTGTGTATCTAAAAATCAAATGTAATTGTTTATTAATGTGGGACATAAACTTGCATGAAACAAATAGAAAATTTTGTCTTCCAGACCCAAACCTAAAGGAGTAAGGTATAACTTGAATAAAGGGTTGTGAAAAGAAAATGAAACTCAAAAAAGCAACTGAAAACATGGATTTCCACACCACCTCATGTTCTGTTCTGGGAGAACAGAACAGAACTGGAGATCGTCACAGAAAACCGTGTCATGAAGCCAGGTTTAGAATCTGCTTCACTTAAAATTCTGCCCACTGTCCAAATCTGATCTTTAAGCTCTCTTAGGAGCTTTGCCCCTATATGAAGGAAAACCAAAGACAGACCTTTGTGTGACGCTCAAATGACTCCTTCAGCTGCAGGTGCTTCCCTGCTTTGCTGGCCAGGTCCATCCATTTTCCTTTAAACCACTTAACGTTTGGCTTTCGGAGAAGATCTTTGGCTTCTACTTTGGCTATAAATGTAATATTCCCACCTTGTCAAAAGAGAAAAAACAACACAGTTATTGAGGAACTTGTGGTTGCTTGGTCACATTTGTACACGTTTCTTTTACTATGACTCCTTCCATGTGTTAGCTCTACCATGATAATGAGAATCAGAAGGAGTCACATGAACTATGAAAATACTGCAGAATGTTACAGAGATTAATGATTTTGAGTCTGGAAGCCTTCTGATCATGGCAGTGTCAAGCCTGAGACAAACTAAGAAGCAGAAAAAAATTAGCTGATGCAAAACTCCATGTTGTCATGGCCACTATGCTTCAAGTGGCTGAATTTCTTTGCCTTTAAATAAGACATATATTCCTCAGCTGCTAGGTAATTGTAACACAAATACACAGCAGAATCTAGAAAAATGCCTCTTTATGCATCACTATCACTAATTCTTGAAGTTAAAAAGAGAAGGAAAAGTGTCCTCTGTAAACAATATTTTGGGAGTTTCCATCCAACATTCTAGAAAAGAATACAGCCAATACCTTATGTTTGTTTTCCAAATAAATCCTCCCCAAATGATCTTTTTGTTGTTCTCAGAAGCTCAGAAAAATAGTAGCAGTGTATAAAAAGCACATCTGCCCACTTACCAATGGGCACCTATCCCAATACATAGCAGACATACTAGGTAGCCTGTACTAAACTTGGCACCATAGTTGCAATGCTGCTACCCTTCTTGCATTGGAATGTTGTAAGTATGGCACTGAAGTGCAGTTAGGAAGTGAACCTCCTTACTGTCCTCATGTATCATGCTCTGGTTTCCTTCATAGGAAGGTATTGAAGTACTTGGACTGGATTCCTCCGGGGTTAAATTAAAACTAAAGATGTGCTCTGACAGTTTACCTCCTGTGCTCCAATTGCTGGAAGATATTCAGGCCAAGGACTAGAAACAGTCCAGAGCAAATCTCCCACAATTATTATAGTAGGGGTGATGGTTGCTCCCTGCCAGCCTCTGTGCAGATCTGCTCCTATTAGTCTAATTGCTTTAGCTGCGGCTGCAGAGTATAAATGTTGACCTGGGAATCTCTAAGCTGCTCTGAAGGCCATCATGCAGATCTTCCTGATCTATCAATAACATTATGGCTAACAGTATTATAATAATGAGTTCTCAGAAAACATACCTCTTGTCCATTGTGCCAAGTAAGCTATAACATTTTGATTTTGTTTTGAATTTAAGAATTCTTTTTTCTTCTTCTTCTCGTACATTCTGTTTTGTCTTCAAAGAAAGGAGTTCACATCCAACTAAAATCAGTGGAAATATTTGTAGCTGAGGGCAGAAGCTGAGTGCTACCTGAACCTCACATACATCTTTTCAGTCTCTGTGTTGCTCTCTTCAGAAATGGCTTCTGATTTTCTTTCAAAGCACTTACCAACACTCACTGAACCACTCTGAGGTTTTTCAATGAATAAAGTGGATCGTTGGGAGTCATCACGTTTTTCTGTCTCTTCTGGAGCGCTTTCTCCAATAGACCATACTGAGATACAGAGAAAGAGGAAAATATCAATTATCAGCCAATGTTTGACTCTCTCCAAAATACACTTACCTGAACTCACTAAACTCTCTAACCCTATTACCTCTCTCTTCAGATGTCCTGAAAGATATGTGTTTGTTCATATTGACATCCACTGCTTGGCTGTCACATTGCATACAGTTCCTGAAAGAATGCTACCTCTGGTAACAGAAAATGAAACTCAGAGAAGACATGGCAATCTGATCAGCCAAGGTGGGTAATGAGCAAATTGAATGGCACCAGCATTCAACCATGAGTACTTTACAGAGGCAATAGACAAAGGTCAGCTCTTTGTTTTTCAGAAAGGAAAATGCAGGTGGAAGTTCTGAAAACACAAACAGCTGTAAGCACATGCAAGTCACAGATGATGATAATTCCTGTGGGTCTCTGTAAATCTCAAACTCAGCTGAGTATAAGCTAGTTTTTCTTTTTTGCTCACATAATAGACTAGTGATGAAGCTTAGTTCTCAGCTTTGTTCTCTATGATAGAAACAGAGAGTTTGGGAATCAATCAGTAGAGAGAAATAGTTTGTTAGATGGAAATGATTCTGTCATATTCAGGCAGAGCGTGTTCTCTTCTGGAAATTGAGATTTTGGAAATGAAAGGGAAGGAAGAACAATTATAGTGAGAGAAGAGGCAGGTGAGCAATTTATCTAAGGCTGAAAACATGTTAGCTCAGGTATGTGTTTCTGACGGTTCTGACATCTGAACGTCCAGGGCTTTGTGCTGTGCAGTTACATCTTTGGTAAATACATGCAAAAATGTGCTCAGAGCTAATTCCTAACAGAAAAAGACAGGGAAAGCGCATGATAGTGACAGACTTTCTATACCAAAAAAGAATCCCTCCATCTCGAAAGGCAAAGTAAATTTTATGCTCAGAGAAAGAATTTGTGGAGTCCAAATGTCCTTGTTTGAGGAGTTCTGGTTAGTGCATAGAATAGACTGAGTAAAGCCAGTGCTAGCATGGAATAGCAGAGCAAATGTGTATACATATGACTGTATCAAACAAAGGAGGCTATAACTTTCAAACCAGAGCTGTATTCCTTGTTCCCACTGGAATTCTAGTTGTTTCTAAATCAAAGGTGGATTTTTGTTATTTATCCAATACTCTTTTCTTTTTTGTTTAATAACTAGTACAAATGATGAACTAATTTGGCAGCATTTCTCACCTACTCAATTCTGTTCTTGAAGTTTAAATTTATTTTCCCTTTTCAATATTTTCCATAAAAACTCATTTGCCAGAAGACAAAATTGCCTTTCGCTTAGAGCTAACTGCTACAGGAACCTTTTCAACTCATGAAAATTACCACTGGTGACTAAAGAAGCACAACTCATGACAACCATAGGAAAACACAACTAAACTGCTTTGATTGTCCTTAAGTCTGTAAGAAATTTCAGAGACACATAGAAATGCTGGATAGCTCTGCTACAAAGTCTTTCTCTTTAGCTCTTTCAATGACTTACAGCTGGTATGCCTAATATCTCTGTATATTTCTGCTTGTATAAAACATACATGTATGTACACACATGTATAAACACACATATGGAAACACACAGACACACATGCACAGAGAAATGTATAGATACATATCTATATCTACTCTCTGTATGAAATACAAACTATTAAAATTATGCTGGTATGGTATACTAGTGTATGGAAATACATAACACAAGAACAAGTGAGAGTTACAGGTATGAACAGAAGGATCTGACAGTGCTTGAAATAGGAACTGGTCAGGTGCAGTAATGAACCTGAGACACGACAGGGTGAAATGGAAAATGGATGTTAATAAATGAAAGTGGTATACATGGACTCATGAATTTGGTACCATGTAATGCAGAAATATTATCATCATCTCTGGTTATTAGCTTTTTCCTGTCTGTTAAACAGTCAGAACAGAACGTAGGTCTGACAGTGGCTCACAGGCCTGGCATAGGCTGTTACACCAGTTCAGTAACTATGGTTGAAGTACTTGCTGCTCATTTTGTTCCAGAGGCTGCAAATCCTGAAACCACAAAAGTGGGCGCAGTATGCGTTACCTGGCAGAGTAGGAAGAAAGAGGTTATGACTTTGCTAAGTTCTCCCCACCATCCTTTGTGCTGTGAGAAGAAGCCATTCTCCCACAATCTCCTGGAGCCTGTGTATGAGATTCAGGTAAGCCACTGCCACCCTGTAGGCTGAGGAGGAAGGGAATAGTTGCGTATCTATCTGTATGGAAAAACATGCAGATAGATAGGTATGTATGTATGTGTCTGGTATGTGTCCTGTACGGTACGTCAGAGTCTTCTCTCTCTCCTAGTTTAGCTGCTAGAAAACTACTTAAGTTCCTAATTTTGAAAAGCATTTGAAAAGTTATTGTTCGATACTGTGTAAATAGTGGAATTAAAAAAATGTCTAAGAAATAACTCATTAATAATCAATGTATCGTATAAA
Organism: Centrocercus urophasianus; assembly: GCF_019232065.1. NCBI lineage: Eukaryota > Metazoa > Chordata > Aves > Galliformes > Phasianidae > Centrocercus > Centrocercus urophasianus. The sequence continues at coordinate 5,806,124 of NW_024885344.1, forward strand.
ATTTGGACTGTTTCAACATGCTGTTCAGGAGGTCTCACCTGAATCCTTTCTTTCCGCTGCCTTAGACATCCCATCTGAAAGGGAAGAGCAATTTAGATGATACCAGCTCAGAGATCACAATTAAACTGACCTCAGGTCATGAAGATTTTAAGAACAATGATTCTTCATGCAAGAAGATTAGAATAAATACCTAGGACTGTACCTATGAGAAACTATTTGAATACCAGAGGAAGTGAACTGCTGAGAAAAAAAAAAGTCAGAAATCTTTCCCCCATTTCTCTGGAAAGCCTAAATTTAATTTTCACTCAAGATTTCCTTCGTAGTAGTAGAAGGGATTTTTGAAGCTGATACTTTACTCAGCCTTTGGGGTGATTCTAAATAACAGATATTTTTATGTAATTCAAGTTGAACATTATTATTATTATTATTATTTGAAATTAAAAGATAGAGTTTTGTGATTCAAAGCTTCATTTATATTGTTAGCTTTGTCAATGAAAATCTCTACCATTGTTGATCAATTCACTGCTACTGATTTTTCAGATGGCATGCAGCCCATGGTTAATAATGCCATTTTAAAAAATATATCAGGAAAATTTAACACAGTGAAGATGTGATAAAACCATTTTTTTTTGTTAAAAGTTTTAAAGCAAGAATGAGAGTTTTTCATTTGATACACTAGAATGTGCGTTAATGTTCAAAATCTCTGTTTCATTCAAGTTTAATCTCTTTAAAAGACATACTAAGCAAACCATGTTGAAGTCTTGCCAAAGTCACAGCAACCATGAATGATCCCTGTACTGTCACTTTTCTTCTGCCAACTAAAGGCATTTCATCTGCCATCTTGAAGTGGTAAATTAAAACTACCTGTCTTCTAGACAACTTGTAAGGCTTATGGCCTAAAGAGAGGTGACAGACAATTCTATGGATAAGCGTATTGTGAAATCATAAGGCATCTATTTTATTTGTAATTCTGGAATTTGCTCTCAGGACAAAACTTAAAAATGCTTTCCTTACTTTTTCAATAGTAACAATTAAGACGGATGCCTTCAGAGTTGCTAATATTCTACCTTCCAATGCCGGAAGTTCTAACAAAAATTCAAGACAGGACCAGAAATAAACTTGTCTGGTATGAAGGTCTTGTACTTCTGAACATGGACTAAATTAATTTCGGACACCTCAGAAATCTTATTCTCTAATGAGTATGTTATGAATTCAGTCCAAATGGTTGGACTTTGTTCATTAATAGTCAAGAGAAAAATCCATACATACATACACATAAAAAAAATATCATGGTCCTAACCTGCTGGTGGTGTGCTAACTGTGTCATCTTCATCTGTGAAAAGAAATACAAATAAAAAAATACATAAAGAAACTCAAAGCACAGTCGATCATCTGCTTTAAAACAAATATGTGAAAAGGTAAAACCTGCAAAAGAAAGGGAAAAATCATAATAGTCAGGAGCATTCACAATGGAAGCTTCAAACTGATGAAGAAAGCTTTGCATAATTCAGTAGCTGAAATGGTAAACCTTAATGTTTCAAGCAAGTAGAAGAAAAATGAGATGTGAACTGTGATCTATTATTAAATCATGAGTTTGTATGAAAGCTGCTGAGTGGTTCTGTTTGTTAGAGATGGAATCCACAGTAAATACAAAAAAGCCACAATAAAATCAAGGTCAATCACATATCTGACCTGAGGATGATGCCATTTCTCTGATGTCCATGTCTGCAATTAAAATGTGTACCACATATGCATTCAGCATCATTAGATAAAGGTATGCAAAAGTAAAAAATAGTCTCCTATATTCATACTTTATAATTTACTTATTAGAATATTAATCTTAAAAGCAACAAATATATAACTTATTTTTGTCACATATTATATGCCTTAAAATACAGATAGAACTATTATCCCACAGGATTTTCCTTTCAATCACACTAAATGCTGGCAGTCATCAGGTATCAAATCACTAGAAACAACTGCTACTCAGGTATCTCAGAATGATTAATCTAATAAAGTACAGTTATGCATACATATTTGTATAAGCCAAGAGCCTGAAAAACATGAAACTGACATTAAAACTGAAATATTGTAATCATGCTTATGAGAAATCCAGAATAAGTTGAAGACTCTTTTTACAATAATCTCCTAAATTTTAGGTGTTTACTGGAAATATCAAAGATAGGAATGTCTGATAAAAATGTACAGAATGTTTTAGTGTGTTAAAATAGAATAAAATATAATAAAATTTAAAAATTACCTGTTGAACAGTTGAAAAGCTAGAATAAACTATATATTTATTTAGGATTTAATACGTACATAAAGTAAAGATAATAATAAGCCTTTCATAATCTAATGGAAAATAATCTAGAGAACATTTCAGAGTCAAGGAAAAGATATCTGAAATAAAATTATTTTATGAAATGTATTTACTTTTTTCAGATTTGGGTTTCAAGAATCAGTGATTTACTTTCAATTATTATTTGATTTTGTCTTAAAGTTCAAATTTGTCTTTATTTTTTCAAGGACAAATGCAATAGCAATGGCAAAAAGCACATAAAATTTGATTACATGTAAAAAAATTCTGGTTTTATTAAATGTTATGCTTTATTAATCTCTGAAATGTAGTTGAAGGTCTGATAGAATTTAACTACTTAGCCATGACATTTTACTCATTCCTTTTTAATGATTCATCAAATTTCATTTAAAAAATCCCTTGGCAAGAGGATATAAGTTTTAATTGTAGGCCTACAGATGAAGGATTAATATATTATCTTACAAACATGATTTTTTATTGAAAAAAATACAAAAACGCATAGCTTATGTGGACACATTCTCACCACCTGCACCTTCCATTGGACTAAGCTGACATAGAATATGTTGATTTTCAATGAAAGCACATAAATCATGTCAGTTTTCTGAACATACTGTTCTAGCAACTAAACAAATGCTCCTGGAACAGCACCTCAAATTTGATTTAACTGGTGAGCTGAGCTCATAAGTTTATTAATCTTTTTTTGCTGATCACCCGTTGCTCACTGATGACCAAGAAGGAGAGGTGAACACAGCAGAGGCACTGCTTTGCACCTGCAATAGCACTCAGAATGCCTTAATTTTTTTTGTAGTACTGCCCATTGGAGTAAGCATTCAGGGCTAAGGCAAGAGATAGATAAACGTCACAAAGGGTGAACCACTGTATTCACTCTACAGAAACAAATCCACAACAACTCAACCAACTGGTTCTGTCATTTTTGCTGAAATTACTGAGCATTGACTCTTCCAAGGGTTTTGAAATTAGTTGCTTTCAATTATCCATCTAATTTGCAAAGTGTTCAGCACTCCTATCAAGGGGACTTGGCCCTGTAACTGAAGTACATACATCAGCAATGGAAGTTTTAGTAGAGAGATGAACGGATGAGTGTAACCTGAAGGAATAACAAGAATGAAACATGCAAACATTTTAGTAGATGACTGGATGGAACCTAGAGAAAAGACATCAGTAAATCATGCAGAAATCTGAGTAGCTCTCTGAATAGCTGGATTGGACCTAAAAAGGAATGAGCAAAATGATATTAAAATTCATTTATTCCAGCAACTGGAAACACAATTACAGCAGTAATCTGTTTAAAATAATGCTAAAATTAAAAACAAAAGCAGACATAAAATGAGTAAGAATGGGATAAATGTGGTCAATTTGGTGAATTACATTTTGATCTGAAGATAAAATGTATGCTCTTATGTATCCTGAATTTTTTACTAAATGCTGTTTTTCAAACCAGGAATACCGTAAAAAATTCTGTACACATACAACTACTGCAATAAGCTGCTGATTTACTGCAAAGTAATGACAAGATAAAGACTTTATGACTCATCCTCGTTTTTATCTTTACAGTGAACATGAAGGGACGTAAATATTTTCTTTCACATAGACAGTAACTACTACAAAGAAATAGAACAGTAAGACAGACAAACAGGAAGATATACTCTATTTCTTAACTTCTGCAACTGACTTTGTCTGAGAAACACGGGGAAAAATATAGACCCCATAATTATGGACCAACATTTCTTACCTACACACTACATTCAGGCATTGTCTGACTGTGCTGCAGAGTGCTGCCCCAGATTCCAGTGTGCTGTTTGTTATAATTTGGTAACAAAGGAGTCACAACTGCTAAAGTGCAGTATCATAAAATCACTGTGGAACTGAGATATGAAATGTTTCCTGTCTTAAACCCATACAGGGAAGTACCCAAATCTTTTATGAAACTAGAGAAACAATTTTAAAAAATAGCTTACACAACACCTAACCTCCAGGTGTTTCTGTCTTCAGTTCATATTGATTTTGGACAAATGGGAGAAACAGAATCTTTTTCCTCTTTTGTGTGTTATGGAAACAATTAGAAAGATTTGCTTCTGGCAAACAAACTTGAAGGAATCACTCTCAGAAAATGTACTGTCCTTTGTTTGGTGAGACTCTGCAACAAAGCAGGAGTTGATAGTAGAAACTGCATAATGCTGTGTAACACATATATATGTGTGCAAATATATATCTTCCTGTCATTAAATGAGAAAAACAGCAAATACTTCTGCAGAGAATGCAGAGTGTCAGGCATTGACATCAACGTTATTTGCAAAGTTGACAGCTCAACAGAAAGTCATTCTTTCTACATATTGCTATTCAGAATTTCACTGGAATTCCTATTGAGGTGGCTACTGCCACTGTGCGTTGAAACTGGAAACACTTCCCATAGAAGAATCTCAAAAAAAAAATCGGGGCAGCAAAATCCTACTAAATACTCTGAGCTCCAATAAAGCATTTTTTTTTTCTCTAGGAAATCCCATATTCTCCACTAAATTCAAAGCAGAAATGATAACATAATGTATAAGAAAACAACTGAAGTATTAGATGTGATACCTACCATGTTTTCTTTTTAGCTCAATGAAATGTAGACTTGTAAGCAGTGGAGAGAGCACTGTGCATGTTCAGTTCAGGAACAAACATTTCTCACAAGAAAATTAAACCAAGCAGAACTAACTGCTAGAATAGCCTGAGGCAAGACCTTCATCTTTTTCTTATCATTAGGCATGCAAATTATTCCTGAATTATGTTTGCATTACCAAGATGACAGATTTGATTACTCACACAAAATGTTGTTTGTCAAAATAATTGCTCAATGCAAAAATAGCTAGCAAAATAACATGCACTGAAGCTTGGTTTGTCATTTTTATATTCTAAGGAATATTTGAATCACGTACTGTCAGTGCATTTTTATTTTGCTGAGAAAAATGGCCATGCATGACTTTGCCAAACAAATTTCCAAGTTTCAGGTGTGAATCTGGTGTCACTAAAAGGTAAGACTTTGAGTAAGAGCTCAAAAGGCAGAATGTATTTTCAAGAAAGACATTTCTTGATTTGCCATGGAAAGAGTAACTGTGACAAATAAAAAAAAAGCAAGCATTACATCTGTTGTAAGTATATTTTGTTCTGGTTTATCCTTCTGTGAGAATGAAAAACAAAAGGATTATCCATTTCAAAATAAGCTGCTGAGCTGTTTGAATTCTACTTCAACAGGGAGTAGCAAAAAGAAGTGGAATTTGACCCACTTACCTCAAAATGTACCTTCTTAACTGGAAAAGCTACAAACAGAGCTGAAGTCTAATTGCAGCAATGTAAAATTTGCACTGAAAATGGAGCACATTTTTACTTGCATAGTTTGGGGTTTGTTGACAGTAAAATGTCCTCGGATACATTTTTCAGAACTTGTAATGACCACAGTCTCTGGACTTCCAATAATGAAGAGGAATGAAGGAATTTCTTTTTCTTAGATAAAGAAGCAATATAGAATTTTTATTTTTATTTTTAATAACTCTATCGTACTTTGCTAAAAGATGGAACATGCAATATCAAGTGTCTGGTAGAATAGAAACAGCTTAGAGTAATAGGAGATTTCCCCCACTGATTAAAAGCAATGGATGTGCACAGTAACTGAGTTTAGGCAAGGTTGGTCAGAGCCAACATTCACTTTAGTAGAAAGATGTCCTTCTGCTCATGCAATGCACTTGAAATTTGATCTATTAAGAAAGCATTCTGCGTAACTACTGGTGCTAAGCAGTGTCAGTCTTGTTCACAGAATTTTTAAAGATACTTATAAGCATCCTAGCTTCCTAATGCTAGATAAGTCATGCAGAATGAGGATCTAGGAAGCTTCACATCGCACTTTTAAAATTTGGCACCAAATTCCCGAGTTATAACTCAAGCAATCTAGCATCAGAACAGCATTTCAGAATGTTCTCTTTGCTGTCCATTTTTGAAATATGATTTCAAACTCACCTTTACCCTTTTCAGTTCCACCATCCTGTGGTATTTTTTGTTCTGTGTAGGAAGTACAAGTATATTTTTGAGAGGATCTTAAAGTAAAAAAGAAAAACTTACGCAGAATTTAAAAATACATCAATATTCTAGGTTTGCTAGTACTGAAAAATGATTAAAGATTTATAAGTGTACATGTATGTACAATTAAAAATTGTAAGTCTTTAAAACATTTTTTTTTCACAGATGCATGCATATCAATAGATTTCCTACATTTTGAATGAGTCACGGGAAATTGAAGTTCCTGTACTTAGTGGAAGCAAAATACTGTTGTTGGTTTTTTTGCTTGTTTTTGTTTTGTTTTTTAAGTAGCAATTGTTCGTCATTTGCTCTTGGTGTTATATACGAAATCCTTTGAAAATAATTTAATAACTCTGTTAATACGAATAGTCTTGGATCAGACATGAGATACTGCCAACTATTAATGCTAACCAGAACTCCACTGTCTAACTGTTTTATCCTTAAAACAGTACAGAGAGACAATGTGTTGGGAGTGTCCTTGGTTATTTCTGATTATCTTCTTCATTACCATCATCATCTTTCCTAGGCTATTTGATTTGCATTTTTTTTACCAGAAGTGTTGCTAGTTCACCACGTACTCCAATGAGGGGTATGTGAAATATCTCTAACATTCTTGAATTCTTCTCATTCATGAATGAGAAAACTTGGACTGTAGATTTAATAACATCAAATTCATTGTTGGATTCTTGTTAATATTCCTATCCCCTTTGGTTTCCTATCTCATATAGTTTGCATACAAAGCAAATTCAGAAGCTTGTCAAATCATATCAGTTGTACTGTCTTCAAAGTATAAACACTCAATAGTCTAGTTACAGTGAAAAAAATCTTTGTCTAGTGAACTTACCTGCTAAAGGCCTGGTTTAACTTGGGTTTTGATGAAGGCCAATGGACTAACAACATTAAGGTATAGCAAAGATAACGTTTGTCCTGAAGGGAATAATTGCAAGAGCCAGGGGATTTGATTCCTATTTTTTTGCTCATATGTACACAACTACAGTGACTATGAAAATAAAACTTGAAGTGAAGAAGACAAGCCCATATTTTGTAAGTGTGACAGACCCTCAGCTGCTTCTATTTGTCAGAAGCTTCCAAGGTCCAACCGTCAGAAAAATTGTTGTCTGTCAAACCTTTCTTTTTAATGGTGATTCTGCTATACTAACACATGACCTTCCCATTAGTAGCTGGGATTAGGAGAATTCACTATTCTTGGAAGCTGGTAACAAATTTAAATCCCATTGGGAAGCTTCATTCAGGACCAAGTTTACTAGCCCGACAATGGAATCTAGATAAAACAGTTACAATGTCTTCCCAGAAATTTCCTGGTATAGTTCAAAATGCTGACTATGTCCAATAAATTATTTACATGTTTTGGTTTCTTGAACAACTAGCTTCCCTCTTTGTGTGATAGTCCCCAGGAATATATGATGACAGTATCTTGGCTCATATGGAAGGAGGTGAAGACAAGTGGCTGTCATTACCAATAATACTCTCATGTGATTTGTGCTTAACCATAAAGGTCTACTGACACTCATTTTACAGAAGATTTTAAGAAGTAGAGGTATATTTACAATATGAAAGACCTCATCCTAACATGAAAATTTCTTGGGGGTTATTTAAACATGAAACTCTTTGTGGCAAATGATACTCCCGTCCTCATATTTTGTCATTTTTATAAATGAAAAGGTATATATTTTAAACAAAAATGTCTTGAATTAGCTTTGTGGAATGACAATTTGCAAGACTGTTAGTAAATGCAGGTTTCACATGTGAACTGGGAAGTATCTATTTCATACCACTGATCAAATAGCTACCGAGATAATAAACTCACCAAATGATTAAATTAGACAAATATATATAATATATATGTATTAATCAGCATATGAGAATATAAGTTTCTCAATGCATCTCTGATCCATGAGGTTATGCTACTTTTCCATCTCCCACTAAAGAAAAGGTAGCAGCTTTGCACAGAACTTCAGCTATATCTGAAAGTCCAGTCCTTTTGCACGAGTTTCATCTCACCTAACTTTGACTTCCTTGAAAGTATTCACCCTCTTAGGCATCTATACTTGTTGAGGCAATTATGTAAACATAGACAGCCAGTGACATTTTAGTTTCATTTTCCAGGAAATGTCCATTAGATGAGCAGCCATGACCTGGGATCCTCTTCACTGTTTATAGATGGAGCTTAGACAAAACACCAGATCTTCAGATGGCTAGAATTAAGTAAAATGAATCTCATGCTTGATTCTGTCATCTTTATTCAAAGTTCACCTTCCTTCAACGGGAAATGAAAGGGATTATTTTGGTAGTTAAATACTGTTCACTATCAAAGAAGAGAATAATTAAGACATGGAATTTAAGCAGTCATCACTTTCTGGTACTCTGATGGGAAATGTATACGAAAATGTATGTTTTCATCCTTATGAAAATATCAAGTATCTTAAACAAAAATAACCTGAATCTGAAAAAAAAAGTGGACACGGAAGAAACATGAAGTGAGGCTTTCTTACCATTCTTATTGTCTCCTTACTTTCAGAAAGACAGTGAACACAAAAAGTATTATGGCTACGTAGTTTCTAGTCCCATGCAATTCTCTTGTTAGTATTAGAGCACCAATAAGCTTTTTTTGTTCATACCAACCTGGAGGCGGTAGAGCATTTTCAGTTTCAGTCTCTGAAAAAAAAGGAAAGAAGACATCTATTGAGCTTCAAAATCAAAAGCATATAGTTTTCACGCTTGTGGTACATAGTTACTGAATTTTGACAGTTTGGGTGTTGGGTTAATTTAATGTTTCAAAGCAGTTCTCAAATTTTGTTGGCTTTCACACAGGCAATACTTAGCATCTTTAGAGTGGTGTAGTCAGAAGGCTAAAGTTTATGTTCTTTGAAAAGGAGGAACTGAACTTGTTCAATCTGGAGACATACTGTAATTGTCTACCTGAGTATTTCATAATAATTTATATAGGAGGACCCTAGAACTTTTCTGGAAATCTTGTCAAATCCAGTTTAGAAAGACAGTTTAGGAATGCTAAGGAATCTAAATTGAATTTCAAATTTGTGTTGGATTTTTCAGTTGGTACTTACAATGTTTAACTTACTAAACCAACATCATAACTGATATTCTTATGTCAGAAGATAGCTTGTGTTTGAGCAAATTTTCTATCAGTTGAATAATATCTGATAGCACCTTGGTTGTGAAGATTAATGGTGTCTCTCTTTCCTTCCTTCCTTCCTTCCTTCCTTCCTTCCTTCCTTCCTTCCTTC
>NW_024885344.1:5815790-5832639 GCF_019232065.1 Centrocercus urophasianus
TTCCTTCCTTCCTTCCTTCCTTCCTTCCTTCCTTCCTTCCTTCCTTCTTCGTATTTTTTTATTTAAATCATTACCCTTTTCAATTGTGTGAGAAACTATCCCACTTGAATGTTACCCTTAGTGGAGTCTTGTCCTTGGTTGTGTAAATAGAAGAGTAAATTAACTAGACAAAGCTTATTTTTTATAATAGATAAAGGAATTATGGAAGTTTATTGTCAGCCTATGAGGATTCTAGACAGGTTGAAAATAGGAATATTTATAAGAGATAGTGTTTTGACTTATAATTCAACTAGTTCAACTTCTTGCAACAAGCAATGATTTAAAAGTTGAAATCCTTAACAGTAACAATAGATGGCTGATACTAACCTCTGTCATGTTATGAGTATTAACCTTTGGGACCCTATCCCAGGTCATATTCAGGAAATAAAGCTTAAATTTCTACCACACAGAAATGCTGGTAAGACTATTCCTTTGCACATTATTCTAAATGTAGCTAAAACATACTTTTCATTCTTGTCAAATTCATGCAGTGTTTAAAAGGGAGAATGTTTTTAGTGCAAAGATAATTTTAGGCTGAGCGTGTGAATACGATATGGTTTAGGAACTTCCAGTCAAATCCACAAACACTAAAGCAAATCATTGTGGAGTCCAAACAGGGCCCTCACTAGGAGGAAAAGGTACATTGCTGTAAGCCTGATCACAGCACCTATCATAGAACAAAAAGGAAAATGTATAATAAAGGCCAATAGACACAGAATCTCATTAGAACATAATAGCTTTACTTAGATTTATAGCAATTTGTTTTTCTGCTCTACCAATTAATATAGTAAACTTTGCTCTATGGCCTTGGAAAATATGAAAAGGAAAAGTAAGTCTTGGAACATTGCTCCTTCATTACTTTGAAATCTCACATTGAGAATAAAATAACATCTCTATCTTATGAGCCTAAAACTATCAGTGTGTACACACTTGAGGTTTAGATACTGCTGTTCCAGAAATCTGTACTTTGCAGTGTTGGAATATAGTTGCCCATCATAACCAAAACTCAATATCCTGTGCAGTTTTACAAATATTATAGGTCTCCTATCACACAGTTTTGGTCAGAAATTACATACCTTTGCAGTCTTGTCTTAACTATCAGTAGGCACAATTATTATCCAAAATCTATAGTGTAGACCAGACCTAAACACTACTATTACAGCCCAAAAGTAATTTCACATGTTCAGAAAAGTAAGGAGATACACAAAACCTGAGCAACATCATGGCCAGCATGCTCTACTGACTCTGTTCTAAACAGGGAAGTTAGAATAGACAATCTCCAGAGATTCTTTTCAAGCTCAACTGTTCTAATTCTGTGATGGTGCTGTGGTTTAACCTGCAGGTGGCTAAGCAACAGGCAGTCATTCACTCACTTCTCCATACTTCCCAGTGGGATGGGGAAGAGAATAAAAAAAACCAAACAACAAAGTAGAACTCATGGATTGGGATAAAACTATTTACTAAGAGATAAGAAAAAGGATATTAGTCATGACAATTTATATACACATACGAATGTGTATGTAACAAGTGATGCACAAGCAATTGCTCACCACCCCTCCAACTGATGTTCAGACAGCCATCTAGTGAGCAGAAGAGAGGGAGATGAACTCCCCTTTTGCATGATGTCATATGATACGGAATATCCCTTTGGCCAGTTTAAATCAGCTGTACTGATTCTGTCCCCTCCCAGCTTCTTGCCCTCCACACCTCTAGCCCTTTGCTGAGAAACTGGAATGGCCTTGGCTTTGTACAGTAAACACTGGTATATTATCAGCATGGTTTTTCTCTTAGAACCAAAACATTGCATCATACTAGACACTCTGAAGAAAACAATTCAGTCCCAATTGAAACTAAGACAGACAGAAAGATGGCTGAAGCCAGATCTGGAAGTCAATGGTTTCTTTCCTGAATCACGTTCAAGGCTATTAAAGGTATTGCTAGGAAAATAGGCAAAAACTGAGCTGAGAAGGGAGTCCTGAAGTATGGACTGGGAAGCAAAAAAGGAAAGGAGAGAATTCCAGGCATTGGAAGTGGTAAAGACATGGGAGATACTTCATCATAGTCTTTTGGTCATGTGCAATCCCTTTCATGGTCATGCTGAGCTTACAGTTCTATTCCTGAGGACAGCCAGGAAAAAACCATTAATAGCACTGAGTAGTTTCCACCTCCCTAAAGAATGATAGCCCTCTCTGGATGACCTCTGAAACAGACTTGTCAGCCAGGAAAGGGCTCTGTGCACTCAATAAGCAGCTTACTGTTGTGGTCCTTCCCTAGGAGACACGCTCACTGGAGTTCCCAAATGCCATTCTCAATAATCCCATTGCCTAATATGGTGCTCTGTCAAGGCATTGTCAGGGGACTGATGGTGGAGAAATTGTTTCCAGCAGGAACTCTTCAAACCCTTGGGAGAAGAAGATTCTTTGATGACTTGGGACCAGCCTCTTGACTGCTGGGAAAGGAGGCCATTGAAGATTTGTTGAATCCTGTGAACAACTAGATCGATCGATACAATGTCAGTTTTGTCTTCTGCTAAGCAACTAAATCTAATTTCTGTGTTCCGGTTTTTAAGGAAAAAAAAAAATGTTTCCTCTTTGCAGTTCTTTATTGAAGAAGTCAAGACTGTTGCATTTCAGTGGATTGTGTTATGCTAAAAGCAGACCTTGGTTTACTCTTTGGATTTGAAACTTCCAAAGCAGTTGACCATATATGTTTACAAAAAGAAAATGAATTAACAGTGTTCTCTACATGGCTACTAAGAAAGAATAACATATTAAGAAGTGTGTTTAGCAAATAAAGTGAAAGCACAAGTGTCACTTGGTATAACAGATCCAGAAATGCTTTCATCTCTCAGTCATGTCATGAGATGCATTCAGGATCTAGTTTGATATAGGATATGAGCACTTGGAGCCAAGACATTTTTCATTTGTGATTTATAATTATACATGCACACGTACACCACTGAAAACCAGCAGGAGATGCAACTTGACCCATTACCAACAATTTTCCATTACTGTTCCACATCCACTACATTCAACTTTTCATGTAAAATAAGACTTAAAGTCTTTAGCTATGGATATAGATAAATAAGCTTTAAAAAGTTCCACAACATACCTATGAGCTAAAATTATGAAAATGCTTAAGAACCTTGTCAGTTGGGGCTATCATTATTTGAAACTTTAATTCTATTTTAGGCCTTGCTGTACTGACATCCAACCTGCAATAACCACAAGATGCTTTGGCGGGAAATTGACAGGATACTTACATGTAATGGACAATTTTCAAAGGCTCTAAATTCCCTGTTCCACCATCTTATATGACAGCAACAAGCATAGAAACTCCCTGACATCATATCTATTACTTTTCACATTGAAGTGTAAACATAATGAGACATGCTGACAGCTCTAAGAGTCCCCAGGTCCTACTTTACTACCATGCTGGAGTGTTGCAGGTAACCTCCAGCATACTGAGAAAGTGGTCTGGTTGTATGATCCTTCTTATCTTCTGACTTCGTAATCATGAGCAGATTTGCTTGGGGCAGGCATATGAAGAATGCTCATCAGTACTGGAAAATGAATAATGTCTCTTTTCCCTCCGTATGAGAAGAAAATGACCTTGAGCACTAAATCAGGGCTCGCACAAATTGTAAATACAGCATTTCAAAAACCCCGGGTTAGAACATTCACAGGAGGGAGGAGGAAAGTTTCCTGCATTTTTTTCTTCCTGCAGTTAAATGTAGATTGTTTGCAACCCAGCAAAGATTCTGATTTGAACAACCAAAGGATTCAGGATCTTACCCAGTCTGACCAGAAGGCTTACTCCCATTTACCTGAAAATGAAACCAGATCTATAACTGCATCACCATGGATACAGATACAATATCTGTTTGTGCAACAGCAGCATGTTAAAGTGACTTTCATATGTCAAAGAGCACAAGGATGATCACCTAATGCTTTTTGTCACAAAGGCCTGTCAACTTGTGTCACATTTAAGTAGGTGGATTAAGTTCATGGATACAGCTTCAAGGGATCAGGCAAATATAACTATTACGTAGACATTCCCAAAGTGCTGACTCTGCTTGTCAAACAAAAATAGACAAAATACTAGTTTGAGGAGAGAGCATGGCTCACCCCAACCCTTGCGCAGTTGTATGTAAGGAGTCTCCCTCTGAGTGCAGCCACAAATGATTTCACCATTTTCTATGAGTCACTTCATCCAGGTCTGTACAGAGTCATAGGGTCATCAGTGATGTGATGAAAAGCTACAGTCTCATCTTTTGGAAGACAGGAACTTGATCAATTAAATGAGAGATACTAATGGAGCTTAATAAGCATTATTTTGGTAAACAGTAATGTTAGGTGAACTCAGTTTAAATGACTTGGAAGACAGAGACCTAGAACCAAAACCATTTGTAAACATTGGAAATGCTTCTCTTGCATTCAGTTTGACATAACTTGAAATCAATACATGCTTTTGGGTTTTTTTTTTTTCAGTAAAGAGCAGAACACTCAGCAGTCTGCAAAACATGAGCACAATCATTCAGACAAGGTTTTCTGTCTGCCTCATGAGTCTGAGCTTTTCACCAACAAATATGAACACTTGCTTTTCAGAATATCCATAGACGTGGATATGTCTATGTTACCTTTAAAATAAAGCTACAGAAGGCATTTCAAACACAATTCAATCCCAGGTCGTAAGGTGGTTCAGACTCCAGACTGTAGATTAAAAAGGCTGAATTGAAAAAGCAGTGGTGTTTTCATGTCTTGCCTACTTTACTATTATTGTGGTCAAGAATGTGATGGAATCAGACTGATAAAATTATTATTATTTCTATTTTCTGCTTCTGGTTGCAATGATGATATAGACAGATGACAGTGTCTGATTTGGCTCTCTTTTACTGTTTCTGATTAGACATGAAAGTGATGGCCTCAGGTTAAATTCTGTCTGTAATTATTTATGTTTTTCAGCAATTAAAAGCTTCATAATCCAGTGATGCATGTACAGGTGGAGAACAGAGCAAAAATTAAATAAGTAAAGAATTTGATTCTAGGTTTAGTTTTATATATGATTAAATTTAAAACCATACCTAATGAGGAACACACAACAACAAAAAAAACCCACAAGAATAATAACTAGTCTCATCATACAATCTCATCTACAATACTGATTCAGAAACTAATTATTTCCAATTATATAGGATTTCAGGGGCCACAGAATCAGGTCAAACCATCATATGATGAAAGCAGAAAATCCCTGATTAAGAAAGATTAAAAAACTGAATAAACAGTTAGAAAAGCCCAGCAACAGTGAATTCTGTGGAGTAGAAACCAAAGCAAGAGATTCTGTCTTCATTGTTATCTGTGAGTATGGTGGTGCAAAGAAACAGATGTCATTTGGGTAATGTTTGTGTTCCTTGCAGGTCCCATTCTTCTATGATGATGTTAGTAAGTCAAGTCAAACGTGAGTGTCCACAGCTTTCTCATTTCTTATGAGAACTTTGCTTTCATTTAGAACTTTACTTTCATTAACAAATGAAGAGCACTGTAACCATGAGCTTCAACAAATATCATTTCCTTAATAAACTCTGTGTTTTCTTAACTGTATTCTCCTAAGTTTGTGCAAGTAGGCTGTCCAATAAAGGGCTACATCACTCATACGTAAGAAATAATCCTGAACATATATCACATCTGGTAAGAAAGAGGAAGCCATCAGCAGTTAGCACCCTCATTGGGTGGTGCAAGACCTCCTTGGCAAGCTTGACGTTGTGTACATACTGTAATGGGGAACTAGAAAGCTGCCAAGAGTTGACAACATTTAAAATAGAAAAAATAAAGTTAAAATAGGTGCTGTAATTCAGTTATCAAGTTATCATGCTTTCCCAGGTTCATTTTTATCCTACTTAATCCACAAAGCACCAACATGTGGGAAATAAATTTCATTTGTGTTTCCTTGCTATTTCCACTGCATTTTTATTTTCTTACTCTTTATTCCAAAAATGAAACCAGAAAAGATGGCTGCTGAGCACTTACACATCTAAAAGAAAAAACAGTATTTATGCTTGTGTCTCACAGATCACAGACTGGCTACAGCTTGAGGGCCAGTTAGCTGCATTTTTTGACTTTCTAATTAATTCCTTCATTAAAAAAAGGCCTATTTTTAACTTCCAAAACTGAAATTTTTGCTATTGCTTCCAAGATACTGTAGTTCAGCTACGAATATGCACTCTGACTTTTTTATAATGTATGTTTAAAAGGTCTTAAGGTCTGTAAGCTGATCATGCACGCTCCTAAACCTGATGGTCTCCATTGTGTTTGCTAGCGACCCATAAGTGGCGCTGCTGGCCAGCAACATTCGCAACGCTGTTCTGAATCCCATCCCAGGTGTGGCTGTTTCCCAGGGAGCAGAGAAGAGGCAGAGCAGGTATGATTCCCACCTTAAGGTTAAAAATTAATAATCTGGCTCAGAGATCAAAATTCAGTGATCCGTGTTTTAGGATTTACTGTGATAAAAGACACAAATGCGTGGAAAGGCAGATTTTGTTATCTGTGAAATTCAGGAGACAATTTTATACAGAACAAGATGCACGAATACAGCACAATTATGATATCTTTAGGCCTACTCAGTATTGCTACAATTTTTTTATGTACCAGGTTGCGCATAGAATAATTCGTTTCTGGCTGCAGGTACTAATAAGAAACAAAGCACAGCCAAGAGAAATTCTGCTTTAAATAGCCCACATTTAATTGATATTTGTTTCGTATTTACTGAAAGATGTCAAGTCACTCCTCAGAAAAATGTGTGAAAAAGTATGGCAAAAGTATACTTTTTTTCTCAATTTTTTTTTCTTTCACTGCAATAGTTTGTAAATGATTTTTCTGTGAAAGCAAATACTTTCACTTAGTTCAGAAGATTCCCTGGGGAAAAATGGAAGCAAAAGGCACCACAATGTGATACCAGAGATAGCAGGGCAGAGAGGAATGCTGAATTCCTTTTTGAAAGCTGAAAAACATGATAAAGGGGACTAAAGGTTATTGGATTACAAGCTTCAGAAAACAAAGATCTGCTGCTTGGGAACTGCACTAATTTATTACTCACATTTAACAATATATTTTCTATGACAGTTGTATGTCTATCTACAGAATAAAAGTCAGCAATAAAATTAAAAGAGCAGTCATGCTGAGTACATAACCATGAGAACTTTCCTACAGATCATTCAGATAATTTCCCAACCAGGTCAGGAAACATTTTGATTAGAAAAATCACTCTTGCTTGACCCAAATCACAATACCTTGTTTTGCTGAGCCATCCTGAAATATTTCACTCAAAATCAAGAAAATAACTCACACTATATTTTTACGGGAGCTGTGTCATAGATCCAATGGTCTGCATAACTGGAGTGAGTTCCACAAAGGATCACATCTCCAGTGCACTTGTCCCAGGTTGGTCCTGAGAGTCATGCAAGTATGTGCCCATAGGTGGGAAGCCATTTCTCTTCACTCTTAGGGGAAATGAGAGCATCAGCATAAGTCTGTGATAATACGAATTCACATGACGTATTTTTTGCAAATTACAGTGAAACTTTTGAGATGTGTTGATGGGTTTTATTTTAATCAAATTTCTGAATAAAATGCTTCAACAATTTAAAATGGAAATCTGTAGGTATTCCCATCCCATAGTTTTTGAAATATCAACTTTTCTTTGAAGTTCAGAACAAAAACAAACGTAAATATTGGGATTTTCCCAGAGGTCAATTTCTCAGTTGTTATCTGCTCTTTGTCAAAGTAGTAAGTATTATAAATGTGTCTAAGCACTGTCACCAGCGTGACCAACTAACAAATAGAAGAATTTGCTTCAGGATTACCTGACAGTGGGTGGCAGATGATCTGATACTCTGTAATTTTTTTCAAGAAAGAGAAGATTTCAAGACTTCCTTCATGGAAAAGAAGTTCCCTCAAATGTGCACTTTAGTACTGAGCTTCCTCTTAAGAGACGAATTCTTACAGAATAGTATTGCAACAAGAAACCACAACACAGGGCTGTCAGGAATGTAGGTGATTAGAGATCATTTCAAATAGCATCATTAACAATCCATTACTTATGTCTACCTGATGCTAACAATACTAATTTTCAGTCATCAGGCTTGCGGGGAAAATACTCATGACCTACACTTGCAGCATTTCAGTTGAATTTATTTATTTTTCTTCACTTGAGAAATAGGGTAATGGCATCTGCTTTCTTAGTTTACTAAGGATAACACACGGGCTACGAAATGTAGAATCATAAAATGGTTTAGGTTGGAACAGACCTTAAAGCCATTGAGCAGCTCAGTCTGCCCAGAATCCCATCAAACCTGGCCTCCAGTGATGGGGCATTCACAGTTTTTCTGGGCAGCCTGTGCCAGTGCCTCGATTACTCCTTGAGAGAAAAATATCCTCCTAATGTCCAACCTAAATCTTCCCTCTTTTAGTTTAAAACTGTTCCTGCTGGTACTGTCATTATCACACATAAAAAGTTGGTCTCTCTACTGTTTTTAAGCTGTCTTTAAGTACTGAAAAGGCCACAATTAGGTCTCCCCAGAGCCTTCTTTTTTTCAAACTGAACAAGCCCAACTCCCACAGCCTATCTGCATAGAAGATGTTCTCCAGCTCTCTGAGCATCCTAATGGCCCTCCTCTGGACCCACTTCAACAGCTCCACAACCTTCTTGTGCTGGGGGTCCCAGACCTGGACACAGTACTTTCTTACAGTATTTGCCAGATGTGGAAATATTGGTGATAGCTAGATGGCTGGATTGGATGATCTTAGAGGTCTTTTCCAATCTTGGTGATTCTGTGCTTCCATGGGACTTGACAAAGGCGGACCCTGCTGCCAGGCCTTTTTTGATGCAGCCCAGAATGCAATTGACCTTTCGACCTGCAAGAGCACAGTGCTGGCTCATGTCCAGCATTTCATCCACCAGGACTCCCAGGTTCTTCTCCACAGTGAGTTTTTCTCCCAGTCTGTACGCATATCTGGGATTGCCATGATCAGCTGCAATATGTTGCACTTGGCCTTGTGAACCTCGTGAGATTCACATGGCTCCACTTTTCAAGCTTAACCAGGTCCCTTTGGATGACATCACTTCCTTCTCTTGTACCAACTGCACTACTCTGTTTAGTGTCATCTGTCAACTTGCTGGGGGTGTACTTGATTCCACTTTCTAGGTAATTGACAAAGATTTTAAAGATCTCCAGATGCAAAATGGACCCATGAGGAATGCCACTTATCACCAAGCTCCACCTGGACGTAGAGCCATTGGTCACTATCTTCTGGCTGTGACTATCCAAACAATTCCTTATTTGCTGAAGAGAAATTTAGGGGCATCTGCCACCCAAAAATAATTTGTAGTTAAGTCTGGAGAACAACTTTTCAAAAAGCTTAACTGGTAATTCAGGAAAGATCCCAGCCACTGAAAGAATGAAATGTTGCCCTAAAATTCAGAAATGTAATTACTTAATGGATTGACATGTATTGGCCTTAGTTCTTTTTTTTTTTTTTTTTTTTTTTTTTGGTAAGCATGTTTGATTATGAATATTTATTATGGATCACATGTTTGGAATTGTTATATTGAAAAACATTTGGGAGCATTTTGCATATGGGGAGAAAAAGGACATTTTCTGTACATAAACATTTAGGACATCTAATATATCAAAGACATATGGCAATTTGGTGAATCACAAACCAATAGTTGTATACATGACAGTCATTTATGCCCCTATGTGGTTGTTAGACTCAGTAAATTGCATACATCCTTCTATTTTAATACAATTACATTTTTTACCTCTCAATTTCGTTCTAAAATATTGAAAGTAAAGCATCTGATAACTGTGAGAATTATAAGCCTTCACTTCAAAAAATCATTTAACTTTGTCTTTAGGGAAAGCAACACAGCATGATGTTTGCAGACCAACTGTGAAGGATTGCATCAGTAAATCAGTTAAGTGTTATATATAAGAAAAAGCTCTTTACAGTGCATCATAGCAGAATGTCTTTGAGACGCTGTTGCGAATAAGAGTCACAGCTCACTGAATATACTTTCTCTCCAGCTGAAAAAATATTCTGCGTAAGAGGAAAACCTTCATTGCAAAACATGGAAACAAAAAACAAGGGCAAAGAAAAAGGGGCAGAGGACAGAGGTCAGATTTCCCCTTTAAAAATAGGGCTAAGGAAAGCTTAGATGAAAGATTAGTAAGGCTGGAGGGAATGCCGTGGAAAAAATGTCATCAGGCATCTGACCCTCTGTGCCTTCACCAAAGTCTGCATCTGTGGAGGAGTGGCAGTCACAGCCTCCCTTGGTATAACAGCTCCTCTTTGGGTCTAAAATAAGGTTTTTGGCCTAGATACTATGCTCTTATATAAACAGATGATGCCAAGTGTGCTGCGTTGTGTGTATGAATATCTGCAACTGTGAATATCGCAGCACGAGGCCCAGAGGCTATTAGTTGGTGAATTACTCCATCTGCATGGCACTTGTACGACTGTTCCTAGATATCTCTAGCTAAAGACATTCTCCACATCACCATAGATGACAGCTATTCAGCAACCGTGTCTTGTTGGTCTTTCTAGTCCATTGCACACTGGAGTGGTGTCTAAGGAATAAAATCTATCCCACTATCTGAACCAGTAAGTTTTTCATCTTTGGTCTCCTTCAGATTTAGCTGCAACTGTGTTTAATTCAGTTTCGTCACTGCTTCAGGGTTTTGAGAGAACACAAAATTTGGAACAGGCTTTCAGACTGGATTTGCATTATGGCTGAGCAAAACATGGATCCTGATGAAGAAAAAAAAAACAATTTGGTCTACTTTGTGATTTAATTTTCTCAGCCTCAAGAATGTTGCATTCAAGTTGGTTCTGTAACAATAACTGGAGCAAATGCCTCTGCAATTTATGACAATGCACACAGACCTGAGAGTTATAAATCTGCATTAAAAGAGAATCTTTCCTCATCTGTGTCTCCGTGTTACCACCTACTGGCATTTATGACCAAAATTAGGAAGGTATTCTGAGCCTGTAAGACATTATGAGTGTGTATTTTAATACAGATGCCTCTCAGGAGGCATCATGGTGTGATTGAACGCTTTCAGACACTCACTAAAACCACCATTTGATCTTATGGAGAATTAAATTAGAACAGAGCTTTTTGTAATAATCACCCGATCAAAATAACTTGCTGTAGCCACCACATACAAGGGCAACTGTCCTAAGAAGTAGATCACATTCTACTTTCAATTAGACGTAGGGCCAGGTTATAGCAAATTATGTAAGAAATAGTTTGGAATCTCTGATGAAAGGAGACCAGTGACTCTCCTGAACATGTCCCACTGCTGCAAGACACAAGAGGATTCTCTTCATGCTGTCGTATCATTACACTCTGGGGAGTATGGAGGCGGGATGCAGGGGGCCTCGCAGTATAAATTGAATCACCCAGCTGCGCTCCCAAACCCTGATACTGCCACTTTCTGTACTGCATGACAGCCACATTCACTAACGTGCTCACAAATTGTCCTGCTCCTCAGGGTCTTCTGGAACATACAAACTTCCTCCAAGACTAAGCCTGGGGAAGTTTCTCAGATGTGTTACTCCTTCAATGGTACAGACAGCACAGATAAGACAGTGCCAATGACTCTCCTCTGGCAGAGACCCTGAATCCCACTGACTGCTCTGTGGAGATGCCATTAGCAATGCAGATATAGATAATGGGGAGAACATCCAGAGAGAAATTGTTTTGTGAGTGCTGTCCTTTTTCAGGTCTCTGAACAGAAATCTGTCAATCTTCATACTTCTTGAATCCACAGTTTCTTTCTTTCTGATCCTACAATCTCTCAGGAGGATATGAAGATTGACTGGAACTGTCATCAAAACTGTTGCTGGAATATCTTCCAAAGTCATATATATTTGTCAAGCACAGAACCAAATGCTGGCTTTAATTCTCTCTTTCTGTAAGAGCCTGCATCTTGCTGATGCACCTGCTAGTTCAGTGTGCTTCAAAAACAAAAATAATACATGATAAATTAGGGGGAAATAGGAATTAATGAAGATTCCCAACTCTGCATGTGTTTTGCAGAGCACAGTGCAGAATTATCGTAAGTGCTTTATTATTTAACATAAAAAGGGCTTGCACCTCATGGCTTGAAATGTCCATGATGTAATGGCTCATTCATTTAAAAATTTAAATTTCTTTTAGAATCTGAGCTAAAAGTTAGGGAAATTATATCAATTAATATTTATTTGAATAGGAATGCAATTTACTGTTTTTTTTTTCATCACCAATATAAAAAAGAATAAGTAAATTTGAGCTGGTTTAAACATTCATCTTTGCCATGAACCAAAATGCACTGAATCTTTCATATCAGAAACAGAAAAACTAAAAGCAACTAGATCTCCCAAGTCACAAAATGGCAGTAGTAGCACCTTTTTTTTAACCAATTACCCTGTTGATCAGTGCACCCAGCAGGCTGCAGAAGTGTGCATCCTCCTCTACCCCAAGGAATCTGATCCCAAATGTTTGTATACAGTGACAGTATAACTAAGTTACGCATGCAAATAATGCTGGAGTTGAACACTCCTCATAAAACTGCCCATTACTGAAACTTTGTAAATGTTAATTGGGAAAATTACAGAGAATAACTCTTCAGCTTTATTGTTCCTTGACATTCAGATTCTGCAGCATATCCTTTTGGTTCCTAGCTGCCACTGCAGGATGTTGCAGATCTGCAGTCTCAGGTCCTCAGTCTTACCTACCAGCCCCAAGTGGTTATTTCATATGGCAGTAGGCATCTATGTTTAGGCAACTGCTGGCTGGTTAGCCGAAACTATTTTGGGTTCCACCGAGTTCGGCAAGAGAGAGGACAGAAGCTCATTTGCTTCCATTTGTGTATCTGTTTCCTAACTTGGACTTCAGCCATTGCAGTGTAAAGATCATCAAGACCTTTGTGTGACTGAAAGCATATAAAAATTTTCAATGGACTGTCTTGGACACTCATGTCAAATCAGTTTTCTCTTCCTAACTCCTAAAATACCATCAACTATCCAAAGCAAACTAATAAAATCCTCCAGAGTACATCAAAACCCATGGTGAACGACAGAAAAATGGCTTCAAATGTGAAAAAGAGAACGATTCTATTTTCTGGAGTCTTCAGGAATGGCACATCTGTAGTGACTGAAAATGAGGTGAGAGGGATGGATGGGATGAGAAACTGATGACTGCAGCTGCATAGCTGTAACAGCTACACTGTTCTACAGGGTCCAGAGAAAAAGACATTTGTAGTGAGACTGAGAAAACCGTGCTTACAGCTAAAGTTAATGATGTTTCTGTTCTTTTGTCTTCTTCTTTTTACTGGTGTTTGCATTCAGCGCAAAGCCACATATTATTGTCTGAATGAGAACAAATTTTCTGCCCTCATTCTAAAGTAATTATTACATTAGGATCTCCAATTCAGTGGAGTTTCTGCATTCTCCTGAGTGGGGCATCTGGTATTTGGCCTTATCCTTAGAAAAAAATCCCTAAGTATTTTCTTTTTTAACATGTTTTGTACTTTCAGTTTAAGAAACCCCCTGGATGTCCCCTCCTGAAATAGATTCTTTTTTATTATAAGACATATCATTCCCAAGGACCACTCATGCATGTGGCAGCTACTATTGTTTTGATAACCAAAGTCTCCCCAGTAGAAACTCCCATCTTGTTTAGTATAAAATGAAGGAACTCATCCAGTTTTTTAAGGATCAGAAGCATACTGTATTTTTTTTTTTTTTCAAAGCTCTCTTAAAGTGATATATTTAGGAGGCATGAGGGGAAAGAACTGGACAGTCCTTTATTTATCTTCCCAACAGGTGCAGCATAGGGAGGCACAAAGGCAGCATTTGCTAATTTCAGTTCTGCCAAGTACAAGCACCCTCTGTTCTGCTGAAAAGACAGTTCCCGTCTTTCCTCCTAAACTCAGAGGAGTTTTGATTTTAATGTGATCATGTTAAGTATATCTCCCATGCACAGATGCATTGTTTTTTTCCAAGGGTGAATGAGATTTTTAACTCATGTAAGAATAACAGATCAATCTGCCTACACTAATATTAAAATAAAATTAGAGCGCTGTATAAGAAACCTTCCTACAATTTACACCATGGAAAAAAAAAAGATAAATAAATGAACCAAACTGAAACAGATCAGATTTGAGATTTTCCGTAGAGCAGTCTTAAACTTCAGCATGGTGGAGGTGGGATGTCAAAGAGCAAATCTGAGGCGTTCTGCTATCTCAGAAGGAAGTGTGGGAGCAACACTTGGAAATGAGCTTTGAGAGGGCAAGGGAAGTCTAAGAAAAACTCAGATTCCAACATGCAACAAGATCTATGCAGGAGGACACAGCTCTGCAGTGTTCAGCATGGGAGCAGTGCCCACCCCAATGAAGATAATTATAACAGTAAGGCATACATTTGCTTTCCAATTGTAATAGCTTTAAATTTATCAGCAAGAGCTGATAATTTTCTGAAGAACTGTTAGAGAAAAAAAGATAAGGGGTTAGGGTTTCCACCTCCCCTCATCCATCACTATTCACTCACCTATGACTTCAACACAGTGCCTGTAAATGATTCATATGGGCCTGGCTGTGAGTGATTGGGCTCTGAGGTAGATAGAAGTAATAGGAACGCGTTTTACAGTCAGCCCTGCAGAGGGGCAATGATAATGGCAGAAGATAAATGTCTGTGTGCTTTCCTTGTGTCTTACTGAAGCACATATCTATACAGCAAAGACAGCAGCAGCTGCACTACCCAGTATGGTGCCATAATAAAATGATTATACAGGTTCAGCCTCCTCCATGAAAAGCACTAAGCAGTGTTATACAATATTGACAAGCAGGGTTCCTGAATTTTCAGGAAAACTTTCCATCAGCAGTGTTAATTTTGACAGAAGCCAAATTTACACACTTAGGCTGAATTTCCTTTCAACTTCTTGTCCATCTCTGAAAACGTATCTAGTCTTGAAAATATAATATTAAAATAAATATCACATTAATTCATTTTTCTCCATCCTTAATACTGAGATTGATTTCCTGCTGGAATGTTGCTTTACATGAATACTTACATGATTTATGTGACTAGCTTAGGTAAAACTTATGGGGTCTGTTATGTTGGTGCACCTGATTGTGTTTTTAAATAGTTAAATATTATAAGTATAATGCAAGTATAACTATATAAAAGACATATAATGAAACAAAACTGGTCATATTTCAAAAGTAACAGCTGTTTCAGCTGGGTTTCTTCAGGGAGAATAGTGTTGTCACATCTTCAAAGCAGTCTCTACTGATAAGCCTGTTTACCTCCTTGCACAAATTGCTTTATGTTTCAGGGACTGTCCTTCAAACAGACAATATTTGCACATGCTTATCTTCAGAATTTTAAAATCTCTGTTGTTTATAGATCTAAAAGAGTTTTACTAAAGCACTGGATAACATAAACACGCTGATTTTTTATTTTGATTCCTTGCCAATATGTGACTGCTCCGGGCAGAGCTTGCATTCCCTTAGAAAATGAAGTTGGCAGACAGTTGATAAATGCTTTGGCTTAAAATTTGGAATGGTCTCTTAACTCATGGCCATGACTTATTTCCTAGATTGGAGAGAATAAATAAGGCAAATTTAAAGAGCTGCCTACTGGGGACTGACTTGCACCTGTCCCTGTGGGATGATGCCCACAAATAGTCTGAAGCCATTGCTCTTGAGAGACTTGGCACGCCTACAAAAGCATATCCAAATGCCATGGCCTGTCACAGTTTAAGAGGACACCTAATTAATGGGCAGACCTTATTATGAATATTGGTAAAAGGAAAGGGAGAGAGAGGAAAGATCATCTGACTGATTATAATAAATTACAGGAAGTAATTAGGTGAGGGAGGGTTACTCATTAGTTACCAGAAGAACGAAAGGCCATTAAAGTTAAATGCACTGATAAAGGTCTTTGGCATCACAGTCTTATTCTAGTCATCCACTGGGATCAGCTAACAGAGTGCCCATGATCTAGTCTTCACCTTGTGAAATTTTAAACAGACCAAGATAAAGCTATCTCACAACAGCATGGCCACGTACCTCGAGAAAGCTACAGCTGATGTGACTATATAGGACTTTGACTCTTTAGGAGTACAATAGAGGCCTTAAATCATTAGTTATGGAAGTCTATTTCTACAGTGACAAATTCCATTAGCCTGAAGTGCTCCAATAAACTTCTCTAAGCTGAGTGGTGAGTTTAATTTGGTGATCCTGTTTGTTAAGAGCATTTTGTGAGGCTCCACTCCTATCAAGTCAGGAAATTTCTCACTTTAGTAATCTAATGATCTTAAAATATCTCAGAGCATTCGACCTGAAATAAATCAGCCTGAGATCTTGCTTCTGCACTGTCTTTGAAATACCTATTTACTTTAGAGACTACAGTGACAAAAATTGCAGAGCTGAGATTTTCTTAACATTGAACTGTTAGCCAGTTTCTGATCACACAGCTGCTTCTTCTTGTGTATGCTTTTTTTAACTGAAAGGTCCTATGTGTGTAAATTGCTTCTTTTTGGAAAGCACTTGCTTAGGTGCTTCTGTAGAGCAGAAACTTTTTGCATTGCAGTCAGCTCACAAAGGTTTCTCAGAGAGGGCATCCACAGATCCCTGCCAGAATGCAGTCCATGGTTCGTTTTCATTACTTAATTGCCTTCAATACTTCACACACTGGAAGTTACCTTGGGAGTAGACATTTAACTGTAGAGCTACTACCGGTAGCTGCCCTGGTACTGTACTATTAAT
>NW_024885344.1:5833192-5845421 GCF_019232065.1 Centrocercus urophasianus
TATATTATATATTATATATTATATATTATATATTATATATTATATATTATATATATAATATAGATCAGGGTGATATGCATATATATATATATCTGATATCTATGATCTACTGGCTGCAAATAGGCTAGGTGCAATGAAGAAGAACCACTGTGCAGCCCGTACGAGTCACTTCTCCAGAGCTCATTCCTACTACAAACTCAAACTCAGTTAATGTGTAAGGCTTCAATACTGTTTATGTTCTGGTATTTGTTTCAGTATAAGTGTATGTGTTTTTTAGAGTCACTAACCTGTTTTGTAACACAGCAACACCATAATTGCTTTTCTATTAACTGTATTGTAAAGACATATTTAAAACAATCTAGTCTGAAAGAGAATAACAGCCTTTTAAAGATAAGCCTCTGAACACTTTTTCTCCAAAACATATCTTTTACAGGTTCAGAAATATTTTAGGTTTTTTTTTTTTCTTTTTTTTTTTTTTGGTTGGCAGTCACAGAATGCCTTTTGATTGCACTGTGTAATATCCAGTCAAATAACAGATCAAATAAAAGGGACACTTAATACACATGTAAATCATTTGAATTACAAATAAGACACTCTAGAAGGGGCTTGGCTCTAGGTCTGATACAGAGGATTAGGCTTTAGTATTAATACGTGCACTTGGTGTAGCTATTTTCAGAGGAATACTTCATCCATCATTGTCCTCGAGCACTAAGGAGGACCAGTAAGTAAAATGATCACTTTAGTCTGTCAACACTACTTGCTGAAGATTCAGTTGTGCAAAAAGTTTAGTTTTCACATGTCCCAACCCCTATGGGGTGCTTCAACTGCCTAATGCTCCTGATAGTTGCTCTGCTCTTAGCTTCCACATAAATAGAAAATATTTTAAATGCATCTCAAATAAAGCAAGTTCTATCAATAGGTCAGTTTTAAATCAGAAGTACTCATTCAAACTACATACGCGGGCTATCGTATCTTCCAAAAGTGGTGGGAAATAAATGTTACTTAATGATTTCTTTTCACAGTATCATCTTTAATCTTAAATTCAGTTTTGCATTTGGGAATGAATTAGGAAATCTATCTGCATACTTTCTTTGCCACTACTTTAATGCATGTACAGTTTGCCCATTTATGACTTTGTAGAAGCTGTGGATATCACCAATGCTAAACAATAATCAAAATTTCTTACCAACACAACTAAACTAGAATGAAGACTTAATGAAGGGCTATAGAAGTAATGCAAGTGTAAGAGTCTTATTTAACTTAAATGTCCAAAATAGTTAAAAAAAAAAGTGGCTAGCCCTTATGAAGTTGTGAACTAATAGTCTCTCAGTGTTTCACACATGTTTGTACAGCCTCCAATGTACATGATGTTGCATCTTGCTAGGAGACTATGTAATGAGGTTTTTTTGCTGTCAACTCAATAGTACTAGTAAAGGGACTAGTATTACTGTTTTTATGTCTTTCTGAAACATAAAATAATAATTTCTGTAGTGTGGTAAAATGCATAATTCTAGTTCAATCTACATAGAAGAACTTACTACATTCTCCACTCTTGCATTCAAGAATGTATTTTCATTAGAAACTTAAAATTTTCATAAACATTTATTCTCTGTTGAATTCCTTATGCAACTTAATTTTCAAGGGTAATGAAAAACATATCAAACATATCATGCTGCTTTTTTAAAGCATAATGAATGCATGTACCCTGTTTTCCAGAGTCTTGATACCAGTAACTGCACTTCAAAAATTCTAGTCAGCACAGTATGTGCTCAACCAAGTAGTTTCTCAGTATCTCTGCAAAGCCATTATCTAATGTCTAAAGTAGTGGGAGTCAAAGCAGTTCTGTCTTACATCTGAAACTATTCTCAGTTTGAAAGTATTGATGATCTGCCTTGATGTAATGAGGTTATACAGTTATCACTATTAGATGTCATTTGTTGCTGAAATGTTCAAGATGATCTAAAAAGCATTTTGCTCTTGTGTGTGTACTCATAATTCCTATAATTAAGAAATGTTCTGGTAATATTTGTTATGCTTACCATCTTTCTTGGTGGGTTCCGGCATTGTTATAAAGTTTCTTTATTCCTAGGGAGTTTCAGCCTTTCAGATGCAGTAAGTAGTAGCCCCAAGTCCAGCTGAGAGAGTGTGCAGATCAGTATGACAAGCAGAGGGTGAGAAGAATTCCTCTGCTTTATATACTGCAACTGAAATATCAATCAAAATAGCACCTCCTCTCTTTTCAATGCAAACACTTTGAAAATTGACAGTTATGGGAACCCCTCTCACATCTGTTGTCTACAGCCTCTGCTCCCTTGGCTTTTGGAAGGAATCTCTGCTGCATTGCATGGGGCTGATGAGAACATCTATAACTTTCTAAATTCAGCTGCAGTACTCACTCTCTGTGTCCCTCTTTGTAGCATGCAGACATGCATACACACGCAGACAGAGGTTGAAAAGTGACTGCCAAGCTATTAAAGAACCCATTCTGCCTGCAGAACTTATAGGGACTTCTTGAATACTTTAATCCCATTTTCCACAATATAAGACGGACAAATAAGTACGAGCAGAATGCTTTCAGTTAAACCTCACATCCTTCCTCGGAGAGAAAGTGGGATGCAGAAATGAAGGAGTGAATAGGAGAGAACCTTGTGGTATTAATGAAGTAAAAATGATTATTGTGCTCCTATTTAGAGCAATGAAGACCCTCCATGCCTCCATTCTGCTTATATTGCTACACTTTCTGGGGTCCTTTCCTTGTTTAAGTGTTTCTAAGGAAGAGATTCTCATTTTGGCTTAGCTAGACCCCATAGAATTAATTTCAGCACTACTACCTCACTAACTGGAATTGTCACTGCTGGGAGATACCTTCTCCTTTCCATCCATCCAGGAGATAAAATACTCTTTGCTTTTGACAAGCCAGGGAACACGATAGAAGGAATGCAAATCCAACCTCAGCACACGCACTGAGGTCTTAAACTCCTACTCTACTTAAACTGTGAATTTGTAGACAATAGAAATACAGGTCAAGTTCATCAGAGGGGACTAGGATTTATTTTCTTACACACTTTTAGAATTTCAAGACAAAATAGCAGTGCAATAGCTAAAGGGATTGTGAAGGGTTTCATGTTATTAATATACAGGTATGTGTCCATATCATGATTGCGTGTTTGTAAGAAGTAGGATACAGACAGCCTGTACACTGTCTAAATACACTGAAATGTTATATAAACCATACTTTACCTCTTCGAGGTAGATGAAAGAGTAGTTATTTAGAGATGAAAGAGTAGTTATTTGCCTTTTTATTCTCTATCCAACTCATGATTGCTTCCTCTGCTAGGCTTTCAGATATTTAGCCATTTAACATATATCATAAGTAATCATTTCATTTCTTTCTTTAAAATATGAGATTTTCATATCATATTTCTCCATATCAGGATTTTTTCTGCCATACTCGCTGTGGTGCTTGATTATTTGACTAACTAATATACCTGTAAAACAGAGAGAAATGCAAAACTACTGCCTACACAATCCAACTCAAGCAGTACTAAAGGCTTTTTCCCCTTGGTTTCATATTACTGTTTAGGTAAGCCTTGAATCATTGAAATAATCCCTGTCCTTGGAAAGCAAACAGCATGCCTTAAATAGTTAACAGGGGATTTTGTATGTCAGTATAGGATTGTTGTGGCACCAGGAAATGAGTGCATGCACAGGCCTAATAATACTGCAGATACCACTTTTCACCAGGGAAAGGAAGCCATGCAGAGGCACCTGGACAGGCTGAAGAAATGGGCCCATGTGAACCTAATGAAGTTCAACAATGCCAAGTACAAGCTGTTGCACTTGGGCCAGTGCAATCCCAGGTATTTATGCAGACTGAGGGAAGAACCCCTTGAAAGCAGCCCTGCAGAGAAGGACTTCTATTGCCTACAAATTGAACTTGGAGAAGAGAAGGCTCTGGGGAGACCTCATTTTGGCCTTGCAATACTTGAAGGGAGCTTGTCAACATGTGGGGGAAAGGCTGTATACATGGGTTGACAGTGATAGGACAAGGGGTAATGGTTTAAAACTAAGACAGGGGAGTTTAGGTGAGATAATAGGAGGAGATTTTTCACTCAGAGGGTGGTGATGCACTGGAACAGGTTGCCCGAGGAGGCTGTGGATGCCCCATCCCTGGAGGCATTCAAGACACAGCTGGATGTGGCTCTGTGCAGCCTGGTCCAGTGGTTGGCAGCCCCAGGGGGATTGAAACTAGGTGTTCTTTAAGGTCCTTTTCAACCCAGACCATTCTATGATTCTGATTTTTTTCCTGTGCCCCTTTTGTTCTGACCCCATCCAGGCACTGAACTCTACACTGGATGGAATCAGAGGCAGATGAAGTGCAACTGCTGATTCTCTCTACCATACTATTTATTGAGCAACTCTCTGTAAGACATAAAGACACTTTTCTTTTTGTTTCACCTGTCATATGTCACAGAGTCCTGTGAACTATGTTTTTGGAGATTCCTGTTAATAGAAACAATAAATACAGTTACAGAGTAGCACGAGGTGGGATACAGAGAGGACATCTCAGTTTCACAGTGAGAAAGGATCAAAGACCAATGCATACTCTTAGATCCCTGGAGGAATAGGAAGAAAAGTACTCCAGAAAATGATATTCAGTTCAGAGAAGATCTTTAAACTACTGAACAAGACCAGCCACTCACTGGCTCTGACATCAAGCGAAAGAGCATAGCTCTCATCTATAAAGCACAAACTTCCTCTCTATCCTTAGAAAAAGCAGAGTAAAACTAAAATTTTCACAGGGAATGGTTGCTGCCATGTTTCTGAGCTATGCTTAGGCAGAGATGGAAGAGTACTAGCTGGCATAAACCAGCAGGAAGCATACTAACAGTCCTCACAGGGGAACATGTCAACCGATGCTCTGGTATACATTCTAGCCTGAGTATAATGAGGGCTAGAGAAACTGAAATGGCTCTATGAGATCCATTAGGCAGCAGAGGAAAAATATGGGTTATGTGTAAGAAAAAAATGACATTATAGTTGCATTTGTAAGACATGTACTTCTTTAGTTACATTGAGAGTGCAGGCAAAAGCCTTTCAACTTTCAATAAATTGAAACAGTGGAGCAGCAACCATCTGAAAACCTGTTCACCATTTCACTCTTTCCTAGCCTTACTTTATAGTTGTATAACTCATTTTATTTTAAAGCCAGCCAGGTTTCTGTAGTGTAGCGGTTATCACGTTCGCCTCACACGCGAAAGGTCCCCGGTTCAATCCCGGGCAGAAACATCATTTTCCCTGCCCTTGGTAGGTGGGGTTCAAACTGGTTGATTCTGTGTTACATTCTCTTCTACTCTGACCAGAAATCCCAGTGATGCAATTTTTCTATAAGCTAATTTGAATCCAATTTTAAAAACCCACTGGACTAGATTTAGGCTTTGATGCCTCAGTGTACCTTAGCAATAGTTATGGCAGGGAAAACAATTAATTTCATAAGAAAATAATAAGCCATATTTTATTTGTTTCAGTCTAACTCCTAGCTGAAAACATGCCTTAAGCACCTGCAATGCTTCATACAGAAAGAGAAAACAAAGCTCACGTGTGTTTTCCTCTAATGCCAGAAGAAAATATTAAGTCTTTCTGGACCATTGTCAGTCAGTAGTGGCTACAGTTTTCAGGTACTTCTGATTTACTTTTTGAAGTCTCTTTGGACAGCCACAGCACTAAGAATACTGATTTTTTTTTTTATTTTTTTATTTTTATTTATTTTATTTTAAACCATCAGATCTGGTTGATTTTGATCAATAACTGCTCCAATTGCCTGATGACTGGTTAAAAAAGAAGGAAAAATTGGAAAGAAGAAAGTGTCTGACCTTCTTTACCTATTTGTTTTTGTTCCATTTTAGTCATCTCTGATCTTTGGCTTCCTGGATCACAGAGATGTCTAAGCATTCTTGCAATTATCTGACCACATAAACTGTATGCATTCTGTCAGTATATGTGTCTTCTGATTCATTCTATGAGTCTGGGATTTTAGCCATTTTTTTTCCTTAAGTACACGTCATATACACTGTTTATGACAATCGGCTAATTTGACAGTAACTCATCTTGTGAAGCCGTTGAACCAGATGAGGCAGTAGTTTGCTCTTAGGTGCTGGATACAAAACTCCAGAGCAAATGAAAGGGCCAGATCTTGCGGCTCAGCTGTCTGTCTGCTTGCTAGATGATTGAACTGAATCCTTCATAGTAATCGCAATGGGAAAAAAACAGCTTCATTTTCTTTCTATCCCATCTCCTCTACCTCAGTAGGTAGAACTAGAGGCTCTGTATTCCTCATCCCTTCTTTTATTAATTTACTCTATTGCTAAAAGCACCCCTCACATTTGCACAAGCTACCTCATGTCTCTGGGTAAAAATGTCCTTTCTCATAACTTGATATTCTCCTTCCTTAACTTGGCTTGTGACCATGTGTTTTGATCTCCTGTAAAGTGAATGGCTTCTGACTAGTTTATACCCACCACACTCTGGCTTTTGCGTGCCATCACAAACCCTTGTCTCAGCCATTTCAGGGTCCAAAAAATGATAAATTTTTTCAATCCTTTATCTCCGTTACTGTCCCAATTAATTTTGTTGTTTCTCTCCAAAACATGAGTGTCATATTTTAACTCTGTTCAACTCCCTTCGCAGTTTCCAGTCAGCAACTAACTGAGGCATCAAATAATTAAATTATTCTCTCATCTGTTTTTAATAAATTCCCTTGGTTGTATATCCAAAGCCCTTATTTGCTGTTGCAGCTGGTAGGTCTGTATACATAACTTCTTATATGCTGCTATTCCTAGAACTGAACTCTCTCACTGACTTCAGTCTCTACTATAGCAAGTCACTGTCTGTTCATTACCAGAGAAATATCTTCAGCTTGTCACCATTCATAGGATCTGGACAGATTCCTACAAGATGTCAGAGATGCATCTTTAACCAAACCATATCAGAACTCTCCACTGAAATGTCTTACAGATATTGAGAAAAGCAGGAATGATCAATTTAGAGGAAAATGGGAAATGATTTCAAGTCCACACAGAATAAAATCTAGAAATAACCTCCAAAATGCTGATATGCAGCTCAAAATAACATGCAGCCTGTAGCCACAGCTTTCAACTAGGATATGACATACTCAGGTCTTTCCACTTTGAAAACTCAAGTTTCAAATTTAAATTCAAGTCAGTCTTGAAAACGCCTCTCATCTTGTATGGTTCTTATTACCAAATTGCTAGGATTATTTCTTTTTAGTCTTGTATTTGGAACTGCTTTAATTCACAAAAATAATTAAAGTTATGGCTGAATTGCAAAGTATTGTTTCTCCCATCCCACGTAGATGGGGGCTGGACTGTCTGGTATGCTGGTGTCTATGTATTTTCACTAAAGAATGAATAATATATCATTTTGTATTGATACAGAAGCCAACGTTTTGAAAACTTATCTAAGGGAAAACCACTTTTCATGAGTTATAGCATCTGGAGTTTTGGAGCATCTGGGAAACAGCTACTTATTGAATCTGAGGACAATTGTTATGATGTAGTAGTAGATAGAGCCTTCCTTCTCATCAGAAAGAACCAATAAACATTCTTTCCCAGGGGGATGCTGGAATAAGGCTTGACAGTGCCCAAGTCCCATTCAATCCCACATCCCCTCCCACCAACAGAAATCTTGAAAATCCTGTTTTTTGTGTCTGCAGAAAATATTATATTATTAATAATATTAATAACATTATATGGAATTACAGTATAGCTCTGCATCATATCATAGCTTCTGCATTTGCCATATACTCAATTTAACATAGGTCATTCTAGATCTTGGTACATTTGTTTCTTTTGATATCACTGATAATCTGAAAAGCAACTTTTCTACCAATAAAAGTAACAAAGAAATTATTGCAATCATAATGACAAATGGAAGCCTAAAAGCATTCAACAGAAAAATGTACAAACTCTACTTTTGCAAGAGAGAATAGAAGATGCAGCATAGAAGAATGCTGCATCTCAGGATATCGGTTGTTTTCAAGCCCGCAGCTGATTTGTGAAGGCTATGCTTTTTATCTTAAGTATATACTGAACTTTCCAGTGCAGATGAAAGACACCTGGATTCACCTGGCTAGCTCAGTTTAATTGCAACCTAACACTGTAGGCTGCTAGGAAACAGATTTTCTTGCTCTGTTCTTTTCTGCTATGTAAATAAGACATGACCTTTGTTGAGAAGTGATGAGAAATATTTGCTGTGTAGACGCAGCATCCAGAAATGGAATCTTACTCTTCATAGCAAGACAAGGAAAGATTAAAGCCTAGAGCGCATTCTTTTTTCCCCAGGACAGTCAGCTTGGAGACACTTCAAGGCATGTACAAGATATCATTGACAGATAAACACCACTTGTCACCTTTACCTTCTGCCTTACAATGACCCAAAGAGTGACATTACTGTGTAAGCAACCTATGCCCCATGGTGTCCTATAGCAATCACAGTGTTTCCTTTCAGACAGTAAATTCCAGAGCACTGAGGCACTCAGCACCGAAGTCAAGAGCAGATTCCTAGGTCAGGGCAGCAGGCAAAACATCAGGAGGAAGAACAGCTTCTTTCTTTCCATTGCTTTGTTGAATCAATCAGAAAAAAAAGATGTATTAAGATGAGGGTTTCTAACAACGGAAAAGTGATGGGAATTTTGCCATTGAATTCAAGAGAGCCAAAGCTTATTTCATTCTGTTTTTAAAAAGAATGTTGAAAAGGAATCTGCAGTCAGGAGAGGAGAGAGACGTTGCAACCCAGACTTTTGTTCTTACTTCCACAAGTGAAACTGGGAGCAGCTCCTCACCTGAGCTACACCTAGGTAAGCAAGATTCACACTGGGTTTACTCATGCTCATGGGTATGCTGCCCACACAGCAAACTATCTGGTTGTGACTGCCTGGTGCAGTACAACAAAGAGGTTTTTCAGTCCAAATCTTATTTGATCATTAAGTATATGAAATTTACCTCAGCGGTTTATAAAAAACATGTGATTTACCACAGCAAATTACAGTGTATCACCCTGGTGTGGTGTTTTCAATGTTGCCCAGTGAGATAATAAACTATTACTTGAATCTCCTCAGAACTACATTTCTGGTGTGTTTCCTAATGCAAATATATATTTTTTCTATTAAACTAGGAAGATTAATTTTAGTGTATTTGGTCTATCTCATTAGAAATCTGCAGAATTTCAAAAATATGTCTGTAGATGTCTAGTCCCAGAGATTCCCAAAAACCATAACTGGATATCTCAGCAACAGAAGCTGGGTTTTTTTTCAAGTCATTTTTTCTAACTCTGCTTTCCTCCTGGTTGCAATTTATTTGTTCCAGTGTCAAAATCCTCCAGGCACTTCCTGTACTCAAAGATGCACATTCTATATTACAAGAAATATTAGCATAGGGGATTAAAAAACTTGAAGTAGTGTTTCTGAAACAATTTTGAAATTATTGCAATGGCAAAGGCAGAGTTCACAATCAGTGTCCTGGAGAGTTCATTCTTTTCCTTGGTGCTTTGTTTCCTTAGAGACCCTTTGGAGTGCGCATTACTGCCTGCTTGCACAGTGGCACTCTAATCTTGGTTGATACTATGATATATTATTACTGTTTACCTTGACTAAAATGCTACTGCCTTATATGAATAGATGGAATGAAAGGTATCAAGTTCTCAGGCTGGTATTGCCTCTAACTGTTAAATCCCTTGTTCTTAGTGTAACTGCGGTGTAATCATATAATTCACTGGACTAATTTCTTTGACATACTAATGGTATAGTTTCCTGCTATATGTAATCTGGTGTAGCTGTTGACTGCTGCTAGTAGGATGGGCCTTTTCTCTTTTTCGTCTCCCTTCACCAGTACGTTTTGTTTTCCTTCTCACAACAAACCTGTAACTATGCAGGATGGGAGAGTTCAGCCTCCTGAACAGAGCGAATCCTACTCATTTTGGAGCAGGAAGTCCTTTATTTCTGCTGATATAGCTAGTTGAAACAATACCCTCCACCAGCCCCATGATCATTGGGAGATGAGGCAATGGGGAGATGAGGCAACGGGAGCACACAGCTGCCGGCAGGGGAGTGGGACTATCCCTCTTAGCTACAACCTACACACACATAGTGCTAGGTTTAACAGGAAATTATACCCTCGTTGTGTCAGAGATCCACAGTTTATAAACATCCACTTCCTCTTCTGGAAGATAATTGAGATGCGTGTGAAGTATGGCATATTGATTTCCTAATTTCAATAACTCCTGT
Source organism: Centrocercus urophasianus (assembly GCF_019232065.1). Classification (NCBI taxonomy): domain Eukaryota; kingdom Metazoa; phylum Chordata; class Aves; order Galliformes; family Phasianidae; genus Centrocercus; species Centrocercus urophasianus. Next base: position 5,843,493 of record NW_024885344.1, read on the forward strand.
CGTTTGGAGATAGATTTTTCTTTAGCTTATCCAATCTCTTTTTTCCTTTTTTTGGATGAAAAAATTGAAATCTTTTCAGCCTTCGATGAACCACGAGAGTCCCATTGATATGCAGAGAAGAGTGGTCATGGACTGCAGGAAACGTAACTGCAAAGGTAGCACCATCCAGTGGAATCAAAGAGAGCAAACCTGCAATAATTAGCCATTAATCTCTCCTTTGGTAGAGGCCTTCTCCTCACTAAGAAACTAGGGTTAGAATCTAGGGTTATAAAGTTCTCGTCATTTCCTCTGTGAGTCTAGTCAGGCCTCATAACTTTATGGTTACCCTTGAACTCGCCAGGTACTGAAGGTTTACTTTCTCCCTTCGTACAGTACTTAATGACAGGAACTGTGTATTCCTTCTCTCAGCTATAATATAAGAAATATAATCTTCTACATGAAGTACTTAAGATGGCTGAATTACAGCCATGGCACCACCCTGTCTTTCATTTCAGAATAGCCATTGTCTGCAACAGGAAGACAGTGCAAGTTCCTGTTATTTCCAAAGTCATTTTAACTTCCATTCAACATAGAGCAGGAAATTAATGGTCTTTTAAATGAGTGATGGGGAGATTTTGGGGAAAAACTCTGTGTGAAGGATTCTGGCTTGAATTTTCTGGAAAACATGCAGCATGAATTGTAGATTCATTTTAACTCAGAAAGTGACAAGTAAAAAATAAGATTAAACATTTAAAATGATTGTTGAAATCAGTTAACACGGATTTACAGCATTAATTAAGCTTCACAAACAGTCTGAAGAATATGGAATAGTAAGAATATGCTATATATAAGGGAGTAAACAGAGACAAGGGACTGCAGATCTATGAGAGGTACTGGGTTAAAGAAACAGATCCTGGAGATACAGTCCTTGTTCTCAGCTAGAAAAAGAATTGCATGTGGTCATATTTCACCTTGTCATGACTGCATATATAAAGTTCAAGACAGATATTTCTTATTTTCACTTTTTGAGTGGGATCCCCTGTTTTTTTTCATGAGTACAGTACCATCTTCCATACCTGAACTCATCATTCTCAGCCATGGGTTCAGTGTAGGTCTAAGTCACTGGTCTCAGTTCAGTTACGTAAACATGCCAAACACACACTGCCACCTGAGAGTGCCTACTGATACCCCTCATGGCATCCCATTGCCCCTACAGTGTCTGGGCCACCAGTAGATCTAGTGTCAAATCCATCTGCTCTATATGGCTGTCTCAGTAACTTCAGGCATCTCTGACAGCACTAAGTACATACTAGGTTTAAGGAGCTGAAGTAGATCCTGAGCAAATGGGTTTTGGAGGTCAGTGCCCAAGACAATTTAGGATAAGGTGTCTCACATCTTGTATTTCTCTGGTCATACCCATTACAGTGACCAGCCTACATGTAGATATCCAGAGAGCCATGTTGGATGCATCTGTCAGAGAAATCAATGCTTGTTAAAAAGCAGTAGTCTCATAAATATAATAATACATTGGATTCCCATAAGTGAGGCCTCTCTTGTGTTCCTCCATTCTACAAGCTCCTTGCAGCTGCTGCCTCATGTGCAGCAAACCCGTGATTGTGCAGCTTCTCCCTGAGTGACCACGGAAGGTCACTTTGGTCTTTCACCCTCATGGTGGCTCTACATCCATTGAACTACACATTGTCCAAGGTCTTTCATTTGTGCAGCGATAAGTCACTTGGGTCTGTCTCTTCTCCCAGCACCTCTTGTTGGTTGGCAGCTCAGTGACTCTCAGTGCAAAAATTTTCCAGTCTGGGTTCTTAACTAGTCACTTCTCAGTAGTAAAATGATGTTTAGGGCCTTTTTTTTTTTCTTCAATTTAGCTCAAGATTTACAGTACAGGTAAAAAAGAAAAGAAAAGAAAAGAAAAGAAAAGAAAAGAAAAGAAAAGAA
>NW_024885344.1:5845431-6107931 GCF_019232065.1 Centrocercus urophasianus
AAGAAAAGAAAAGAAAAGAAAAGAAAAGAAAAGAAAAGAAAAGAAAAAAAAGAAGTTGGTATTGCAAGAACTCATCTATGGGAAAAATTCTTCGTCCAAAAATAGATCCTTCTGCTCAAGTTAGAGCCTCAGGATTAAGGCATTAGCAGTCTGGAACCGTAACAGTATAAACATATGAGAAGCCCAAATGGGGCTGAACAGTATTTGTGCACCATGCTATCACTGCTTTGTTATTACCGGTTCAACAACCCTCTTGGAATTGCTTACGTGGGACTTTTTTTCTGCATAAGCAGAAATATTAACTGCATAAGCAGGAAGGCTAAGTGCCATCTACTGGCACCTAAACAAGGATGGCAAACTTTTTTTTTTTTTTTTTTTTTTGTGGTCTTGGCATAAGAAAGACACAGATCTGTTAGAGTTCATGATGATCTCATGGCTGGAGCACCTTTCCGGTGAACAGACTGAGAGAGTTGCTGTTATTGAGCCTGGAGAAGAGAAGGCTTCAGATAGACATCATTTTGGCTTTCCAGTACTTCAAAGGTGCCTAAAGGAAAGCTGAGGAAGGACTCTTTATCAGAGAGTATAACAATAGGACAAGGGGGAATGGCTTTAACCTAAAAGCAAGTAGATTTAGAGAAGACATTAGGAAGAAATTCCTTTCTCAGAGGGTGGTGAGGCACTGGCACTGGCACAGGCTGCCAAGGAAAGCTGTGGGTGCCCCATTCATGGAGGTGTTCAATTATCAGATTGGATGGGGCCCTAGGCATCCTGAGCTTCTGGGTGGCACCCCTGACCATGTCAGGGGGTTGGAAATGGGTGGGCTTTAAGTTTCCTTCCAACTCAAGCAATTCTATCATTTCAAGTGGAAATTTTTTAGAAGTTCTGTGACTTGCAGTGACTATATCTGAAATCTGAAGTGTTCATTTATACGATTGTAAGTGCTTTTCTGTATCAAATTCCCAGGAAGGCAGAGATAGTCCATCCTTACCCTCCCCAGAAGGGACCAGCTCCAGTCCCAGCCTGTCAGTCACAACACTTCTTCCTTGTCTTTCCGGCAGGTATTTTGGCTAAGAAGCTGGATAACTTCCCCCTCTACTTCTTCCTTCTTGCAGGAATGGATTGCAGTTTAAGCATTTACCACCTTTGCAGGTTTCTTCTCACCCTCCTTTGGCAGTTGTGGATAACTTCAGCAGTGCTTTCAGATAACAGCACTAACTGCACTGAAGTGGAACAGGAGCTCTACTACATTCTCATGCTGTATAATCTTATCTTTGCAATGACAGCCTCTGACTCTCCTGTGTTTAGGACTACCTGAAAATGGTCACTCCTTAAACACATCTACCAATTTCACCAACTTTCATCTAGCTTACATGTCCAGGGACTTCCAGTGTATTCCAAGAGAAACTATTAACTCTCTCCTTCGTATTCATGCTCACTTCCATATCCTGTCTCTAATCTCTCTCCCTCTCTTGTTTCTTTTGTTGGTGCTCTGCAATTATTGTCTGTCATGTGCTTTTGCCAAGGATCAAGCTGCAGAGAACTATAAAAATAGAGAGAAAAAAACAAACTATCAGATTTCTGCAATGTCAAAGGATCAGTCAGTAGGTTGTATGTAGCACTATCATTTTTCCTTGGCATTACAGCATATGAATACAGATAAATGTCACATTAGTAAATGTCAAATAATTTCCTGAATATGCATTTGCCAGATTTAAAAAAATAAAAAAGAGAATTTAGAGGTGGCTGCCAAATACAATTTTTAAACTTAAGTCCAGTTCTCAGAAAACTTACATTGTTGAAGGAAGCTGCTGTCTATGCACTGCTGTTAAAGTTTGTCACAGAAATGTGAATATTTAAGGACATGAATTCAGGCTCCTACTTTTTAACGTCCTAGTCTTATTCAACTAAAAATGGACAGCTACATAGATTGAGGTCATAATGTTTAGTAATATATACACAGTCCAGAATTTTTATTCCCATCCTCTACCCAGTCTCAGCTTGAACAAGCCAATCTCTTTCAGTTTTAGCTCTTATATTCAAGTTTAGACCTCACTCATCAAGATGAATTAAGATATTTACTCCCTTTGCAAGTGACAATGAAAACCATTTAAGTATGAGAAGTTCAACTCTTTTTTTTTTTTTTCACTTAAAGCTGTTTACCCCACTAAGTAGAGTGGAGATGGCATCCACAGGAACTGAGACAATTGTATGTTGGATTAGAAACTTAAAATTCTGTGTGTCTTCTCCCTGCTTCCATGCAAGTCTGTGGCACATCATGTAGATTAACGTTTATCCTGCACTTACTAAAGCAATTTTGCTAAAGCTCTGTTGGATTGCATCTATTGTTCCAGTGCAAATTTTAAGACAGAAAATGAACAAGATGGACCTAATATTAAGAATATTCTGAATTCTTCCCCTGGTAGATTTCCCCCACATCTGAACTTCTGGAGTTATCTCAATCTCAGGATAAGACAATTTGATAAGATAATCTGTAAACAGGCTTGTGTCACAAACATAGAGGTGTTAGTGACATCAGGACAATAAGAACTTACAGAAGTATTTAAACAAGAAGATGAAAGTACTGTAACCTAGAATTAAAGGTAAAACTATTTGTCCAAGAAGCCTTAGAAAAAGAAGGAGCTGTGAAAGAAAATATTTTCATGTTGTGGTAGGTAGAAAGAAATACAGGCAAAAAAATTAACATTGGATTAAGGCATCTTCACAACATGCAGAACAAAAACATGAAATGCAATTTGCTGTGGTCTAGGAGAAGACAGTTGAAGGCATGTAAAGTGACGTGTTTCTTGGATTGTTAAGTGAGGTGAAAGCACAAAGGGAAAGCTGGTCTGAAGATGATGTGGACACCTGAACAATGAAATAGTACTTGTATAAGTAACAACGAGGTCAAAAGATGCACTCTTTCATACAGCTTTGATGTACCTGCACAGAACTCTTCAAGTAATTGTCCCACAGAATCCAACAGTGTTCTTTGACACAGTTGCTGATGGGAGGGGGTGGCCAGTCCTGATATTTGCACAAGAGAATTTTTTATAATAACTAGATTGTTTCTGAGGATGCTGTTTCTCCAGAAGACTAAATAGTGTCTCTTCCACCAGCTAAAAAATCAAGGGCACATCAGCCATTAGGTTTCAAGATGTCAAAAAACATCCAGCTGTCCGTGGTTAGATAGACATGGATATGATTTGAACCATCTCTCTGTAGCATACTCAACAGATGACACACCCCATTTGATAAAAGCTTGCAATGCTGAGAGCTGAGGAATAATTTTTCAAACAAATTACAGTTTTCTTGTATTTTCTACTTAGCAAAGACTACAGAGTTGTAGCTTCACATTTTCCTGGGTTTATTGTGACATATGCTGTTCCGTTATTGATCAAATCTTATCATGGTTGCTTTTTGCACTTTCGTTCCTCTACATTCCCTAAGTGAAAAAGCTCCATCTTGGAATCTGCTATCCTCTATGTTCAGTCCACCACTTCAGTGCTGTTCACTTGTCTGACTTTCCCAGCCCACTCACATTTCTCTTTCACACTGCTATATCCAGTGAAGTTTCTGGAAGAAGGTACAGTAGAACACATCTCTAAGTGAGGGGGTCCTTCACCTTCTGTTCCTGAAACCAGCAGAGGTGCAGGTCTTGAAGTACTTTTCCCAGTGAGCACTGCAAAAACAGCCTGCTTGTTAGCATAAGCCACTTGACTGATGAGGCTGATAGCATCAAACCCAGATTAAGAGGTACTAACTTTCCTTCTAAGGGATGTAGCTCCTTTCTTGAGATCTGTCACTGAGGCATATTTTGGCTCAGACTTTACAGACACCTCCTCTTCACTGACATTGCTTTCCTCACTGGAGGTATCACAGAGGTTGTATTGCACTGGCAGTATCTCTTGGCACGGAGTCAGTCTGACTCATCTTCCATTTCACTGCAGGGTCTGAAAACAGCTGCAGCTGTCAGAGGTTTGCAGTTACTTCGAGGCATTATGATAAAACTATACTTACTAAAGTATACTGATAAATACAGCCTCAGTGCTGAAAAAAAGAAGAAAAGTGCAAAGAAATGAAGTCTCTTGCAATGCATTAAGGTCAAAATTCCCCAGACTTGCTTGACTTCTAGCAATTGCACAGTAATCAGTAACTGCAAAACAAAAACTGACATCAAGTTGTAGGGTGAAGAGAAAAACAACTCAGCCGAAATAGAACTTAGACCTGCAAAATATAATACAGCGCAGTATTGTGTACAACATAATGTAATCATCGGCAACTTAATATTTTGCTATTAGTTGCATTTGTTTTAATATTGCAATAAGAGTGTTTCATGAGTGCAGTATTCTTTTTCCCTTTGATTTATCATTGCTTTCTAAGGGAACAATAGCAAGCAATCCTTCCTGTCTTCTGCATGATTTCCCGAAAGTTTTAATATCTAGTTTTTATGCATGATGAATAAAAGTTTTCATATATACATGCTACAGATACATGTATGAGCTCTTTGTACTCCAAGAAGTGCTGAAAAAGTTCGTTTATTAAAAAGAGACACATACATAATATCACCACCCAGCAACTCTATAATATGAGCTTGGTTTGCAAGAATAGGCCCACTAACTAAAAACCAAGAATTTGCACTATGGTGATGACTGCAGTGTAGGTCCTAACATGTAAGCCTACCCATTTACAGGATACCTATCCAGAATTTAAAATGGACAGTGTAAGCAGATTTAGCAGTGATAGTCAGGAACACAACACAAGCTGCAAAACCCACGCAAGAGATTGAATAGATATCTGGATGAGCTTTGCAGGCTGCACAGAGCTCCACGATACTGTGACTGCCACAATCAGCCTTGAATCATTTTTCTGAAGACAGCAGCCATCAGAGTATATATGGATACGTGGTGTTTCAGCTCTGCTCTACTGTTTCTCTGCTCTCCTGGGAATAGACTCAAATCTATTTTTATAGTTCCAGACGCTTTTTTAAAAAGGTGAATCAGTATATTATCAAAACTGGAAGACAAATTATGCCTATCAAGAACCAATTTTTTAAAGTTGTACTTTCAAACTGAAGTGCACTCTTTAAAATTAATTGCATTTATAATATGCAAGTATTTATACAATTTCAAACTAATGTAATGATACTGGATCATTCTGAAAAAATAATATATTCTTTACAAAGTTGTTAGAGGCATTAGAGCAATATAACAAATATTTGCTGAAGCATTCAAAGATTCCTATTTAATTTCAGTGATTCAGTACATTTTCCTGCCGAGAAGAATCCCATCATACAAGCCAAGACGTAAGTTGGTTTTCTTTCTGAAGTTTAATGATGTGGAAATTGGCTCTTACGTTTTTATTAAGCCTTTTTCCTTAAAACCAAATGGATTGTCAAGACATCCGCTGTAGTGAGAGCAGTAGCAGAGGTTTTTATAATAGTTTTCATGAAATCATAGAATGGCTTGGGTTGGAAGGGCCCTTAAAGAGTATTCAGTCCCAACCTCTGTCACGGGCAGGGCTGCCACCCACCAGCTCAGTCTGCCCAGGCTTTGAGCATCTCCAGGGATGGGGTATCCACATTTTGTCTGGGCAGCCTGTGCCAGTGCATCAAAACTAGATAAAATTTTGAGGTCCAAATCTCTGGATAAAGAATTTTTTTTCCTAACATGTGACCTAAATTCTTTCTTTTTTCAGTCTGAAGTCTTTCTTCCTTGTTTTGTCACTATCACAGACTGAGTAAAAAGTCACACCCCTTCCTGCTTATGAGTTCCACTCAAGTACTGGAAGGCCACAATGAGGTCTCCCTGGAGCCTTCTCTTCTCTGAGCTAAGCGAGACCAAATCTGTCAGCCTTTCTTCATAGGAGAGGTGCTCCAGCCCTCTGATCATCTTTCTTAACCTCCACTGGACCCACTCCCAAAAATCCACATTCTCCTTGTACTGGGAACCCCAGGCCTGGACACTGTTTTGAGACAGAACAATTTTGTTTACTGTGCTGTCTCTGAGATGGAGTTTGTTGTAATTTTCCAAAGTGACTATTCCTTAGAGGCTAATGAATACAGACTTCTGCTGATGGCCATCACTAGCACAAGCAAGAGGAAACTGGCTGGAAGCAAGAAGTAAGAGTGGAAATGATATGGAAAGTTTCAATCATCCTAACAGTGTGAAAAGGCAAGTGACACAATAAATTAGAAGCAAATTTAATATTAACTGTTCTCTGGATTGCAATATTCTGCTTCTGTGTACTTTTTTTTAAGATACAGGCATTTCAATTTGGCCATAAACCAAGCTAAAGTCTCAGAGCAATACTGTTTTCTCTCAGGGTAACACGTGCTGCTGCCAGCCAGTTGACATTTATGTTGTTTCAGAGTAATGTATCATTAGGAAAATGAGCAGTTGCTTTTCCTGATGATGTCAAGGCGATGGCATGATAAAAGCCTTCCCTGGAATGGCAAGACAGAGGCAATCGCTGCCTGGGCAGGCCTCGGAGAGGGCTAGATTTGCAAAGTAGCCACTGCACTCTTGAAAGCAGTGGAAAAAAGAGAAATCAAAGGTGATATATCTGAAATCAGATTAAAGAGGAATGATTTCAAAATACCAATTGTCTTTCCTACATTCTGGTTTGAAAGTCTTTTTAATTTTCTTTTCTCCCTGTGTTCCCCACTGTTGGCCGGAAGGCTAGAAGCATATACCACAGCAAAATTACAACTGTTGTATGAGAAGCTCCGTGGTAACTCCCATCAAGCTTTGATACAATTTGAATAAGCACAGTGACTTCAGTACTTCTGTAAGCAAGACACTTTGCTTTCTGTCTAATTCACACTAAATGTCTGAACAGAGATATGAGAAATGTCTTCCACCCAGCATGGGCAGTTATATCCATGAGCTCAGACAACAGATGTTAATAGGGCTGGCTTGGAGCTGGTAAGTTAGAAGCAGACGGGCAATGGCTGGCTCCATCCCCTCACCACTGTCTGCCATGCAAAGTGGATGAGCTGGCAAGAGACAGATGATGAGCAACAAATGACTCCTCTGTAACTCCTGGGAACAAGGATCATGCAAGAAGGAACCTTCTATGCAGCCCTACTTACGCACTGTCCGTTCCTCAGAGCTATATGCAATTACAGTCTACTTACATCACCAAAAGGGAAAGAGAGAAAAAGATGGAAACACTGACATTAGACAGAAGCTGGGAAATAGGAAAACCTTTTTGATGCTCTGAGGAGGGAAACAGCAGAGCACAGTACTGTTGCAAGATGACAAAAACAGACTTCAAACATTCCAACCCTAATTCTTACAAAGGTACAACAATGAAGAAAAGGAGATAAAGCTCTTATTAAAGAGGTAGTAGCAAACAATTATTGTAGCAACCCTGACACTTCTAAACATACCCACACAAATACTTAATTTCTGTAAATTTCAAAAGTTGGGGAAAAAAAAATGAAGTGAAAGAACAGAAATGTTTCACGCCTTAGAAAGACCAGAGAGAACATAGGGTAACTCTAGTTCTGGCACCCTGACTTCAGTTCCAGGTAAAACATTAGCAAAACCTGAGAGGAACAGCTGTTTTTAGATGGATAGGGCAGACAAACCCACTGGCTTTAAGCCAAGAGGGATTTGTGAATCAGACAATGCCAAAGAAACAGATAGGCTTTCTTTTTTTTATCTGAGTAGGTGTTGTGTTTTGTTTTGTTTTGTTTTGTTTTTAAAGGCCTGTGCTATATGGAAACAGTCAAATAATGCCTGGACAATAATTCAATAAAGTGACTACCAAGCACTTCACACACAAACTGTGTCACAAACTGTGTCCTTGTATTTCTTTAAATAGTTTCCTTTCACTTGCATACTTTCTTTGCAGTAATACAAAATGGCCTTTACTCGAACAAATTCAGCAAATAAACACCAAGGAGAGACTGCAGAATATCCAATTCAGCATTTCTCCGTCTGTTTTTCTGTCTCTCTCCCTTCTCCTCTCATACTTTCCACCTCTCACATGTGCTTTTGCATATAAGCACACATTAATGCACATTCTGCCAAGAAAAGAGTAATTTTTTGAGTTGCTGGCTTCAGGCTGTTCAGTACAGCCATGGTAAAGAACCACACTTAGAACTTGGGATAAAGAGAAACACAGTGTTCAGGGTGTCAAGAGGTGGAATCAGTGTGTAATTCACTACTGAATAACACCCAGAAAGTGCAACATTCACACCAAACTTTTTGTTAAGATAAACTCCTGGCACTGCTGGAGTGTCTTTAAGTCAGGACAGCTTCTGCTCTACTCAATATGGGATGGGATCAGAGGGAAGTATTTCTTGGTAAAATCAGGCATTATTTGTATGCCTCAAGTGCGTGACTGGACAGAGCTAAGGTGAGTTTGCTTTCCTTTTCCTTGTGCAAGGGTTTTGAGTTCAAAATGAGAAACAGACACGATTCTTCTTGTGTGGGATAAAAATAAATTCTTCTTTCTTTCTTTTCATAAGCCAATAAAGTAATGCAGTGGCACGGTAATGCCTCCTCTTTTTTTTTTCATGTTGGAAGATATTAAAACCACTTTGATTTTTTTCCTTGCAGTTCTACAGGAGAATGCATTAAAAGCTGCGTGCCAGGAAAATTCAATTGAGAAGGAATGCTCTGGCCTCAGCTGCCACCATAGCCCACCCATGGGCCTGCTCATTTCCCCTCCCTGCTCTCCCACAAAGCCCTGTCTTTTTGTGTGGTGCCTTGCATACGGTCAGGGGGAAAGCTCTCTTCTCTCTTCTTCAGTGCTCTGCTTTGCTTTCTCATAGGAAGGTAATTGCAATCACTCTATCAAGATCCCTCTATTTCAGTAAGATTTCTGGGACAATTGAGCTTCTGATATATGCATGATTTCTCTGACTTAACCTATCTGCTCTGATGTTTTTGCCCAGATACGCTCTGAGAGCTTGAGATATTTCTCTAAGATGTCTGGATACCTCTAAAGGCTAGATGGGTGAGACCAGAGACTGAATTACTGGAAAACAGCCCTGCTGGTGTTACAGTGCATGTACTCATATCTCCATGAGCAAACATAGCAGATCCAGACAGAAAGGTTACTGAAATTCTAGGAAACCCCTTGAACTTTCATCATTGCTCATGAATTTGTATACAGAAATCCAATACATAGAGACTGTCTGATTGGGCTTAGCTCTGTGCCTAACCTCTAGCCTATCAATTTCTTTGCCCTTTGGGATTTAAAAAAAAAAAAAAAAAAAAAAAAAAAAAAGGAAGAGAAAAGGAGTCACAAGAAAAGCTTCTAAAAATGACTGTGGCTGGCACAGAGAACTGAATGTCCTGCAGCACAGCAAAATGTATGCAGTAACTTATCACAGCAGTTGCTCCTGTGAGCTCTGTACGGAAATGCAGGAAACCCTTAGGATGAGTCCTCTTGGGCATTCTTCCACCTGATTGCCTCCTGCACCAATTTCACTTCCTTGTAGACAGTGCAAAATCATCTTTCATGCCTCTCTACAAGAATAAGTGTACTGACAAGAGAGCCTGTTTGCAGGATGGTGCTCTCTGTGTAGTATTTAGCACTGAGCCACAGGGTGAGTGGCTGTCACAGTTGTAACAGATGAAATGATACATGAAAGAAAATTTATGCTCCCTACGCTGGTGTGAATGTACAATTGCTTACTTTGCTTAGCAGTTTCAGTGCAGGACTTGCAACTTGATCAAAATTGAAAGTGACAATTCAGGCTAAAGGCTGTGGTGGACACTGACTTAATTCTTCCTGGATGGGGATTTTACAGCAGAAATTGGGAGTGAAGCCAAAGCAGTGAGCTGGCAAAAAAAAAGTGGAGTTTCTGCACTTCTAAGAAATCTTAGAAGTGTTCAATTAAAAATAAAATAAAATAAAATGAACCACACAGGCATAGTGCATTTGGCCTCTCTACCAATTTTTACTAAGGAATTTCTGAGCAGTGGGCTCCTGCATTCTCAGCACGTTATCACTTTCAGAGCCCAGTGATGGGAATTAAATTGTCAAAGTCAAGCAGAATCAAGTTGTTTTGTTAGCTTCAATCTAGCAATACCCTCTCAAATGTCTAAGACTTCATCCCAGACTGATTCCCAACCATTTCACCTAGGCAGTCAGAGCTTTCTCTTATATTTATTGCATAGCTCAGTAGATCATGGCCTGATTGTATTCTTATCAAATAACCATCATTACCCACGTATTCATATTTCCAGCCATGATCTAAGATCCATGGTCCGTGCTCGTATAATTGCATCATTACATCTAATCCAAATAAAAATCCCTGTAAAATTGTACACACATATATCAGTGACAGCCTAAAAAAGCCCCACCCACTTCTAACAGTCTCCGTAGAATTTTGTTTCAGTTTCCTTGGGCTGGACTCAATTTCATTTCAGTTAAGTTAGCTATACCGGTATCTCATTTTGGTCTTTCTGTATTTTTAGGACTTCTTCTCTTCTAGCAGTTTCAGCAGTTACCACCACCTCATATTCTGAAAAGTCCTAGTAATTCTTATAGTATCCTCAAATTAGAAAATGCTACAACATAAAATTGTAAGAAAAGAGGACTGGATGAAATCTTAGAAGATTTTTTTCATGCATCTCCTATGCTAAGGCAAAATCACCTTATCCTAGTATAATCCCTATTTTTCATTTTCTAACTTGACCACAAAGACCTTCAATGATGAAGAATATATGCTCCCTCTGGAGATGTATTGCACTGACTCATGGCCCTTATGCTCCCAGTATTTTTCTAATGCCTAAATTGAATCTTCTGTGCATGTGTACCTGGAGCTATAATGGGAAATCCTGATTTTAAGTGGCAGATGTAATAATTTCAGGGAGAAACTAAAAAGAAACTATGAAAAAAGGTGACTGATGCAATTTTTACTTAATTTCAGTATTTGTGAAATATCTTTAATGTACGTATTTCTAACTGGAGAAAAGGCTTGAAAACCTTCATAAATTATTATTTTTTTAATGATTTAATGACCAGGCTGGAATAACCTCAAGAAGTCACACCACACAAAGAGATGATAAAATAAAACCTCACAAGTTTTTTTATGTAGGCACTATCATCTGCTTTATTCTTGTAGGATTTTCAGCAGTTACTGCTATTACAGATGAGAACTTGGTACTCCTGATAACACCAAATGTTATTTTGGGTATTCATTCATATAATACCTTTGTAAGAAAGAGCTATGCCAGATTACCAGCGGGATGTGATTTGATATGTGTTATTATCAAGAAGTGACATCAATGTATCTATTTTTATTACCAAAAAATTGCTGCACAAAGCTATAAAACATTCATGTCTAGCAAGATGTTACAGATGAGGTGTACCTTACACATAGATATGTGATGCAGTTATTGGAAAAGTAAAAAGCGCTTATGTTAGCATTGCTAGCACACTGAACACTTGTTTATCCTGCATAAAAGCCTCGTTAAAATTTTGTCTAGGTCCATTCAATGTCAAACATGAACTGATAGCATTGAACGATGGTAGACAGTAAGACTGGGAGCTTTGGGAAGTGCTGGAGAGAGCAACCCTGAGCAAGCATTTGGCAAACTGGATATGGGACTGGTGAAGGTCAAAGCATGGAGAGGACCAGAATGGAGGGAAATGGCTGGAGGGAAATGGGTAGAGGGAAAGCTGCTGGAACAACAGTGCAGTGAGCTGTGAAGAGTACAGTGAGCTGAGCACATGTTAGCCTGGCCTTCCTCCTAGCAGGACCATAGACGTGGGCTAACAGGTACAGTTGTAACACTGCAACAATGACTTCAAACCAAAAAGGGAATCTTTTTTGCCAGAGATATTCCTGTTCATAAATCTCTGAACTAAAGTTTTAGCAAAACAAGGGAGTACTGTTCGGATCCCGTCCATTCTACATACTCGAATATTAAAGCAAAGGCCACCAGGCAGTAGCTTAATTAAAAGAGTGAGAGCTCTTCAGCTCTCACTGCAAGCTGGAGTTGTCAGTTGAGCAGCATCTCAGCTCTCTTCCTAAACATAAAAGCAGAGAAGGTCTTCTGTACAGCTGAGTAAAACAGTTTTTTTTAAAGCTGAAGACTAAATTGCATACATAGAACACAAAATAAATGATATTAACTACACCATGGCCTGATTTATGCTCCTCAGTTACAACAGCAACTCATTCCGATGATCAAATGACTGCTAACCTTTTAAAAAAATGAAGGTTTAACAAAAAGGATTTAAAGGGGTTAGTGTTGAATTTTATAGGCCTTACTGAAGTGTAATCTGAAGTCTTACATTTTTGCTCCCATCTTCAGCATGCCTTAGCTTGAATCATAAAGCTAGCACTCAGCATTTTGGCTGTGGGTCAAGATCAACTGAAGTCACATGGAGGATGAAGTGGTGAAGGTGACATTTCTTCTCCTACCTGGCTCAGGAAATAAAGAATGTAATGAACTCTGCAGCAATTTGTGAAAAGCTTGTAAGTTTGTGCCAAAGACTCTCTGGTCCAGTTTTCTACATCAAGAAAAGTACCAGGCAAGACTTGAGGCAAATTCATCACTGACCTGGGACATACAGTGCTGTGCTCTTTGATCATATGATTAGCAACTGGCAGGAGCCTGCATTGTTTCTCTGTTACCTAGTGAGTATATTTGTGAGATATTAAGAGCGTGACATGTGTCACTACAGGGCAAGAGAGAAAAAGGTTGAAAAACAAATAGCATCAAATACCCTCATCCAAAAGAGTACTTCACAGCAATGTTAAGCAGAAGACTCGCTCAAATGCAAACACCGATTTTTAATACTCCTCAAAATCTCCTGGAGTTTGAGGGATGTGGGTCCTAAGGCAGACTTCAGAGTGTGACCATCTCTAAACAGCATAGCCTGAATAACATTGACTTTCGGAATTTGAAATGTTTGTTTTGTGACTCCTAGGGGGAGTCCCAGTTAATTAACTGGGAGCATTTGGATCATGATCAAAGAAAGCATCGTGTGAAGCCTTTCTGTGTCCCGTTATGAAATAATCTGGTGGAATATTCAAAACTCCTCCAGAATTGAGAAGGAACTCTAGCCCTCCCTCAGTGCAGCTGCTACCAAACAGCACTGATGAAGAGGCTGCCCTCACCACCAACTGCAAGGTCTTGGCATGGGCCACTGCTGGAAAAAAGAATCTGAAGCAGCCCATCTCCCCCAACCTGCAGGTTGACCAGCTGCTCTGGGAGCAACTGGGGATGCTTGAATCACAGATCTCTACCACCTTAGCTATTTCCCAATATGTGATCTGGAGTAACATTTTGATGTCCAATAATTAACTGGAACAACTCCAACTTCTATTCTAATTTCTGAACAAAAGTCATCAGAAAGCATTTTGGGGTTCAGCTCACTTCATCCTTGGCGCAGCTCATCTCAGTGCAGCTCAGACCCTTTCCTTTCTCAGCCACCTTCCCACCTTAAAACAGGAGCAGCTGAGACTTCTCACTGTGGAGGAGGGTGACCGGAATCTCTCTGTAGTAATGCAGGATCTGGGGACAGAGCAGTAAAGTGACCATTACTTAAATATTCATTGTGAATAAAAGTAAATTTGACACCTTTTTCTCATGTGAGCATTACAGCCAACTGTAAGCAAATTAATACATCGCTGTAGCCACTTGCACCTCTCACTACCTTGAAATTAAACATTGATCCTCTCTACCAGGCATAAATCATATCAAAACATAAATAGATTTGTTTTCAAAAGACAACATGATATGAAAAATATTTTCATGAAGCAGAGTTCACCCATCTGTTGCACTCTTATAATTAATCAAACCCCAACAATCATATATTAAGGGATACAAAGTGGTTTGAACAGCCCGTATATCTCTTTTTCAATCACAGGTTCTTGTTTGTGCACATGAACTTCTATGTGCATACAAATTTTCTGCTTTTTATACATTGTTGTTATATAAATGTTGCAAGTATACAAAAACTTGAAATCCAAGTCAGTGACCAACTTAGTTCTGCATATATATATACCTAAATGTTTGGAAGTTTACAGACATGTTATAAATAGTTGTATAATCATATAACTTGCATATTGCTAGAGCTCCTAGCTATCTGGTCTACATTTAACCCATTCCATGGGTGATTCTCCAGAAGGAAGGATTCACACAACATTTACACATTCTAAAATTAAGACTTGCACACTAATATCCATGTAGGATATTAATCTACCTTCTCAGGAAGTATTGCAGCATTCCAACACTCTGAGTAGCTTTGAAAAGTTGATGTAGTAGATAAAAAAAAAAACAACTGTGACATGATAGCACAAAGACTTTTGTCCATGTCCAAACTCACTGCAGGTAGTCCAAAGCGTTGGTGGATTGACAATCTAAAATGAAGACTCGTGAGCTTACAAATCCAAGACTCATGATGAGGAAATCAAGACATTTCTCTGTCCTGAAAGCCATACGTGTATCTGATTTCATGCCCAAGAAGTATAAGAAAGGGACATTTTTACCACTAGAAAGTAAGAAAATTGGCTTCTTCACGGTGGTTATTATTTCCATGTTTGGAAGATCATTAAATATAAGAGCTTAAGGTAACTTTGATCATTTTGAAAGTGTTGTTCTAATGGGCCAGTTGTTCATTTTTCTTTCAATTATAATGAAAGCAGAGCTTTGCATGGCATCACCTTTCACACCTAGTGCTGGAGAGTCAGGTTGCATGGACATTTGATTTCCAGCCCAGCACAAGGAAGCAAAACTCTTAATCTCAACAAAAGGGAAGATTGATGAGGGTTTCCTAAAACACCTGCTGTTAAAGTCATTAATGTTTGGGGCACCATCCTTCCTACTCTGAAGTCGGTGTGAACTGTCCTCTTGCCTTTCACAGAAAGGGGATCAGGCTATTACTGAAGAAGATTAATAGGAGCAAGCCTGCCGTTGATTATATACTGCTGTCCTCGCTGTGTCAGAGGGCAAGCCAAGGGGTGAATTACAGCTACCCGAGAGTTCCATAACGTGAGAGGAAATCAAACTAACAGATGTATACTAGAAGATAAATCATCTTATATCTGAACAAAATTGCTCCACAAAACAGGAAGACTTGTGTTTCCTGTTACTTGCAGTCTGCAGTGGTCCAAATCTGTAGATTTGTTTCTTTAGAGCTTCTCTTTGCTAGTCTACTGAAAGAACTTCTACTTCCACCATTCACAAGTATACTTGTGTAAGACTTACTCTAGACAAAATGAGATTTTTCAGACACTTAAGAGGAATAAATTTCACAAGTGGAGAGAATAATACTGACATAACAGTACTCTGCAAGGAAAGAAGAGTGGGATGCTGAGTGTAATAATGTACACCAAGCATATACCTCAAAAAGACACAACCCCACAGCGCTCAACTGAGGTGAACTGACCAGGGCTGGTGGCAGTAAGCAGGTCAGATGGGACACTGTCCAGCACTGGCCAGGCAAGTCTATAGAGACAAGGAAAGCCTGAAGTCAGTTTGAGAAGTTAGCGTGTGGGTCAGGGTGAGTGTGTGGATCAGCAAGGTACATGACCATGCAAGGCACGGCAGCACAGACAAGGCAGAGCCCAAGAATGTGATCCTGGTCTTAAATGCGGATCCCAAGCAAAGAGGGGAGACTGCTGAGAATTCCTTCGGCTTCTTCTCAAGCAGGTATTTTTTCAGAGCTTTCTGAAGGTCAGCCAGCTGTTTATCAAAGCTCACCATGAGTCCAGGCAGCCAAATGCGTGGGAGAGGTTGGCATTGATTCGGAGTCCTGATGCTTCATAAGCAACCCAGCACAACAAGGGAAAACTGCAGGTTTTTTTTTTTAGGGATACGCTCAGACTTTCCAAGGCCCTTTGAGATGCGTAAGCCCGATTCCCATCTGGTTTAAATACTGTCAACTGTTGAACAAGTGGAATGGATAATTAGGCTTTTTGGATCCTGTCCCAGCATCCCAAAATGCCATTGAAATTCTTTGCCTCAGACTGTGAAGACTGAAGAACTCTGCAGACCTCAGGGGTCCAAAGTAATCCAGGAGCCTAGAATGAACCAATAGGAAAATTAGGGCAGTGAAAATGTAGCTGTCCAAATATGATCCTTTGTTTCCTCAAAATGGGATTGCACAGATATCCACTGGCTATTGACCATGTCAAGGCTACATTGTTTTGCCTCTGCCTCTGATTGCAAGCATCCAAGCCATTATGATAGGTGGGTTTGTTTCCACTGTGAAGCACACTATATTTGTATGGAGTTTCCCTCACTATTCTTCATCTCTTCAATTGTGCTACTTTTCCAACGACCTCAACACTCCCAGATTCAGAATCCTTTGTTTGAAAAGAGCTTAGCTTCAACATTGTTGGGTTCAGAGTGGAAATCAAGGAACTTAAAAACCGGATGACTACACAAATCATTCAAATATTCTTATATTTAAGCTAGTCCCAGGACTTTTTAAACCATCTCATGCTTTTTGGATCTCAGCTATACCAACAAATCTAGTCAAATCTGCTAAGAACTCTACTTCTAATTGTGATTGAATTCTGCTTGATGAGGCAAAAAGACTCAACCTAGTCTCTTAGGCCAGTACACAAACAGATGCAAACAGATCTTCTGAGTTTCCACTTCATCTGAAAGAAATATATTACATGGATTCACCAGCACTCTGCTAAGAGATAGTATCATAATGATCAGCTCTATTCCATTTTAAATTGTCATTAATATTCCTCAAACATAATTAATACCTTTAAATCTACACAGAGATATCATGACAACCACCTGTCTTTCTTTTACTCCACTGTGGTTCTTGAACCCTTGGCTCAGGTTATGTGTGTCTGGAATGTTGTATTAGGAATTTACTTTTCCATCCATCAGTTTACACTCTGTGTGCAGTTTGATGGCATCTTGCTAATACAGCCTAGTTGCACTGTAATTCACCTTATAATCCATTGTATCAACACTGACTTTTCATTGTGCAACCTCCTAACAAGGTGACTGGTTCCTCTTATGCACTGTATCACTATAGGATAGTGATATTTTAAGATGTCCCTGCAGGCTGTCTGGCTTGAAGCTTACTGCTGTCACTAATGGATATGTGGAAGTATCTTCCTTTATGAGAAAAAGCAAAACACATACTGTTTAAGCAAAAGATGCTCACCTGCTCCAGGACTGCCCTTCTTTAGCACATCCTGCCCATCTCAAATGTGGGCTGTGTTGGTAATATGGAAAAACTACAGTATCTCTGAGTGTGCTATATGCAGCTCTGTGCCGGAGGAGAACTGGTTAGTGTCTTTTTGGGGTACTTTTAACAAATATGATGGACTCTGCTATTTTTTGTACCTATTTCTTCTGCTGCCTCAGGAACACCAGGAAGCTGGAACAGAACAAATTGGGCCTGGCTGATGGCTGACAACTGCAAGATGGGCTCAGGATGCTGGCACTCTCCTTGTCTAATAATTCACATCTTGTGAGCCCACAGATGCTCTCACACCACATATGCTTTTCTGTCCCTGCAGATACAATTTTTACAGAGCACTGTGTAATCTCCAGTTGAAAGTGATATAATAAGAGTCGTGGTAAGATATGTATGTTATGTGCTGTGGTGTTAGCAATGCACTTTATACAGGTATTGAAAACTGAAGCCTCATTGGAATAAACCAGTGGAGAGCTCACAAGCACCTACTGACAGGTTTTGGTCCAAAACATGAAATTCACAGAATGTCAGCATGTAAGACAAGCAGAAGTTCGTTGAAATAAGGCTCTAAAGCAATGGCAGACTTCAGCAGAAGTCCTTACTTGGGCAGACAGTGGCTGCTTGCAAAGTGCCACTTGCAGGAGGTTAGCTGGTCGTTTGCTGCCAGTTCTGCCGAGTTTAAAAATCCAGCCAAGTCTGCGCCCTCTGCTGTCACTATCCAGTGGTTTTTTCCTACATAATGACCCAAATAATCAGTTTTTTAGCTTTTCTGTATACATATGAGTCTTTAATTGCATTGTCTACAGAGAAGTCTAACAGGGATTATCAAACAGGAGATGTTTTAGTCTGAAATACAGCATCTTTGTAAGTCTGACTGAAAAACAGAACTGAAATCCACGGACCAAAGAAGACTGAAAATACAAGTTTTCGTTTATGTCTTAGCCCTATTCCATTTCTGCAAGATCTTTTCTGGACACCTGCCTGTGTGACCTATTGCAGGGTGTCTGCTTTAGCAGGGGGTTGGACTTGATGATCTCTTGAGATCCCTTCCAACCCCTGCACTTCTAATCTTCTGTGATTCTTTTCACACAAACAGCAGCAGGCAGATGCAAGACCGTTCACCTCAGTGTGCGCAGCGATGTGGGAATCTGCTCCTGAGTTTTAAAGAGAGACCAGGAATTTGCTTTGCCTTTGTTAAATTTTGAAAACTAGGAAACTAGAAGAATAGCCAGCATCATTGAAACCTAACTAGCTGTTTGCCTGATCAATCAGCTGGACTCCAGTATTATTCTGATACACCAGTGTGCTTGGAGTTGTTTATCTATTTGGCAGTTACCTATGGCTGTTTAAATTCAGCCAAGAATGCAGGGACAGCTCTAAATAATTGAAACAAGAAGTTAAAAAGTTTTATGTCTGGTACTCAAGACACTTATTTTAGAAGCAATCCATGGGTCAGTAAAAAGTACCATCACAGTTTGTGATATTTTCCATCCTGTTTATACTCACTAGGCAATGCATTAATAAAAAAAATACAGCTCAGTGATGAGACAGAAGAAGATCTCAGCCTGTAAAAAGGAGAAATTCATATTGCTGTCTTGGAAGCAGCATTCCTCTGTGCTTGGAGCAGTGGGATGGTGTGATCCATTTGCTATCAGAATGGTAAAGTGCTGGAAGGGGTTGAAACGCACTTGATGTATGCTAAAAGTGCTACCAGATGGAAACATCTGCAATCAAATTCAAATCAAATCAAATCAAATCAAATGAACTGGACTGCAGGCAGCCCTGTACACAGCAGGGGGTTGAAAATGGATGGACTTTAAGGTCCCTTCCAAGCCAAGCTGTTCTGTGATTCTATGATTTCTCAGCTGGAAGCTAGGAATTCCTGCTGCTTTTGGTCTGCTGTAAAGGAGATGCATACATATGTATGGCACATAAATGGCAAGACTGGCTTAATTCAATATCTTACAGAGATACTCTGGTAAAAGCACAAAAACTGTAAGGCTATCAACACAATTATTGCTTGCAGGAATCTAAAAGTCAAAATCTAGAAGATTTAGCTTTGCTTTTTCCTCATGCAGCACCCTCAGCAACCTACAAAGCCACTAAAGAGACATGGACCCATGCACCCAGAGAAGGATCACAAAAGTTGTCCAAGGGATGGAACACCTCCCCTGTGAAGACAGGTTGAGAGGGCTGGGATGTTCAGCATGGAGAAGAGAAGGCTGTGAGAAGACCTGAGAGCGGTTTTTCAATATCTAAAGGCGAGCTGTAAGAAGAACTCTTGTCTGTTGTGACAGGGCAAGGGGAAATGATTTCAAACTAAAAGAGAGGAGATTTAGGTCAGATGTAAGGAAGAAGCTTTTTTAAGTGTGGTGAAGCTCTGACATAGGTTGCCCAGAGAGGCAGTGGATGCTGCATTTGTAGAGACACCCAAGGTCAGGCTGGAGAGGCTCTGAGCACCTCATGTAGCTGTGAGTGACCCTGTTCATTGCAGGGGAGTTGGACCTGATTCCCTTTCCAACTCAAAAGATTCTATGATTCTAAATCCACACTTACTCTGGAGAAGAGATGGAACTGCAGCTGTTAAACTGATTGCTATCCAGAGCGATCAGCACAGAGCTGTTCTTCTGCTAACAGAAAGTAGCTGCTCTAACTTGGCCCAGGCAGTTTCTGGAACTGGTTTGGAAATAACTTCAAAATGAAAGGCGTTGCATCTGCAGCAGCACTGTGAAGCACGAAAATGGAGGGGGGAAAAAAAAAAAAAAAAAAAAAAAAAAAAAAAAGAAAAAAGAAAAAAAGTGTATTTGGATAAAATGAAAGATAAACTAATGGAGAAGGCCGAGGACTGTGTGCGCAGCGAATGGTGTGTGAAAAGCTGCGTGTTGGTGCCATCTGGTGGGCTCAGAGCCGCCCCGCGCCAGAGAGGCGCAGCTCTTCCAGCCGGGGCGTTACACTCCTGACATCACATCGTGTGTCCAAGCCTGCACAGACAGGAGGGAGGGGATGCAACGCAGAGGCTGAAGATGGGAGGACAGTGATGGAGGGTGAGAGATGCACAAGGAGTTGCCTTTTCTGGCATCAGTGTGCCTCACCTGGCTACAAGTGCCTATCCCAGCTCTGCTTATGTCTCTGCGTGTAATCACGGCTTTCTTCCATGGAGTTACATGACAGACTAGTGCAAGTACTGAAAGTACCAGCAATCGGATTTCACTGAATCACAGAATCATTAAGGTTGGAAAGACCTCTAATATCATTCAGTCCAACCACCATCCCATCCCCCCATGCCCACTGCCCATGTCCCTCAGTGCTACATCCACACTGCTCTGGAACACCTCCGGGGATGGTGACTCCACCACCTCCCTGGGCAGCCTGTGCCTGCAACACCACTCTTTCTGGGAATAATTTTTTCCTAATATCCAACTTGAGCCACCCCTCACACAACTTAAGGCCATTGCCTCTCATCCTATCAGTTACCTAGGAGAAGAGGCCTATCGCCATGTTGCCGTAATCTCCTTTCAGGCTGTTGTAGAGGGCAGTAAGTTCTCTGCTGAGCCTCCTCCAACATTCAGTGTTGTGTCTTGTGATATGACTGTGGCATTATCACCTGGCCATTTCAGCCCTTCATTTTAACAGATGTTGCATCATCCCCTGATTAAGGCACCAACATCTATGAATGTTAGGTTATGGTTGGATGGCCTTTAAGGTCTTTTCCAACCTGAGTGATTCTGTGATTCTATGATTCTATGAATCAAACTCCTGGACAATGCCATTACTGCACATTTCAGAAATGAACATAGACATGGTTTAAAGTTTTCGAGAAATAAAGAATCCACCACATCCCTTGGTGTGTTGTTTTTTGTGGTTAAGAACTCCATTAAAAATGGATGCACCTTGATTCAGAGTTCAGTAGATTTAAGCCTAAATTTCAAGTAATTGGTCATCTTATGTCTTTCCTTATGATTTAACCTGTTTTTACTGGCTTAAAGAATTGCTAACAGTCAGTAATCTTTTCTGTATATAAGCTCCATATTAGTGTATTGCAAAATATCCATACATATAGCCACAGAATGACTGTAGGAACTTCTACAATCTCTCCAGGTACTTGATTTTGGGGAGAGACTCGCCTTTTCTTCAAATGAATCTTTTTCTAAAACTGTCAGTCTGCAGTTTTCCTGTGCCTGAAATCTGTACTCTCAGTTTCATGCACAGTATCCTTTAGCTTCCCTTCCTGTAGTATCCACAAGCTATTTAGTTTCTATCTGTTCCCACATGTGTCTTCAAACACAAGTTGAAAAAAGCAAACACTGACATTTCCTTGTTTTTTTTTTTTTTATTCCCCTTCTAGGCTTCTGGACTCATACTCTTCTCTTTCCTTAGCTTTACTTAACTCCAAGTTCCCTCTTTTCCTCTTCACAAATACAATGATGCTTTCATTTTTTCCCTGCCTGAACTTCCCTTAGGTTCTTCATCCTGTGCTTTTTTTCAAGTTTTGTACTGTTCTCCCAACTACAGCTATAACTTCTTACGTGGTTACCAGTTTTGTACAAAGCAAATGTTGATGGTTATATATTAATTTTGAATTAAAAAGTAATGGAATAAATAAAAAAAAAAAGTATTTATTTCCTTAACAAGTTGATGAGGCTCAGAGAAGTGAACCTAAACACACTGACAAGTAAGCATTTTACACAAGGTAGATTCTTATTGCAGTGTATGTTACCAGCCTTGTAAATAACATAAAGTCAGAGTGCAATTGGTGACAGATGTTTAGTAAATTAACATGCAGTTTCTCATCAAATTTATGTACATCATGATATTCAAAATATTGTATTTAGGTGGGTGCTCACACAGTGAGAGCATCCTGAATTAAAGATCTCAGTCCTTTATAAAAATCCCACTACGTTCAGTGCTACAGCAGAATCCAGACTCAGTTACATACAACTAGAGGTATCTCGTATATTATAGACAACTTTACATATGGAAAACTATACTAAAAGTATTGACAACAACACAGTTATGATCTGCTTATTTTGTTGTTTAATATACCTTGTATTTCTAAGGGTACACATCTTTCATCTTAACTAAAGTATTAACACAAAATCTTGAATTTTTCTGGAGTGGAGTATGTTGCATTGTGTCTATTACATAAAATGATTTCCCTGTGGATGTAAGCAGGAGTTAGAGCAAGTGGTAACTATTTAAGTCAGTGAATTTCATGAAACATATCAAGCCACCATGTATACCTCTTCACAGAAATCAATATTCTTTTTATTTCTGCCTGAACCTGCAGTCACTTGAAGCAAAATGCAAACTATAAAATTGAATGCAGTCAAATGGAAGTATTCTAGCAAACAACCAAGCTGACAAATGAATAGAAGTGTCAGAGTGTACTTAATGGTATCATCCTGGTGTAAGGGGATAGTACCTGCTTTTTTTTATCTAAATTTTCTCTTCTCCATGAAGAGAAGATAAAATTACTGAGTCTCTCAACAAGAATACCATTTGGACTAGATGATCTTGTAGGTCGTTTCCAACCTTGTGATTCTATGCAGAAAAAAAGCTGGAGAAGCAACTTTGCATTTTTATATATAAAGTTCTAACTCCAAAGGTGGTTGTAAATAATGAAGCTGGGTTCATCAGCTGAGTATAGAGCAAAAGTATGGTGGACAAAAGTATGACTTCTCATATTAGTGGGGGAGAACTGTAAATATCTTAATAAAAAGCATAATCCTTTGCTAACTCTGTCGTGGTATGGTCTCTTTCTCAAATAATCCCCTGCCAACAGTGAAATGCACACCTGGTGATCCTAATACCATGTGTCAAGATCTGTGCTAAAATATGTTAATATAAGTGATTAAGGATTAATAACTTGGCCAACAGGTGCACCTTCATGTGGACTCTGTAGTTCAGCCAGGGATTCACTCAGAAATCATCTCTTAATAAAAAGCATTGATGAAAAAGCAGGCAGTAGCTTAGCACAGCTGCCAAACCTCTTCCCTTTCTAATTCACATGCATCCAATTGTGAGCTATGGTACAACAGTATCTGCATTCTGATTGGAAAGTTGGGGATATGCACAGAACTTCCGATGAAATGAATGAGCATTATCAGGATAGGATCTTTGATCCAGACTGCAGACAAGTTTGATCCCTATCTTGGATATACCAGCTTGAATTTGATGTACTTCCTTTGATTAATGCCACAGAGAACAGAATCTGCCCTACAGCTGCTGTTTTTCTTCGATATTCATTAACTATTTGTTGGTAACTTCAAAAGGAACAAAGTAGGTTAAGATCATTTTTTAAGCCCTCTTCATGTATTTGCATGATATAATATAGGAAAAGCTATGTATAGAGAAGAGTTCCTGTGCTGGAAAATATTATGAGCTGTTTATGTGATGTCTAGCTGTTAGCATGCTGTAATGCATAACCATTGTTGTACATGTAATTGTTGTAATTGGTCCAGTCATCTGCACATTGATATTCTTGATTAGGCTGAATGTATGGATGATAAACAGTTTCTTTCCCCAAGAAGTAGGATGGAGCAAGTCTTTGTAAAACAACAGCACTGAACTGGTATGTCAGCTTCCTTCGAATTTTAATAATTTCACCTGTTCTTCCATAATTCCTCAGTGCTCTGGCCATTTTCTGATATGTCATGATCTTGCGATTTCCCTTTCTTTCTCCCCACAGCTCTGCAAGTTTCTCCTTGTTTTTGGAGACAAACTGGAAGACGCCATTGGGCTTATCCACCCATTGGATGCAGTTTGCCATGGCTGGATCATACAGAGACTCGTGGAGGTACTCAAACAGACGAAGTTTTTTTCTACCTATTAAGAAACAAAGTACAAAAGGTCAGAACAGAAGTCGTGCCTGTTTTAAAAGGAAAGCAGTTGTCTTATTCCTGGAAAAGATCTTAAAGGAAAAAGCATACATAGGTAAGCCTAGTAACCTGTCAAAAAGTTTCCAAACAAACATTTTGCAGGAAATCATGTCCTCAGGCAGTGCTGGCAGGAAGTTCTGAAGGTCCAATCTGGAGGCTTTTTAATAAATACTTTCTCCTATTAATTAGAACTCAAAGATTTTGAGATGAACCAATTTTGACAGGTTTGTTTCAGGACTTTTTTGAGGAAGCAAGGTAGGCTCTGATATAAGAAGGAGTGAGCAAGAAGGAAAAGCAAGCTAGTTTTGCGTTGTAATTTTCACCTAGTCAATAAGGAGCTTTACCTTCTTGCACACTGCACATTTCTAAAAGCATGCAGAAATTTCAACTTGCCTTCCAATGCAGAATAAAGGAAGAAATATTTGTCAGTTAAGAAAATTCTTCTTCCCACAGGTCCAGCTCTCAAACTTAAGTTTACTAGTAAGGCTTATTTAGTTTCACTTAAGTCTTGTGGGTCCCTCTCTTTGAAGCACTCCTAGTTCCTTTCACTGAGCCAAGGGTGACCAAGAAGCTGCCATAAGGAGGAAGAATTGAAGATTACGAGACAAAGAGGAACATTTTGCAGAAAGGAGAGTACATGCAGAAGAATGGCTTCCACTTCAACGAAAGTGGAAACAAGCAGCTGCATCTAAATTTCATAGTCTTGTCTTGCATGGCTATTTTAAAGGCTGGGGAAAAGTGACAGTTGCTAAGGAACAGTGAGGTCGAGCCAAGACATCTGTTAGGGATGACAGTAACTCTGCTTCTGGTGATAAGGAAATAGGAGAGAAGTGGCCAGACTAGGAAGAAGAAGATCCTGAAAACAGAGGTACTTTCCAAAAAACTGTAAAGTTTCAGGATCTAAATAAAAATTGGCCTGTAGCTGGGAGTACGTTTTTTATTATAAATACATATAATATTGCCAAAATGAGTAGCTTAAAAGCAAACAGATGAGGAAGACTGCCTGGCCCCAGCAGGCCTGAATCATAGTGGGTGACATCCTTAGATCCCCTCCAACCTGAGTTATCCTATAATCCTAGGAACCCAATTAGAATGAATAAAATAAGGGGGACATGTGGATGTTTCTTCTGTTCATCAGAGCCTCTAGCTGCTGCACACAGAGTCTGAAGGAAAACAACTATGTGATGTTGTACATACCAGCATCTCAGAGTTCATACTGTCTTTCCTCTTACTTCAGTTGTCATTTCTGTCCAAGCTTTTATTTCTAGACACACACACACGTACTTCTTTCTCCAGCTGATGTCTTGGTTTGAGAGTACATAAGGGTTCATATGTGTGACTGAAAATAGATTTCTGTGCCCCAGCTATTATCCCTGAAGCCCTATACCGTGTGGGCGCATCAATTTGAGCTGGGATTAGTGCATGGATCTTCGTAATGCATAAATCTGCAGTGGTCACTACCTGTCCTCAAACTGTTGCACAGCATCAGTCCAAGCCAGCAGGCTAGTTTATGTAGGTTCTCATGTAGTCACTGGAGAGAAGGAGCTCCTCCAGAAGATGTTTCAGAGCATCTGAATTAAGTTTCTGCACTGAATTGGCCTAAAGCAGCTTAATTCTCTCTGAATGTGTCTTTTGAATTTCTTTCTTGATTGTCTCCACCTACCATGCTTTAGTTCATAACAAGGAATGGTCTAGAAATGAATGAACTGGACTTGTTTCAGAAGCAATCAGATTCAAAGATGTTTTCCAGAAGTGCTGGTTGTTTCATCTACAGATCTATTCCTGAAGGGCCACACTACTTACTGTTCTACAGATAGCCTCTCATGCATCAGTAGGGGCTCAAGAGGACTAAAATTTCATAGGTACAAAGTAAATAGATTGATAATAATGTAAAAGAAACATGAAATAGGAAATAAAGCTTAACAGAGCAGTAACAGCGGTGACTTCAGCTAGTAACATATAAAATTCCCTGGGTTCCAACACTGGGTAAAACTTAGAAGAGCAACATTTCTTGGCATGTTTGTGTTTGTGGCAGTGAATGTCAAGATTTAGGAGTCCTGAACTTAAAAGAAGAGATTATTCTTCTCATCGTCCCGAGGAACTTGTAGTAGCTGGGCTACTAAGCAACGGAAACCACAGTACCCACCATCAGTGGGAAGGGATGATACCAAAATCTGACAGCATGTGGTTAAAGTTAAGAGAAGGGGATTTCAAAAAGCAAGAAAACTAGGAAGCTGCTCAAAAGGACCCCACAGTCAAAAGTAGGTACAAAGCTGTGGAAATCTCATCCAGTAGAGTCATAGAAAGGATGCTGAGTCCCATCTGAAAAACAGAATGAATGCAACAACTGAAGTAAAGTGATGATCACTGGCACTTGACCTGTACCCTACAAGAGAGATGCCCATTCAAGTAGAGTCAGTCAAAAAGAGCATAAAAACAGCTATCAAATTGTGCTCCTTTTCTTGTCACAAAAGCTAAGAAAAAATATGAATATTAAACAGAGAAAGTTATAAAATCCAATTCAAACATATTAACATCTGGGGAAAACCTTCAAGAAAGCTGTTACTTGCTGAATCACATGAAATAAATGAGTTATTAAAGTGATTAAATATATTGCTGTACTTCTTTGCATTAGACTTCAACCGAGATGATTTGAAGTGAAAATGCATCCCTTGTTCATTTTTCCATGTAATAAGCAAGAGCAGAGAACGAGAAGTGAGGAGATTTATCTTAAAGTATAAGGTTTAGCAGACAGGAACTGAAAATTTGCAGTTGTATTCTAGCCGTTGTTAAATATTAATGTATTTTTCCTATCAGAAGTAAAAAAAAAAATAAAAAAAGCCAACAAAACAAAACAACAAAAATAAACACACAAACAAACAAACTAGGACATAGAATGCATGATTCATCAAGGGAATTTTAAAGTAACACAATGCACTTATCAAGAGATATTCTTTCCACACACCTTTCCCTGCTTTTGGCTGGACAGCAGCAGCATGCATCACTTGGCTTTCTGGAGTATTCTGCAGTGTATGGTAGACAGAATCATCTGCATAAAAATCTGCTGCACTGTTCTTCAAGAATTAAGACAACGAAGAGTTAGCAACTTAAAGATTAATCACCCGAAGCCTTAAAAATGCAACTTTTTCATCCCCTGGCCCCCAGAAGATTCTTTCACAGCCACAAAGGCGTGCATTCTAGTCTATCAGTAAAAAGTTACGCCAGCATGTTGAATGGGAATGATGGCCCACCAGAGAAGAAGTTAAGAGGAAAATCAGAATGATTTCCTCACTCTGCATCTTTAACCATTCTCCTGGAAGCAGAAGAGGAATTCTGGACATTTTTTTCGGAGTCAATAAAAGACAAGGACCACCTGGACTGTGTCTCAGGAGAGACTTTGTCACTGCTGTGTTAGATTCTCACTAATCTGCTGGCTGAAAATGGGCTTTTGTGAAATTCATTTACCTGAAATTATCTCCTCTGCACCACCTATTTCCCACCACTCCTGCAGGCCACACTTCCAGAATGAAGATGGGCTCTGCAGGCTAAAGTTTGTTTGTTAGTTGTCGTTTTACATAATGAACCACAGAATAGCACCAAATAGCTAAACTGATTCCTGAAGAAAGACTAATAAATACGTTTTGCAGATATGCCCCAATGTGATTTCACCTGAATTATACCTGACCAGACCGAGTTTATGATAGAGGTAGCATAATTATTTCTACTAGAAATCACAGTCAGCCAATTTTCAGTTTACATCCATAGTAATTAGCTCACTTACTATCACAGTTCTCCAGCTATATCCTGGGTCCTCTGTAGAGGGTACTGCAGAATAGCTGGGACTTGCTCGGAGGTGGGGATGATGGTTGATCACAGTCAGGCAGTTTTTATAACCTGAGAATTTGGAGCAAAAAACTGAATAAAAAAAAGAGGGAAGGAGAGAAAAACAGGCAAAAAAAAAAAAACAAGAACAACTGCAGCAAACAACCTAAGATGCTACTCATCTGTCAAAATGTGATTATCCTATTGTTGCCATCTGGGTAATAAACTCCCTATAGCCAGGATGTTTCATGCCAGTGGGTTATCCAACATAACCTGCATACAGGTACCTATAATGGTACCTGCCTCTAGGCTGGTTTTGGTAACCTCCATGACTTAAAGCAATGTTCTTTAAGATAAAATGTCAGTTATTTTATAGTATTGTGAGATAGTTTTCTTATTAGAAAAATGGAGGGCCAAACTGATTATCAAATGTAGGGAATGGGATAATTACAGAAGATTATTTTACATATTTTGAACAGGAAAAGGGAATGCCACATGATTCTTCAGCAAGTCATTAGTACAACACAAGTGAGAGTATAGAAACACGAATGAAGTGAAGGACAGAAACTGGTAAGTATGATTCTGGGCAATACTGTTTCAGTTATCTAAAAGCATTACTATTCCAAATCAGCTATGGGAAAAAGGAATTTCTCAGAGCATCTGCAGAGCCTGAAAGAAAACTCAAAAGGGTCCCAGGATGTTTAAAAGAAGCAGAAGAGGATACTGGAGTAAGGCACTGGAAGCGGAGCAATGTGTGTGAGCAACAAGGCGTAAATGTACACTGAGTTGCAAGTATTTAAATGTCTCTCTGTTGGCCCTGACAACAGATACAGACATTGGGAACATTTATATGTAGTGGATACTTCAGTGTGCAAATTTCCACTGAAGTGGAGGCAAAAACTTATTAACAACAGCTGAAGATATGAGCCAATTTGTCTTATTTACATTTCAATGTATCACAGATAAACGCGCAAATAAACTTTCTGGCATGAAATACCTTCCTCACAAAGGACAGTAAATATGTTCTTCTGGACGTAAAGGATTTGCAATGTAGCTTCTTACTTTCCTTCCATTTCTATTCATGATATAAAAACACCATATACAGATACATTTTAAATTTTATTGCATTTTAATTGCAATTATCTTCCCTGAACTGAAGGAATATGCAGCTTACCTGTATTTTAAGTTTTGTAGTGCATAAATTCTTAATCTGGAAGCCAGGAAAATTACTTTTCTGCTAATAACATAGACTGTGCCTAAAAATATTTAAAATTTGTACCTTAATGTAAAAAAGCAATTATGGAAACAAAATTCATATGTTGAATTCTTTGTCTTCTTTTAGTCTTTGCATTGGAATTCATTCCTATATGAGTTTATTTACACCATAACGTAAGGGCATTTTTCAATTGAAGCATTAAAACTGGAATATGCCTGTTGCACTTTGGTCTTACATGTTTTGTTTCGAGCTCAATACACCTCAAATAGTACAGGATGGAAGGGGAAGAGGGGCTGTCCAGTAACTTCCCTGTGATATGGCTTGGAAGATGCAAACCACCCTGGGCAGGGTCAGGTACAAAAACCCTCCAACCCTTCTCCATTTTCATCATAGAACGGCTTGGGTTGGAAGGAACCTCAACGATCATCTAGTTCCAAACTCAATGCCACAGGCATTGTACTCCTCAGCTGTCCATTAATCCACCTCTAGAAGTTACTGTCCCAGCCATATATTTTAAGATATTCTTTTCTGTAAGAATATAAAGCTGTAAGTAAAAATAAAGTAATGTCCCCCCTTTACCTTGTGAGTACTGCATTTCTCTGTCGGAGTGCTGCTGCAGTACTTCTAGTGCATCTTCAAAAGCCTGACCCAGTATGTCTTGATCAGAAAAACTCTGCAAGAACATATTTCTGTCAAAAGTCAGAAAAGACCAGGTGTTCTTCAATATCATCAGTAGGAAGATCCCGAATAAATACAGCGATTACATAGAATGTTCAGGTATCATACCATCCTCCTGGAACGTATTTTGCAGAAAATTAAGTATTACCAGAATCTCTACTATTATGAGAAAGTTCTCACTCCCATGAGAAGTCTCTTTGAGGTCAGTGGGAAAACTCTCACGGGTAACATTACTCACTCTGGCAAATGTTTCAAGGTTCATTTCCTTCATTTGCAGCAGAAGTTTACTTAAAGGGTGTTACCATTATTGCAGTGGGTTATAGCATTTAGTGCAGAGGTATATATCACTTGTTTACCATGATTTATGAAGCCAATATTATCATTCAGTATCATCGACATGGCAAAAAATATTACTTGCAAATCTGGAATTGCTTATGCAGAGACAATGTTATATTATACTACTCTAGGAAACAAAGCAATTTTGAAATAGATTTTCAGCAAAATTTATTGTCATTTTAGAACATTTTAGAATGCTGGAACTTCAACTGAAGCTAAGAAAAGTCTTCCCAAAATCTGTTGGCCTGGGAGTTTTCTGTAGCATATTTGAAGTTCTAGGTAATAAAAGAATAAAGGCATTGTAGACTTACCATTATTTAGATATCAAAACTTGAATCCTGTTTAGAAAAAAACAAAAAAAAACCCAAAAAAAACAGTGAATTTGTATATTTCAAAATAAACAATGTCTCAGCATAAACAAATGAAATGAAATGCATATTATTTCTAGTGATGAAACAAAGTGAAACTACTTAGGATTTAGGATTAGAAAGTGGTGATTTGTTTTAATGCAGTTAAATACATGTAAAATTTTTTTTTTACAATTCATACTATCTTTCATTACTGGTGTTTCCAATTTCATTACTACTGTAGCATTTAGATTACCATCGATATCATCATAAACATATTTTTAGAGACTACTTGATGTTAAAAGAAGTTACTGCTGACATTCAGTCTTAGCTCAACTACAATTTTCTCATTGAAAATAGTGACTAGAATTAAAAGATAACATGTAAGTCCTTTTATTCTTTAGTTATAGTAAAAAAAAGCTTGTTTTTTTCCATCATGTAAATTAAATTAGCATCTGACTGTATATGAATATACAAAAACTTCCAGAGTAGGTTCGAGTTCCAGAAACAAATGTCATTGTTTAATAAACAGTGAAAATAGGCATTTTTCAGGTATCTTAATATAGAGTATTCTTTTACATACAACATTACTCAGAAATGATTCCTTATTACCTCTTGACATTTGTTACAGATTGTAATAATTGAAGTTTCTTATAACTTGCAGCTTTTTTTAATCCTGTTCTCATTTCCACTTATATTTCAAAATGGTAAAAATTAACAATAAAAAATATTTTTTATTTTACTCTTTAAAGCTTTGATTATAGCCTATTGAAAAAAAATGGACATTTTGGTACTGATTTCAGCAGACAACAAAATTGGTCCGTATGATGTTTTAAAATGCAAGGAATAGGAAAGATGCTTAAGTGTAAGAGAGAAGTGTTTTCAGCCAAGACTCACAATGGATGTTCTAACTTGATAATTATGCCTCAGTCAGAATATACATATCTTAAAGTACACCATTAAATACTGTCAACATTCATAAAAAGCTTTTTAAGATCTTGATGACTATGCATGTCAGAAAGATCTCAGTATGTGGAATGAAATCCTGGTGGTTCAGTCAATTGACCTTGCCAGAGCCAATGGGATTTCTCTCTTTAATTTCAGCACAGCAATTATTTCAACAAGCTAATTTCACTATAAAGCCAGAACAGACCACATTAATTCTTTACTTGCAATGGTTGCCAGAATCTTGGAGCTGTAGAAATTAAAGACGTGAATCTCATGGGTAAAGACCCTAGTTATCATAATTTTAATTGTTTCACTTTCTTTAAAATGCATTTGTCTAACTCAAACTTCAAAGTGACAAGTGGTAACCTTGACAGAATGTCTGCAGTTGATGCTTTTCAGAGCCTGAAAGGGTACTGAAAATTATCACTATCAGCAACATACTGTTGAAAGGTCATACCAATTACAAAACTGAATTCAGTTTAAAAAAAGAAAAAGAAAAAGTTACAGCAAAAATGAATTTTAAAAAATAAATAAATCTTAACACTTACCTAGAATTTCAGCTCTACACACAACACAAGAATCTCTGTTTTCATAAATAAATGAAAGACTGAGTTCCCATAGCAATGGGCCAGCAAAGGGGCTGCATTAAATAGCTGGTTTTGGGGAAGTGTTTTGGGAAGGGAATTTTTCTAAGAGTAAAGGTGTAGTACAGTACTAGCATGGCCTTCATTAAGCAGAAAAGAAGGGTGATTTAAACAAATAAAACAAAACTAAACGTTATAACTACTTAACAAAACTATGAAGATTTTAGGAATTGGAAGAGAATCCTTTTGGCTGTGAGACATTCTAACAGATCTGCCATTGGTAAGTTATAGGGCAAAATCCTACACCCCTAATCTATCCCAAACAGACTGCAGTGGACCTTCTGGTTTCAGATGAACCTCCTGTTTACCTCAGTGTAAGAAGAAGACAAAACCAGACCCCAAAATATGAGTTTTGGGGAATATCAAAAGTCTGCTTCACAGCTCAGGTTTATTGCCCAGGCCCAGCTCTAAGGCATTTAGTAAAGATCCCATCAAGCTGTAGGTGCTGATTTGATGCACCCTTCCTGAGCAGCTCAACTCATGATACTGTGTCCTCTGGGATGAGGACTCAACTCATGATATTGTGTCCTCTGGGGTGAGGACTCGCTATGTTTTTCAGTAGAAAACTTCTTGCCACTGACATAATCCTGTGCCATAACTGTGCAACCAAGTTTTTCAGAGGCACGCTTCACAAAGTATTGTTAACATACACTGTGACATTTCTGTAAAATAGTAATCACCTCTTACAACATTTATTTATATTCTCTCAGACAAGAATTGCCTTAAGAGCCATAGCCTGCACTTGTCTGTGAATGCTGAGTGGAAGTAACTTGAAGTCAATGTTAATATCAACTATCATTTTCTTGTTTCAGATGCAAGTTGCCTTTTCAAAATTTACACCACAAGCTTTCAAAATTTCTTTTTAATGGAGTATATTAATACACGTATGTGTTTTTTTCAAAATACAAGTTCCACTTCATAGTACTTTTCTGCTATGACATGGGTTTATAAGGAAAAATGAATCAACAACAGCACTGTCAATTCAGTGACTCAGCACTGGATTTCAGTGCAAAATTCTATTACACAATTAATTCCCTCTGCATAAACTGCTAAGTTTATTCTGTAATGTGGAGAAACATTGATGTCTTGGTATGGCTCTTTTCTGCAATACAGCTGTATCAGATTTAAAATTATGAATGAGCTTCAAGATCTCTTGTATCATCATGATAATTGAGGTATTAATAGGCAATCTGATCTACTTACCCCCACATCTCTATCTGAAGTTGGAAATTTCATGCTCATTCTGGCTACAAGGCTACTGGGTGGAGCCAACTCAAATATGATCAAAGTTGAGAAATTAAAGCCATTGCATTGCTCAATCAAAATGTTTCATTTAAGTAAGAGGCTACAGTGTAAGGAAGGTCATCAAAAGGTTACTTTTCAGAAGAAATGGGAAAGTTCCGTACATAGAACACCATATCACACGTAAACATGAGCAGTCATTGTCTCATAGGGTGAATCAAACTCCTTCTGTATAGTCAAGATAGGCGATGTGTTGGCCTCTACCAAGAAATGCTGTCGCAGAAGAAAGCCTGTTTTGATTTTTGCACTGGATGGGACGATAGAATTCAGATAAAAGCCTAAAAAAGATAACTTACTATTGAAATGATGTCTCGTACAATTGATGTGCCTGACAGCAAAACTTCAATATCAGTAAGAAATCACAGCATCAAGCTTTTTTCCTTCATCCGTGTTTTAAAAATAAACTTCCAGTGACAGAGTGATTGTTGAAGTTTCAGAACATTCTGTCATTCTTGCTTGGAACTAAAAGTCAGTTCATAATATTGGAATAGGGCAAGCATTTTCACCTTTCTGAATAAAAAGAAGAACTAAATAATGCATTACAGCACTTGCTGGTGGGCCGTAGAAAGCATGAAGACTCTTGCATGAGGCATTGTTTAAAAGTAGAATAAAAAACAGTCAAGACCCCCCTATAGAAGCACAAAACTTGAAATTATAAGCTTTCTTACTAGGGATTTTCAGCTTTCTCAGATGTTTTTCAATGTCAGATAGTTTGTAACTGCCCAGGTAAAACAGACAGACTACTTGCAATAGAAGAAGATCCTCTGTTTTTAGAAATGATTCTGTAATGGGGAGTCACTTGCCCCCCATGTAATAGATGAACTACCAGTTCAGCAATCTTCAGAAGTTAGTTATAAAATGTGGCAGCTACAGAGAGCTCCCATTTTTGCATACTTGTTCTGGCCTTTGGCAGATCTCTTTGCAAATCCTATTCTGGCCGTGCAGCTCTTTGAATGAGCAATGATCGTCATCATGAATTCCCATGGCTGTCGGTTCACGGTACTGAAAAACCGCAGATGCTGTCTCCCTATTAGAGGGAACGTGCCTGCGCTCTCATCCTTAACCTAACCATGTTGACCAGCAAATTTTCAAATCCTGACAGTATGCTTGTTCTGGTCTGCTTCATTCAAGGTCTGAAAGAAGTTGGAAAGTTTCTTTTAGCAAGGAAACAGCTTTTTTCTTTACAGAGAAGAAACAGGAATTGACAGAGAGATCTCTTCTTTTGCAGTGATAATCCAGGCACAAGTATTTCACAGTGAATTGGTATGGAATACAATTTCAAATTAGTGGCTTCAGAAAGTACTTAAAGTTCCGAGTCCCAAAATACAATGAAACTCCCCCTTAAAAACACAACAAAACTAACAAAATCCAACAACATTGAATACTAAGCTATCAAAAAATAAAAATAAGCATGCTAACTA
Organism: Centrocercus urophasianus; assembly: GCF_019232065.1. NCBI lineage: Eukaryota > Metazoa > Chordata > Aves > Galliformes > Phasianidae > Centrocercus > Centrocercus urophasianus. The sequence continues at coordinate 5,880,169 of NW_024885344.1, forward strand.
CTGGCCTAAGTAAACACTGCTTACTGTGATTTTGATCAGATAATTAGTGTAGAATTACAGACAGAAAAAAAACCTGAATGCTAACATTAAAATGGAAAATACAATTATGGCATTATGTCGCACAAGAAAATGAGATAATGAAACTATATCTGAGGGCTACATTTGTGCTAGGGGATTTTGGTCTATGCATTTTGAAAAACAAAATGATCTATTCAAATACCAGAAAATGAGAATGTATTTGTTTTACAAATTGTGCAACAAATGGCAATGAAAATCTATGCAATGCAAAAAACATACTGTTTTATTGCTATTGTCAGATCTATAGTATGAGTTCCTTAGCTGGTGGAAATTGGTACAGAGCAACCAAAGCCAAAGGATCACTGATGATTTGTATTAACAGAGACTCTGGCTTGAAGCTGACACTGATCTAATTTTCAGTTCAGTAAGGTGGAACTCGCTGTGCCAGCACTGATGCTTCACATTCTTCCTGATCTCCTGATTTGAACTGCTTCTTCAGCTACCTTGTAAAACATCACTTTTGGATAGACTGACATAGTGACATTTTTGTATTTTAATCCTCTTTAAAAACAAAAACAAAACAAAAAAAAACTTTGTCCAATCATTCTCTCCAATTATGACTTACGTATACAGTATTTTCTCTTCTTAAGAATGAAGATATAGAAAACATTTTAAAAATCGAATTTTAAACCTGAAATGATAGATCATCTCAATCAGACTAATTTCCCTACCTTTGAATATGAAACCTTCGCCTATTACATTGAGATTCCAAATCACGTTCTTAATATTGATTTATAATAATTTGCTTGAAAGTTTCTTGAAATATTGCTTTAATCCTTTCTGAGTTAATACTTTTCTGGGCTTTATAGGGCTAAAGTAAAGATGTATTTCTATTTCTTAAGAAGATATTCTACTTTCAGACTACCTTAGAAATAACTATCATTATCTTAATGTAAATGACAGAAATTGAGCCAATGATGTGTTTAAATCTTAATTCTGATTTGGGAATTCACCATTCAGTCTTGAAAGACATATTTACTTGGAAAATTTCACATGTGTAACATAGTTGGTTTAGATAGATTGAATAATTATAGGGGAAAAAAAGCAACCCAGGCATTTGGAGAAATCATTGCAGAGGTTACATCTGAAAATTTAATTACCTCTTTTAGGGCCTTAGAAGAGAAGTTTATTGTGGAGGCAGCATAAGTGGACAGATCAGCTCTTCTGTGGAAAACCCACATCTAAACCCTCCAGTTAACAACTAGACCCAAGATATTGGTCCAGTTGGCCGTGTCAGCAGGCCTTCTCAGGAAGTTTCTTCTTTGGCTCTGCACAACCTAAGGAAGTGAGTTTCTGCTGGGAAGTCCCGTGAAGACAGAAGACCAAAAACCACAACAGAAGCACAAGGAACTAATAACAAATGCAATGAAAAAAAAAAAAAAATAGTTAAAGAAGATTCTGAAGTGGTATATGAAAAAATGACATTGATTAATCTACAGTTATGAGTATTGCTGGAATAGGTAGAACACCTACAAGCCAATAATCTTGCTGGGGAAAACCATCAAAGAAATTAAACATTCAATTCAAGATTAAAAATATCAGAAAATTTTTCAAAAATAGCTACGGATAACAGACTGTCATCAAGAGATGAACTTGATAAAGGGTAAGAATGAAAAAGCATATAGAAAGAATAACACAGTCTTTTAATAACCTTAACTTTAATAATTCTTAATGGTGAAGCTGGGGAAACCAAAAGAAAACAACATGTTTTATCTATTTGTGGAAGAATCATGCCTTCAGATTCAAGGGGTATTTAGATCATTTGGGATTAATTCAATACCCTATTTTAACTCCATTCTCCCCAAATCATTAAGGTGAGATTTTCTAGGCAAATGAGACTTTTGGACTCCAAAGAATGGAAGAACATATTTGTGTCTATTTTTGAAAACCTGAAAAAACCAGAGTACAAAAAACTGCTGTAGCATCATCCATATTGCAACTTAAAAACTTGACCTTGAAGCTACTGCTACATTAATAAAAGCAGATGTTATGTATGTCTAGGCACCTAGACTCCAGAATGCAGGAAGTACATTATTCTCCCTAAGTTCTCTCTGAAGCTTTTGGAAACACTTTTGTAACTCCAACTAGAATCATCAGGCACAGTACCACACAGGAAACAAAAGCACTTCATCTAGCTAGTCAGAAACATTAGAGAAAACATGTCTGAAATCCTACCCCCTTCCTTCCTTCTAAAATCCTTGTAGGGGGTACAGCAGTGGTATGTTAAATGATTGAAGAAATGCCATGGGCTGTGGTGATGTGAATTCAGTTCCTTCCTCAGCCTCAGGAGTCCAAACTCACATTCTCCACCGTTGAGGAGACTTACATGATAAATCTAGGCTACAGCACTTCTTCACCTTCAAGCTGGGACAGCTAAGTTTGTGTCTCTGCAAGCCATCAAAAGGACTGTTTCCAAAACTCTAACTTCTACAGTTGGAGCAAAATCTACTTAAGGCTATTAAATGTAGAAGTATCAACAAATTTCTTTAGCCACAAGACGTCTCATATATGGACCATTACAGCATTTTTGTGTTATGTTCAGATATCTAATCATCTACAGACTTCAGAAAGCAAGTAAAGAGGTGCTGATGAAATTAAATGCTTACAGAGATAGACAACTTCGAAACAGCACTTTTAAATTCAGCTGGGGTACAATACACAATTATTTCACAATGATAAATGCTTCCAGGTAGAGCCTGGAGACAGATCTGAGTTGGTGATGACTTCAGAACAGGAAAAATTCTCAGAAGATACATATGCCTTCTATGAAAATGCATAATAGCACGTAATAAAATTGTTTCTGGTTGCAGTGCAAGAATTTGTAATTGGTGGGTTTCATTTTCTAGTTCAAAAATCAGAGGATGTAGGAAATCCAAAATGTGTTCCACAAACTGTGAGATGGAGGAGGCAGCTAGTATGAGCAAGGCTTAAGAAGAGAGAAAAATCTGCCCTGCATCAGACCAAAAGTCCACCTGACTGGTGTCCTGTCTCTGACTGTTTCTCTTACTGGATGCCTATAGATGAGCGTAAGGGGAAAACCAAGGGGACCTAGTTTCTAGCAATCTGCTGCACATAATCCTCCTTGTGGCTGATGTATTTGGTTCCATGAAGTTCTTATTCTCATTTGGAAATACCAGGATAATCACTATAGCTGTTGTGCGTGCCTCAAAGCACATTGATATTGAAGGACCAGCACCAAATTTTTGGATACAAGAATGTTAGCTACCTCAAAACAGAGTATTTATAATCAAAGAAGGATAGAGACTTAAAGAAAAAATGAACCAGTAAGGAGAATAAGATCTTAGAAAGTCCACATCAGAATAATAATAAAGAAATAAACATTTTGATATCTTTCCCATACGTATTAGCACCATGCTCCATGACGGGTGCCACAAAATTTTGGATCTGTGCAAGCGCGTAACCACCAAAGGCTTAGCAGCTAAAGCTTCTGACAAACTGTCCGTTTTCAGGGACAGATTTAAGTTCTGACAGGGAGATGAACATCTGTTTCCTACACAGGGCTGAGAAGGAAAAAACAGAGTATTAGAAACTTGATAAAAGATCATCTGAAAGGAAGGAATCATAGGATCACTGAACTGTAAAACCACCAAGGTTGGAAAAGACCTCCAATATCATCCAGTCCAACTGTCCAGCCACCACCAGTATTTCCCCATTAAACCACATCCCTTAGTATCACATCCAGACATTTCTTGAACACCTCCCAGGACAGTGGCTCAACCAGCTCCCTGGGCAGCCCAATCCAGTGCCTGACCACTCTTTTGGAGAATTTGTTGTTTCTAATATACAGTCCTGGTGCAACTTGAGTCCATTCCCTCTCATCTTATCACTAATGAAAAGCTGTATGGTAGGGGGGAAGATAGAAGTAAATACTTATGAGAGGTAACCTATTGATAGAGCTCAGTTACAGACATGAAAATGCATCAAAAGCTCTGAATCAAGGTAGTTTAAATCCAGTAACTATTTAAGGCCATTATGAGCATTATAATTTTAACAATGAAAAAAGGCCAGTACATTCGGTCTTTACTGAAGGAATAGCATGAGGTCAGATTTCAGCCTTAGTTCTAGATAAGAGAAATGCATTTTAAGGAACTGCAGGGTGGTAAAGGAAATTCTTTAAAAATAGAATTCCTCCTGCTACTATGCTCCGAAGATGACTTAAAAGCCAGTCCAAATGGGGTTTTAAGCTTTGATGATACTAACACTTCTGTGGGCATAAAGTGCTATCGGTAGCAAACAAGTGCTTCCTATATTACCAAGGAAGCATTGAAGAAGCAATCAGGCTTTGGGGATTTTTAGATTCTGGTATTACAGAAATCCTGTACCTTAATGGTAGAGTGGGAGGCATGCTGGTAATGTTGTTTCTCATCCCGGAATCTTTCTCTGGACTGGAATTTTATGAAATGGTGATTTATGGTTGTAGATTTTAAACTAAGCTGAATTTTTGTCATGGTTTCCTCTTGGCCACATTCTTTTAAATTTCTTTTGGGGTAAAATAAATTGCAAAATCTGACAAGTTACTTGTCTAAGAAGAGTTGTTTTTTTTGTTAGTTTGTTTTTTCTACATTCCATCATAAAAATGGTTAGTTAAGAGAAATATAAGGGGAAGAGATCAGTTAAAATAAAATTTAGGAACAGCTTGTTGTACACATTGCCATTCTCTCTTTTTTCAACAGCTGTAGAAACCCACAGAATCAAATAGACATTTTAAAATCCAGTTTCCTTAGAAGAGACCTATAATAAAAGGCTGAATAACTGTTTAATTATCACTGAATTCAACAAAGAGTCTTGGCAGGCATACCACACCTCAGCCTCATGTTGCTGCTGTGAGTGTCTTCTATGCAATTCCTCCAGCCCACACCTACATGATCTCAGCTAGCCCAGCTCACTCAGGAGTGAGGATGCATTTGATAAGGGTAAGTACAAAAGAAACATCAAAAAGCATGAAGCAGATTGAGAAATAGAATCATGGTTTTATGAATAGGGCTTCTGGTTGCCTTCTGTGATATTGCTTTTAAGCTGTTGGCAGGCTCGCTAACTTCACTCATGTACAAGAACCTAAAATAAAGATAGGTTTAGTTTAAAGTGGCTTCCTTTAAGCTGATTTCAGAAATCTATAGAGCTATAGACACAGTTCTAGAAAACATTCAGATGTGGCCTTAAATTCATGCCTAATAGGAAGCACATTTTAACTTAATACTAAACATGTACTTAATATATCCAAACAAGTTGAGACCCTGATTACCAGACAGTAAGAGATACCACTGCATAGAAATACAGTGCCTTGCATTTTATTACCTCCCCAAAGAGATGCACACACCTTGCAGTAATAAACGTAAAGAAGATTCTAGAGGGAGAAGCTTGCAAAGTATATTTTTAACATGATACAGCAAGGGGAAATGAGAAACATTGAGTGCCACATCACTCTTCAGATCAAACAGTATTTTTGACCTGTGTCTACCTAACTTTCATTATTTCAAGTCAAGCTCTTAATATTATCTGCATGCTGGAGTCTTGAAAAACTTTTAGATTCAAGGAATGTAGAGCCTACTCAATTAAATTAAGCACAACAGAAAGATTATGTATTACATATGCACAGCCTGAGAGATTAAGTTTTACTCCAACCCATGCCAGGAAGCTACAGCGCAGGTCACGACTTCTAATTCTTGCCTGTTTTCAATTTGATTTCGAAAAATGTTGAAAAAGACAAAAAATTGAAATCACAACAGAAATAATTAGCTTACTGTTATGTTTGCATGCCACTGTGCACCTCATGTCTAACACTTTCAGCTACAATCCAGGGCAAGCAGAACTGCTTTGTCCTTAATGACATCCTTTTGAGGACCGTTCAATTACAGAAACAGAAAATCTCACAAGCGTGTTTTATGCTGAGGACACATCTGTCTTCTTTTCCACAAATTTAGATAAAACTGCAAGCTGAATTTTGATAAAGCTGCAAGCCCCTGGAACTCTTCCCTTCACTCATACTCAGTAAATGTTTACTCGTCAGCACGTGAAGACAGAGGAGATGTGCTTTGCTCCTTCTCAGCTTCTTTCTAAGCAGTGGACTGTGCGCACCTAAGGAAAATTTAAAGAGGAGATTTTGGGCTTATTTTTTGGGGGACTACGTGAAGACAGTACAACTGAGGGTGAGAAGTCTTCGTTTGAGCAGGGCAAGAAGACCATAAGGCAAAGACAGGGGTAATAGAAGACTGGTCTGTAAAAGACAAGAAAAGGAGGTTAAGGTTAAGGAATAGAAGGGAAGCATCAATGCCCTTTTCCAATTTCCAAACTCTCAAAATTTAAGCAGGACTCAGCAGAAGCATTCCAGGGATAGAAAAAGCCAAAATCGAAAACATAACCTCCCTGCCCTCTTCCCTGGTTGTGTGAACATTTCCCCCTGAAGGACTCTGCTTTTTCTGTGCATGCAATTAATTTTGCTCTAATGGTGACTGGTAAATGAGACTGTCATGTGCAGAAACCCTTCTGCATCTGTTGCAGAAGTTACAAATTAATCTAGTGAATAAGGAAGAGAGGATGCTCTCAAAGTTAAAGCAGCTGAAGGCTACTCTGGAGAAGTGGGTTCTGACCCTGTCTTTACCACAGAGTTCCCAAATGATGCTAGGCAAGTCCCTTTGAACAAACTTTCACAGGTGGTCACTTACTGTGTGTTCCTCATTTTCTGGATGTCTGACATGAGACCCCAGTACAGATTTGCAGAAATGCTGAGTAGCATCAGCTGCAACCATGGTCATGGAGAACAGGCTGAGCCCATAGTGCCCACAAATGCTGAACTCTCTAAAACACGAGCTCTTGGGTATCTTTTATCAAATACACAACAGGAATGGGTGTTCTCTAAATTAATGTCTTTGTGACTTCATCTCACAAGTGTGAAGAAAGGACAATAAAATTATCTTCATATCTTGAACATCTTTGGAATATAAATGTCCTAATGCTTTTACGGTATTTTTATGTTGCAATGAGACTTGTGCAGCAAAGATTGTGTAGCAGGAAGGGCTGGTGATGATAGCAGTGATGATGGGCACAGGCTGCCCAGGGAGGTGGGAGAGTCAGCATCCCTAGAGATGTTGAAGAACCGTGTGGATGTAGCACTGAGGGATGTGGTCAGTGGGCATGATGGGGGTGGGCTGGCATTGGACTAGATAATTTGGTGGTCTTTTCCAACCTTAATGATTTTATAACTCTGTAACACACGTATATATAGAGAAGGCAAATTAAAGCTGAACCGGTCAAGTTGATTTTGCCATAATGTCACTAACTTTTGAATACTAATATTGAAAGGATACTAAGATTTGTAATCTTAGTATCTTATCAAAGTAGTTTCAGAAAGATTGTGTTTTTATTAGTGTTTCACTTTAGAGTATACATAAAACAAACAAACAAACCAAAAAAAAAAAACAAAAACAAAGGATTGGCTCTCAAGGGGGTTTCTTGTTTCTTAACAATTATGTAAAATTTTAACAGCAATAATGATTTTCTTCCAAAAATGTTTTTCAAGACTTTTGACTCAGAGATATTCATGTAAAACAATGCTAACAAAGATGTAACTAGTCAGATATTCTTTCCCCTCAACTCCTAGATCCTCAGTATGCATCTCTATATTAAAAATGACCAAACTAATACAACTCAGATGGATTACAGGCACAAAGCACATATAATACACTTCAGAATGTTGTGAGAACGGAAATCTCTGGCAGTGTTTAGAGGTTGGAAATGACAGTGATATCTTCCCAGTTCTTTGTTTGGGAAAGTAACCACTCTGAGCATGTAAATAAATTTCCAAGCAGTACCATCCTCAGCAGTATCGCATGAGGAATTAGAGTTACTAAGTGGCTGCTGTCTTTATACAGACTCCAGCTAGTTATATGAGATGTGGTTAGAGCTTGAGATTTGCCTGTAGCAAAGAAGTCACAGCTTTGACATGTCTGCTTTATTATTTCACAGTTTTGTTCATTTTCTAGCTGTCTGTGGTCTTCTCACACAAACATGGCATGAAGATCTTGATACTATCCTTGCACTACATGTGCAAAAACAGTGTATCTACATTCCGATGAAGAAAGAGAAAAATCAGGTCTTTTTCAAAAGCAAAAAAAGAAAAATTAAACACAGCACTCTTTTCCTGAGCATGCCATTTCAAAGGAGTTAAATTGTCTCTTTTTCAGTCCTATTTGCCTATAGTTAGGTATTAAGCAGCAGTGGTAATAAATACCACAAACTGCTTTTTAAAAAAGGTCTTCCTTTGCTATTTTGGGGTACAAAGATTGGTGAAAAAAATCTTTCTTTGTGAAAAATACATTGAGCAGCAATAGCTTTGGAAGTGAAATGAAGCAAAATTAAGGTAAATAAGAAGAAAATGTCCCAAACTTTGGTTTAAATAATCTCCACTTGAAATCTCTATGAGAATGCAACAGAAAACGTAGATCTACTTTTAGGAGACAAACATGACTCAGCATAAGTTTTGTTATAAATAAGTTCCTCATTTTTAATAGAACTTGAAACTCGCTCACATAGTAGCACCATTCTTAGCAAACAAAAGTGGCAATTCCACATCCTACATTCCAGAGGACATACCTGCTTTATTTTAAAACCAATTTGAAGAAGTAAATGCAATCATTACACAAAAAAAGTACATGGAATGTATTTTTAGACAGGAATTATAAGGCATTACGTACATAGATACATAGATCAATAAATAGTTTAACACAGACAGAGTTGTGTGGCAAGAGGTAGAACAAGGCCATCATCAATTCAGCAGACAGCATGCTTTGTTCTATGTCAATGTAGAAAATTACCTCAAATTTCACTTCTATTTACACCAGTAATAAGCTGTGTTATAGAGAACATTGCCTTTGATCCCAGTGGAAGTACTTTGCTGCACTGTCTTTTTTCTGATTAATAGCTAATGAATAAATTCTGACTTCAGAGCTGCAGTCCTAGTTAAACTATACATACTTAAGTATTCTGTGTAATTTAAGTTTCCCTTTACCAGGCATATTTTTTGTTAGGGTTCTAGGTAGCTGCTTAAGACAACATGAATATACTAGTTTTATACCTTAGTACACTACTGCAAGAAGTGTTGGAAAACACAGAATGTTTTTTGCTTTATGAGATTCTTTGTTCCTTGTGTTCACCTTCTGCCACTGTGAGAAGCTGCTTCTGATCTCTGAATGATTTCCCCAAGACATTCCAGGTGATGTATGCCATACTATTTGAGGAACTATGAATTTAGCTGATGAGCACACAGACAAGTAAGTGAACTCACAGGGGTAAAGGACACAAGAAAACATCAGAAAACTTCTCACTGTAGCAAGGAAGCTTCAGTTGAAAGTAAGGCTTAGTAACTGGAAAATAAAGCCGCGTATTTCTCATTTCTTACAAAGGTAATTTTGGCTTATTGTGTTTATTGTTGTTGTTGCTGTTGTTGTTTTCTTTTTCTCTTTTTAGATTTGCTTGTGATGCTTCACATTTGTAGGTGACTGCTGACTTGAAAAGCTTTTGGGCAGAATCCAGAATCCATTAGCCTCTCCTATAGTTACGATGATTCTGCTTTTTCCTGGCTACAGATCTTACAGTTGTTGGAAAGCTTTCAGAGGATCGTGGAACCTGGTGATTATGCTGTGGACTTGTCTGAACTGAATACCTAAAAAATGAGTTGTAGGTGATCGTGAGGGAATAGACTTGCTGTTCTAAGTGGTCTCTTCTGGTCTGTGTTCCAAACCAACTTGATCAACATGTAGCATGTTTATTATCTTATAAATACCAATAATCTAAACCAAAAATAACAAACTTCTGAGGTCTTTTGCTTGTTTTTGGTGTTTCCTTAGTTGTGGATTTTTTTTTTTTTTTTTTTTTTTTTGAGCTAATATGTTCAGACTTTTAATTTGTGAGCACAATGTGTTGCCGTAAGCATATCTCTTCATAAGTCCTTGTCAGTGGAATTTCATATTTTGTCTAACGCATGTTGAAACACCATACAACCAGGCCAACTTCTGCACTGCTTTTGACTGCAGTGCAAAATGAAAGTCAATAATTGCTCTGGTTCATGACAAATTTATTTGTTTTTTATCACAGGAAGCGGAAAAGTTATTGAGCTTTTAAAGGAACAGTTTGAACTGCTGGAATGCATTCATTTTAAGCAAATTTCTATGATAGAGAGATAAGTGGTTTGGTGGCAATGCATATGTTAAAGAAAACAGAATTGGCATTCACAAGCTGTCAGCAGGGAGGCCACTCTAATGAGAAAACAGAAGAGGAATTAATGAATATGTAGACAAATTAGGATTTTTCTAGGATTGTTCAGTCTGGAAAAGAGTAGGCTCAGAAGAAACCTTATTGTTCTCTATAATGACCAGAAAGGAGTTTGTGGAGAGGAGGGGCCAGCCTCTTCTCTGATGTAACTGTGATAAGGCAAGAGCAAATGTTAAGTTATGCCAGGGAAGATTCAGGTTGCATATTAGGAAATATTCTCAGAAAGAGTGGTGATGCATTGGATGCTCAGGGAGGTGACAGAGTCACCAACCCTCAAGCTGTTTAAGGAAAGGGTAGATGCAGTACTTATGGACGTGGTTTAGCGGGCAATATGGGTGGTATGTGGACAGTTGGTCTAGATCATCTTAAAGCTCTTTTCCAACCTTAGTGATTCTAATGTAGAGAGAAATGAACCCAAAGCTGTTCTGAGACAAGAAGACACTTCTATGCTTTGGCCATCTTTCTCTGCATCTGTTTCCACAAACTTCTAGGTTTGGTTGATTTCCATGTTTTTTCCCCCTACCTTTCACAAGATTCACCTCAAACTTTTATTCTAAATGAAAGAAACATGAGCACAAAAACTCAGCTGCAATCAATGTATTTGTGTTCCCTCCCTCCATGATCATGACTCTTAAAGGAGAGCCTCTGTGGGCTGGGATGTTTTCACAAATGTAAAAAGGACAAAGCCACACAGAGCCACTTGCTCGGAACAATCTGTATAGCTGTATTTATACTATCATTCACACGGGCTGCTGTACGAAAAATTCTACTGCTTAGGATGTTGCACAATAATTTCTCGTTTGAGGATCCCTATAGCATTAAAGGAGTTACTGACCTTGTTAAGAAGTCCTGGAAGAGAGATGTGCTTCCGAGACTTGGTTCAAGCATATACAGCATCTATGAATGGGCTGACAGAGTTCTACATTTCTCTTCCAGCAAGAGAGCATAGAATCATAGAATGGTTTGTGTTGGAGAGGACTTTTAAGATCATCTAGTTCCAGCCCTCATTCTATAAGCAGAGACACCTCCTACTAGATGAGCCTAGAATCCACTTGAAAGAGTGGATTAGGGAAACAGGTACCAGAGGCCTCAAAAGTAATGGAGAGGTTCCTGCACATATCAACTCAAAGATGGAGAAGGGGACAAGGCATGTGAACAGCGGCTGAGGGCCCTGTGGTTGCTCAGTGCAGAGCAGAGGAGCTGAGGGGAGGCCTGATGGCGGCTGCAGCTCCTCACAGGGAGCGGAGGGCAGCGCTGAGCTCTGCTCTGTGTGACAGCGACAGGGCCAAGGGAACGGCATGGAGCTGTCAGGGGAGGGCAGCTGGGGGTCAGGGACAGGGTCTGCAGCAGAGGGCAGTGGGCATGGAACAGAATGCCCAGGGCTGTGGGCATGGCCCTGAGTGCCAGAGTTCAAGATGAGTTTGGAAAATGATCTCAAACATAGGGTCTGATTTTTGAGTGCTCTTGTCTGGAACCAGAAGTTGGACTCCATGGTCCTGATGGGTCCCTTCCAAGGCTAGTCTATGATTCTATGATTCTATGAACTCTAGTGAGTCTGGGATCAGACATAGAAAAGAGCTCATGCCAGTCTTTAGAAGAAAATGTAGAGGAAACACATGATCTGCAGAGAAAAGTAGAGTCTAGAACAGAGTTTCTGAAGTGGTTTCTGCATGGTGCAGGAAACCTGCGAAGAAGGTAATGGGTCTGTGTGAAAACAACATGTTTTTGAGCTAGAATAGCAAATTCTGGCTAGAATAAACATTTATAACTGCACCAAGTAACTAAAGCTTACACAGAATAAAACCAGAGCTGTGCCAATGACATGCAGTGGTATCACTAACTACACTGGGAATTTTCAACCCGAACTGCTTTTCTTCTCAGAAGCAAGGCCACTTGTGAAGTACTTAGGCAACAATGTAAACTATTAAAAAAATAAATACAAAAATAGGCTAACCAGTTCTTTTAAAATAGGTAGTTCTGTTAAAAAAACAATAACAAAACAAACAAAACCAACCAACAAAAAAAAAACTCCACGTCCTATATCTTGTCCAGTCAATACAGTTACTTGCTGAAAATAAGCTTACTCCTGAGGCAGCTGTTGAAAACGTGGATTCACCCTGCTTTCTGAATGCAAAGGATGCACGATTTCTGGGACAGCCAACAGCCCCACAGCCTGGTATCAACGACGTACTGCAGCAGAACTGAGCAGCTCCTCTTTGGAGCTGTGGGTATGTGTATCATCTGTTGGTTGGGTGATTTGTAGGTCAGTGTGCCACTGGGAAATTCCTGGGATTGTAATTGCAAGCTTGTTATACAGAGGTGTTTTCAATTAATCCTTACTTCAGAAATACAAGTCATAAGCGAAGATATTAGCGTAATATACAGAAATAACGTAAAACAAATACAAGCCAACATAAATGAACTATTTGAACTCAACATTATTGAAGGTTTAATCAAGTGTTAAAATAACCATGCTGTCAGACCATCACAGGAAGAAGGATTAGCCCTCCAAATGTGTGCTTGAATGTAGGTTGAGAAGTGCTCAAAAATACTGTCAAGCAAACATACCGCACTTCCAAACTGCTAAGCTCCTGACGGTCAACAGTTCTGATGTACCAATCAGAAGGCAACATTTCAACAAAGAACATCCTAGCTCACAACTAAGTCAAAAATCTATGTCGTTCTGTTCATTCTCCTTACCTGCGTAAGCACAAATTCCACAGAAATGCAGGGAAGGCTCAGCACTTCAGACAACAAAGCTATGAGCTTCACCATGCTAGCTAGGGGAACAGCTAAATCAGATGAGGTGGGAAGTGAGTTGCAACAAGTACTATTGCAACTAGGGATCTTTTAAAAATGTATGCTCTAATTCAGTGAAAAATCCCCGAATTACTATATTTAGAAGACAACTACATGATGATACCATTCAAAACAATAAAATTTTCCATTAACTCTTACTAAAATCAAAGATGTTGTTCTAATGATTGGACCTCAAATATTTCTATTGTACAGTTTTCATAGCATGATACATCATATATTATCAGAGGTGGCTCACCAAAACTGTTACATATGAAGTCCAACAACTACTAAAAATCCCTTTGCAAGTCCAGCAGCTGTTCCAGACCCATAGGGAATGCTTAAAAGGAGATTATTCCAGAGCCAATGCACAAAGCAGTCATAAACTGTAGGTAGAACAACCCATAAGCAATTATATAATGATGACATTTAACAAATCAGTTCCAGCCTTACCTTTAATTAGCATTTCTGGGAGATGAAGAGAAGACACGTGCCTTATGTGCTCCCTTAGGTCTAATGTAACCCATTCTTATATTGGAAGTATTTAATTTCACAAATGAAAACTGACTTTTTCATTATCAGAAGATTCTTCTGAAGGAGAAAATACAATTTTGCTTATATATTATTCATAGGTGGGGAAGTTGTATCAAATCAAAGAGGTACTTTTTTTCTTCCTGAGGAACATGCCACAGAACAAACTACAAGAAACTTGTGTGAAAAGGAATAAACTATGATTTGCTTTGGGAAGGTACTCAAAAGAAGCTCTGCAAATCTTCCCCTTGCATCAGCTTTTGTCTGTTTTTCTAGTTCAACTTCTGATCCTGTGAAAAAAATTACAATTATCATTCTGGCTATTCAGTGACTGAGTGGCTTCTGAGTTATTACGGGTCAGGATTGAGATCTAAGGATAAAAGGTTAATACTGTGAAGACACTAGCTCCAACATGACTCCTTCAACTCCTTTGATTCCTTCTCAGGTCTGATGCGTGCTAGGAACCATTAGGTCAAAGTGAGAGCAACGCACAGAGCTAAATGTCATTAAGCAGCCAACATCACCTGCAGCTTGCTGTTTTGCATATAAAACAGTTGGAATTTTCTTTGGTATCCACTAACTTATAGAAATCGTACAGACCAAACAGATGGACTCAATGATCTTTGTACGTTCCTTCCAATTGGAGCTATTCTATTTCATTCCATTCAATTTCCAAGCTGAAAGGTATAAATACATCAGCTTCCCCAAAAAGACTTCTAAGGTGGATCTAACAGCAGATGGGATTCCAAGGCTTTTATCCCTCCCAGTGACAGAGAAGGCATTTGTCCTCTCACCATCAGCTAAGTAACAATTTTGCTCATGGGTGCAAAAATTATGAGTTAATGAAGTGATGACTTAGCAAATTCACACTTCAGATTAGACTTTTATATTCCCCTTTTAGACAGAAGGGGATGGAGTCCTTGTTTGATATGCTTGTTTATCTTTACTAATGAACTCATAAAATAAAAATTAATTTAGAGAGCACATAGGTCCTTGAATTTAAAAGATCCAAATGAGCTGTGACACTCCATCCTCCAAAAGCAATCAACAAAATCAAACAGCAGGAATTATTAGAAAAGCAACAGAAGACAGAAGAAAAAAAACACTGAAAAACCACCATGTGCATCTGACACACTCATCTTGCATACCATCTGCAGACCTGCCCCTTGAGGCAAGACAGCTAGAGAGCGGAAGACAGACCAAGATAAGGGGTGATGCCATAGAATCAAAAAATCACAGAATGGCTTGGGTTGGAAGGGATTTTAAAGACCATCCAGCTCCAACCCCCTGCCATGGGCAGGACTGCCACCCAGCAGATCAAGCTGCCCAGGGCCCCATCCAACCTGGACTTGAGTACATCCAAGGGTGGAGCATTCACAGTTTCTGTTGGCAGCCTGTGTCCATGCCTCAGAGACAACAGAGGAGGATATAAGTGGCTATAAAATCAGAAGAAAAAAAATCAGTCAAGAAGATAACTATTATTATTATTATTATTTTATTATTTTTGGTGTAGAATACGTAATTGGCAGAGGCTGGAAAGAAGGAGTGAAGGACAATAATTCTGCAGCCTCTCACACTGTCCCCAAGGCATCTGGTGGCATCCTTTGTTGGAGGCAGGCTACAGACTGACCTAGTATAGCTGTTCTGCTCAGTGTACTTGTCTAGCTTCTCATTTTGTCACTCCCTTCCTGATCTCACAGCGCGAAGCAGGAAATAAAAAGGATTAAGGGGAAAGGCAACCAGATGAACCTGCACACAACAGAACCTGACTGGCCAAAAAAGGAAACAGTGCAGGTTCTTGTCCAACAAGATTCACCATCAGCTGTCACTGTGCCCCTGCCTGCTGCTGGCACTCCAGATTGAATAACAGTACTTTGCACATTCACTTACAACACACTTCTGAATGAAAGTGATGCAGCACCAGCAGTGCCAAAATGACCCAATGGCAGCCATGACTGAGCTCTTAACTGAAATATTGCAAGGCACTAGTGAAGTGTACCTCAAGTACTGTGTTCAGTTTTAGGCCCCTCACAGCAAGAAAGACATTGAAGTCCTGTGTCCAGAGAAAGGCAACAAAATTGTGAAGGGTCTGGAACACAAGCCTTATGGGGAGAGGCTGAGGGAAGTGGAATTGTTTAGTTTAGAGGAAAGTCAGAGGAGCTCTACAATGACATGAAATGAGGTTGTGTTGAGGAGGGGGTTGGCCTCTTCTCCCAGGTAGCTGTGATGAGGAAGAATGGCTCCAAGTTGCACCTGGGGAGGTTCAGGTTGGATACGAGGAACAATTTCTTCTGTGAAAGAGTAGTGATGTATTGGAAAAGTCTGCCCAGGGAAGTGGAGGACTCATCATGCGTGGAGGTATTCAAGAACCATGTGGATTCGGCACTGGGGGGTGTTGTTAGAGGGCGTGGTGAAGATGGGCTGATGACTGGACTAGATGGTCTTAAAGGTCTTTTCCAACATTCATGATTCTATCATACTATGGTTTTCCAATGTGAAAAACCCATATTCCCCCAAGATAGGTACTGGAGAGTTATTTCTCTCTTTGGGACACGAGTAACACGAGTAACACATCCTTCTTGGATGAGATTTTGAATTTTTCATAACAGTCCCAGACTCCTGCAGGGGAGGTACTGAAGAATATTTCTCTGTTCAAAATGTAATTGTATGCCTAATAACTGATCATACCTCATGTTTGGTGCGGTTAGAACTAATTTACTTTCTAATGTCATTGTTTTTCATTACGGATATCTCTTCTCTAGCGACAGCCATGGAGCTATGTCAGGGGAGGGTCAGGCTGGGTATTAAGGAGAGGTTCTTCAGCAGAGGGTGGTGGACATGAAACAGGCTCCCCAGGTCAGTGATAATGGCACTGAGCTTGCTGGTGTTCAAGAATCACATGGACAACACAGCCATACAGTATGACTTTTGGGTGGTCCTGTGTGGAGCCAGGAGTTGGGTTCCACGGTTCTTATGGTTCCAACTGGGGATGTTCTACGATCCTATGACATCACCGAAGCCCTGAGGTGATGCCGCCATGAGGGCGGCGAGGGCAGCTCAGCTGGCTCAGTGCCCCCTGGGGCGGCAGAGGGGCATGACGGCAGTCCCAGGAGCTCTTCGCTCCCCGCCCGGCCGGCACGGCCGCAGCCACTCCGCGGCCCGCCCCTTCCCTCTGGATTTGTCTTCTAGGCGGCGGTTTCGCTTTCGTTTCCTCGCCCAGGAGGCGAGGGAGCGGCGGAGGCGGAGCCGCTTCCGGGCCGGGCCCGCCGGGAGCGGCTCTCCCAGGAGAAAGCAGCCGCGGCCGGCCATGGCGTTGCCCACCCAGGTGCTGCGGGCGCTGTGCGCCGGCGGCGGCAGCCTGGAGTTGGAGGAGCTGCTGCGGCGGCTGCCGGGCCGGCCCACGGCGGAGCAGCTGGCGGCGGTGGTGCGGGACCCTCGGCACTTCACGCTGGTTCGGACGCCCGATGAGGCGGGAGCGGCGGCAGCGGCGGCAGCGGCGGCGACCGTGACCGTGCTGGTGGTGGCTACCAGCTCGCTGCGGCTGTGCCCGGAGCACGGCGCGGGCTGCCGGGGGGGCTGCGGGCGGCTGCACCTCTGCAAGTACCATCTGAAGGGCGTCTGCCGCAACCAGCAGGCCAGGTGAGGGCAAGGACCTGCGGGGGAAGCTAGGGTGTTCGGGCCTGCAACAGATGGGGCGAGGGGAGCCCTTCCTCGGGCCTCAGCCTTGCGCCGGCTGTGCCCCTCCTCCTGCGTTCCTTCCATTTCCGTGCGGCGAAGGTACTTTCAAGACTCGGTTCTTTTCCTCTCTTCGAGGCGAAGAGGCAGGAGAGGTTGTGAGAGACCTGTTCTGGTTCCGCCGCTTCCTTTCCACCTCACCGTCACTTCCCCGCAGTTCTCTCGCCTGCCCCCTCTACACGCCAGGCTGTGTTGGTTCGTGTGGCTGAGGGCATTTCCTGCCTTTTTGCTGCTGTTCCGTGCACAGGTGTGAACCACAGGTCAGATGTGCCAATGCGGCTGAGCTGCAGTAATGCTTTGAGGGCAGTAAATCTGAAGTAGCAAGGCAGTTATCCACAGAGCAGTCGTGTAATAACAAAGTTACAAAGTAGTACTACAGATTTTTCTGAAACTAGTTAAGTTAGTGTGCTGTTAAAGTTATTTTAATCCTAACCACTAGACCTACTAGTAGAGGGTACCAAGTTGTGCTAATACATTAGCTTCATCTTGCTTTGTAGGAAGGAATGCAAGTTTGTTCACGACTTCTACTCTCCTCACAACCACACTGTTCTCATACAGCATGGACTCGACAGTACTTTTAGCAGTGATGAACTCCGCCAGCTTCTGCTCCAAAATGACCCTACCCTCTTACCGGAGGTGAGCACTGTATGACTTTTCTTTGTGCCCTTCTGAGTGACCATTGCAAAGTGAAAGAAGCGTGGTGTTAGCTGGAAGTGTTGGATATCAATTTGGTTACTATAATCCAAATCTAATGCGTGAAATCTGCAACCTTTGTTCTCCTACGTGAGTAGGTTGACCCTGAGTGGCAGCACACATGCTGCTGCTTGCTCACTTCCATGCCCCAGTGGAATGGCTGGGAGAAAATTGTAAGAAATAGAGATAAAATAAGATAAAATGTCTAGTAAGTGGTGGAGAAAGAGGAAGGAAATGAAGTGTTGCAAATTCACCACCACTCACTCACAAACAGATCTGTGCCCTGTTGGTTTCTAAGCACTGTCTAACTTGTAAGAGGACGTCCCCAGGCCCTCAGATCTTACTGCTGAGTGTTAAGTTAATATGGTATGGAATGTCCTTTTGGCCAGCTTAGCTCAGCTTTGTCCTTTCTGCAGTCTTGCCCGCTTCAATCTGTGGAGTGAAGATAAAGCTTTGGCCATGGTATGTTATCAGCATTTTGACTTCACATCCAAAACACAGCAGTGTATGGGCTGCTGTGAAGAAAATTAACTCCATGCTAGCCAGATCTAGTTCTTCTTACCATCAAATTCACGTTGAGGAAATCTGCTATTCTGAAACTAGAGAACCAAAGAGTTATGGTAGCAACACAATAAAATCCACGGCCCGACTTGTATGTGATTGAGAGCAAAATACTGTTTGCTTGAGAATGTCTCTGACACAATTGTTGTATGCTGCAAGATCTTCTAGACAATGAGTGAAAACAAGAAGAAAAAACCTGTATGTCTTCTAAATGTGAATTTAAAAATGAAGCTTGAATTCAAACAGTCTATATGAGCGTATTCTACTTGAATGTTTAAATTTTTTACTTTTTTTTCCCCCTACCCAAGGTCTGCCTGTATTACAACAAAGGTGATGGACCTTATGGATCTTGTACCTTTAAAAAGCTCTGCACCAAACTGCATGTTTGCCAGTACTTCTTGCGGGGACAGTGCCGATTTGGCAGCAGCTGCAAGCGATCTCATGACTTGTCGAAGCCTGAATGCTGTGAGAAACTGGAGAGACAGGGAATGAGTTCAGATATTATTCGGAAACTGCCATCCATTTACAGAAATATGTATGCCATACAAAATAGCAAGGGAAGCAAGCATGACACAGAAGATAACAAGTCTTCACCATGCAAAGGTAAATGGATCGTAATGTCTTGAGAACATCAGAAGATCACTGTAGTCACTATAGACACACAGATGTTGCTGAAAAAGAGAAAATCAAATTTCATGTCTTGATGTGTCATTGGCAGAGACGTGTCAAATTGAAGCAAAGTAGATTTCAAGGCATTATGGGTGTCTAATTGATAAAGTCGTTGGTTTTTATAAAAATCCTTACATTTGGAGTTAGGAAAGCATAATGGAAACTGAAGATAGGGGATCTGTGATTTCTCTTTATGAAAACACATGAATGGTAGGGAACTGTTTATAAACTACTTTGTTTTCTTCATTTTTTTTCTTTAAAGTAGCTATCATCTAACACAAGAATTCACCAACAGCCATATCCTAGTTGCCTCTCAGAGACACAGTTTTTTATTTTATTTTGAAGTTACTTAGAATTGTCACTTAGTTTAATTTAGCAGGAAAGCTAAAGGATAGCAGAATGAAAAATGCAAGTGTGTGTATTCTGTTCTCCCTGCAGTTTAATTGTTTTGATTTACAGAAGTATCAAATTTTGAAACTTGTCATTTATAGCTGCCTATGTTGTACAACTATGCAGTATGCACAGATAACTCAGATCCACTAGAAATGAAGACACTTTGGATTCTATTCTTGTTTTGTGGTGACAGCTTGAAACTGCTTCTGAGTTATATTTAGCAACTGTAGGATAAAGGAGTAGGACTTTAGTGCATACAAGACTACCAAAGACTTCAGTGTCTTTCCAAAGGTGAGCACAGATGTACGTGTATTGCTCTGAAAGTAATGCCTCCTATTTATTTCCATGCGAGCTCCAACAATGAGCACAATAACACTATTTGACAGAGCAAACTCTCAGCTACAGAACTCAGTCTTTCAACGTAGTCACTACCATTAGCTGTGTATTTTCACCAGTAATGTAATTTTCACCAGTAATTTTCACAAGAGCCTGTATGTCACACTCATGAAAATCTGCATGACCTGTTGCCACTGCTGAAGCACAACCCACCACCTGACTGTGCTCATGTCCACTGTGTGGTCTCCAGAAATGTTCAGCAAGCATTGATGAATGTAGGTGTGTACCATTTTTTCAGTAACACACCTTTGCTTCATACACACTGCCTCATCAGACACCATTGTGTCTGCTGCCATCTGTTGCATGCAACAAAATATAATGAGATGTTGACTGGAAGGCTCAGCCTCTATTGTCATCTTGCCAACATCTGCCTCTGATGTCACCGGGCAACATCCTAACATAGGAGGCATTAATTTCAGAGCAGCTCTTGTGAATAAACCCTCTGTTTCTAAGCATTTTCTCAGAGCTACACTTCTAAGAGAACTTGTTGAAACCAGAATACTAATAAGGTTTATAATTTTCCCCCTCTAGAGAGAAAAAATAGCTCTAGCCAAGAGTCCACATCTACCAGTAATGAAGTGGAACAGATCTGTTTGTATCATCTGTACACAAGTTGTGTCTTTGGAGGTAGGTTGTGACTGTAACAAGCTCAGTCTGTTTTTATTTTTTGAGAAAGTGATAGAAATTCTTCACAGGAAAGGGAAGCTTATGCTTACCTGTAGTTAAATCATGTTGCAATATTGAATGCTGGTATGAAAGTTTAACACACAGAGGAGTTGTTTAATTTTGCTTTGAAATGTCTAGTATTAGCCTATGTTTGAGATTGGCTGCTTCAGCTGGGTTCATCTAAGGGACTGCTGAATGATAGGGCTTCTTCCTGTTTGCAAATGACTGCAGAAGTTATTATGAAATATGTTTTCTTCCTCATTTTTTCTAGCATTCTTCTGTTCCATCTGTGTGAGCTCTGTATCCCTTTGAAAATGTTCTGACTTGTCCAGGAAAAATGCGCTTTTGTTGGGATGTCCTTTTGTCATCTTTTTCCTTCTTGGTGTTTTTGACCTGTGGTACCTCTGTGAGGTATTGCACATCTTCTCATATGAAGTGTCTTCTTTGTGTTGTTATGTTGCCAGCTGCCCTACAGTGAAAGCTAGTCTGGAATTTGTGCATACTTGTACTGGTGACTAGTTCTTTGTTGCTATTGAGGAATGGCTGCATTTTGACTCTTGGAATGATTTCTGAGTGACACCTGTGATATCTGAGATACTGCAACCACTGTTCTATTCATTAGTGGTCTAGAAACTGGACCCTTAAGGCTGTTGACTTATTCAGCCATTTCCTATCCTAAAATTGAGCTTTATTTTCTTCATCAGTACCACCACGGGACTAAGTGGTTTATCTTACATATTTGGTCTGTGCTACATTAAACCACGTTTGAAATAATAGAGTTATATATGAGCTTGTAGTCTCAGTTACTGTAAATTTTTGTCTTTGAAATTAAGGGCACAGCTCAGTCCTTTACAACTGAGCTTGTCAACAATTTTGATGGACAAAGAAAATCTACTGCATGCAGAAACTGAGCTTTGGCCTGAGTTCAGAAATTAAGTGTTGCTTGACCATGCTGAAAACTTCAGTACTACTGCTTGCAATGATTCCATAGCTGAACCCTTTCCATAGCTATGCATTTGATACTTTCACCAGCTAGGTGCATGTGCCTGATATGCTGGAGTCATCCTCACAGATGGTAAAAATAACGCATCTCTTTTTTTTTCCCCTCACTTTTGTAGACAAGTGTATCAGAATTCATTTTCACTTGCCATATAGATGGCAGATCTCTGATGGTAATACCTGGAAGGACTTGGAGAATATGGAAGAACTAGAAAAAGAATATTGTGACCCCAATAACATCAGGTATAAATGCTTAAAAGATTTAATAATGTTTGGAGTTTGCCCTCTGGGCGTGCAATAAGGGACCAGGCTCTCAGTGGCTATAAATTGCTGCAATTTTATTGCATTTGGTATTCTGCTGACCTCTCTGTTCGTATGCTATTGCTTGAGGTCTGACCCGTTGTGATTTATGCATCCTCGGTCTGTATAGGACCATTGTGCTGCCACACTTGATCTGGCTGGGATGGAGTTAAAAATTTCTTTTTAGCAACTCATACAGGGCTGTGTTTTGGCTTTGTAACTAAAACACTGTTGATAACAGGCCAGTACTGTAGCAGTTGCTGAACAGTGATTGCAAAGAATCAAGGTTTTCTCTTTGTTTCCCTACTTGGTCCCATTTCCCCCCTACAGATGAGTAGCTGGGGGTGGGCAGGAAACTGAGAGGTCTGGCCTGAACTGACTGAAGGAATATTCCATGCCATATAATGTCATGCTCAGCAATAATATCTCAGCTAGGAAAAGAGAGTTTGAGTTTTTGACTTCGAAGGTGTCTGCTGTTCAGAAACTCACTGAGCGTGGTCTGCCCAGGGAGGTGTTGAGCATTTTGTCTTATTTTGATTTTTAAATTATTTGCTCTCCCTTTTTCCTTCACATCATCAGCTGCCTTTACTTTGAGGGGCCCCCCCCCCCCAGTTTGCTTGCTTTTGCTCTTCCAGTTTTCTCCCTTCTGCCCTGTAAGGGCAGTGATGGGGAGTGAGCAAACAACTCTGCAGTTACTTGTCTGCAGGCCAGGAATGCCCTGCCATCGTGATTTTATGGGTCTGAGTCATAGACTGTAGTATTTCTCACTCCCAAAAACTGTATAACTAGTTCCTACTGCTTCTACCATCGGTCTTAATCCTGAGTGGAAAACCGCAGATGTATGATTGTATCATGTGTACTTTTGAGAAGCTGTCTTTGGTTAGAGCTTGTCAATACACAGTTAGGTCCCATGATTAGAAGTAATTTTCTCTTTCACTTTTTTTATATGGAAGATGTGGAGGTAGCACAGGATTTTCCATCCTCCCCCTCTGCCCCATCCCATGCTGTGGAATCACTAGAATACCCTGGGTACCTGAAGATAGAAAATGTGCACAGACACTGGACAGAACTGAGATTATTGTGGAAACTACAGATTTGTGCTCTGGTCTTGAGTGATGCTGAATTAATCTGCAGGTTTGCGGTGAGCTTTAGAATCTATATGTAAAAGTTCACAAAGTTTTTTGTTGTTGTTGTTGTTGTTTTCTTTTTAATAGATCTGCTAGACATATTTCTAAATGGGGCTTTATCTTCTCATACATCTCTTTCGTGGATATGCAATCTGGATTAAAAAAGGTCAGACGTCTCTCCACAGCCTCCTCTGTGACTAAACCACCTCACTTCATTCTTACAACAGAATGGATCTGGTACTGGGAAGATGAATATGGAGTGTGGCAGGAGTATGGAAAAAAAGTAAGTGTGGGCAAATGGTGAGAATGTCAACTTTGTGCTGAGAGTGCAGAATTACTGGGAAGTGTTTATATCCTCTCTTTTGTCATCCCCTATCTCCCTCCAAAGACCTCACAGATGTACAGGTACAACGAGATGTTTTTCCTGCAAATATGATTAGTTTAGATGGGATGAGTCACTGCTGAATCATGGTCTCTATTGACAGATCTTCAGTGAGTCATGTCAGATAGGGTCACATAACATACATTCTTGTCACTGCTCCTAACTAAAACTTCCTTTTCTGAGATTCCAGTAGTACTCTGTGTGTCTTTGTTAAGGTCTGACTGGTGGACATGCAGTCTTAGTGATAGTGCTCCCTGCAAACTCTGCACTGTGTAACTTCAATCTTTGTAATACTCCTTGCTTTTACTTTGGGGCAGTTTTCTTTGCTTTTCAGCTGCATAATACATTATTTTGTCTGAGCTACTATTGTGCATCCCCCTCAGGAAATGGCACAGGCAGGCTGGTGATAATAGACAAGGAGAAGGGTGAAGTACTTAACTTTTTTGTCTTCTCTGATAGCTGCTCATCACACAGCCCTCAAATATTTGGTTTGATAGGAAGGGACTGGGGAAGTAATGTCTCTCCCACTGTAAGTGAAAATCAGGTTTATGACTGCCCGAGGCACCTGAACATCTACAAGTCTATGGGTCACAATGAGATGCATCCCAGAGTTCTGAGAGAATTGGCTGATGTATTTGCCAAGCCACTCTCTGATATTTGAAAAGTTGTGGCAATCAAGTGAAGTCCCTGGTGACTGGAATAAAGGCAACGTTGTGCCCTTTTTTAAAGAGAGTAAAAAAGGATGACCCTGGGATCCACCACCCTGTCAGTCTCATCTCTGTGGCGGGGAAAATCATGGAGGAGATCCTCATGGAAGCTATGCTAAGGGACACAGAGGGCATGGAGGTGATATGAGAGAATAAACATGGCTTTACCAAGGGCAAATCCTGCTTGACCAACCTAGTGGCCTTCTATGATGGCGTCACTGCATGAGTGGACAAAGGATGAGCCGCTGATGTCGTCTGTCTTGACTTCAGTAAGGCCTCTGATGCAGTACTCAACATCCTTCTCTCCAAATTGTAAAGATATGGATTTGATGGGTCGGCTGTTTGACGGGCAAAGAACTGGCTGCAGGATCAAGCCCAGAGAGCGATTGTCAATGGCTCGATGTCTGAATGGAGATCAGTGACAAGTGGTGTCCCCCAGGGGTTAGTGCTGAGATTGATACTCTTTAATATCTTCATCACTGTCATCAACAGTGGGTTTGAGTGCACCCTCAGCAAGTTTGCTTGATTGAGAGTAGACTTTCTGAAAAGACTTGGGGTACTAATGGATGGGATGCTAGACATAAGCTAGCAATATGCCCTCACAGCCCTGAAAACCAGTGGTTTCCTGGGCTGCATCAAAAGAAGTGTGGCCAGCAGGGTGAGGGAGATGATTCTGCCCCTCTGCTCCGTGCTGGTGAGGCCTCATCTGGAGTGCTGTGTTCAAATGTGAAGTCCTCAGTACAGGAGAGACGTGGACCTGTTGGAGTGCATCCAGAGGAGGGCCACAAATGGTCCCAGGGATGAAATACCTCTCCTATGAGGACGGGCTGAGAGAGCTGGGGCTTCTTGGCCTGGAGAAGAGAAGGCTATGGAGGTGACCTGACAGCAGCTTTTCATTATCTAAAGGGGAGCTATAGGAAAGAAGGGGACAGACTCTTTAGGGTGTGTGGTGACAGAACAAGGGGAAATGACTTTAAGCCCAGAGAGGGTAGATTTAGATTGGATATAAGGAAAAAGTCTTTTACAGTAAGTGTGTTGAGACACTGGAATAAGTTGATCAGAGATGTGGTGAATGCCCCGTCCCTGGAGACTTTCACAGTGAGGTTGAATCAGGCTCTGGGCAACCTGATTTCACTGTGGATGTTCCTGCTCATTGCAGGGGTGTTAAACTAGATGACCTTTAGCATCCCCTTCAACTCTAAGGATTCTATGATTCTATGCATAAAGTCTGGTACAGCCTGCAGCCACCTTATAATACTTGGTTTTTGAACTTGTTAGTATGTAACAGACCAGGTGAATCTTTCTTTTTCTTCTGGTTTTGGCCTGACAGGATAGTGATCATGCAGCTGCCACTGTAAGCAGTGATGACCTGGAGAAAGCTTACGCTGCGGGAAGTTCTCCAAAGCTGAACTTCAAGGCTGGAGTGCATGAATATGAACTGGATTTTGCAGGTATGCTCTGTTTTGTTTTTTATTTTTTATTTCTCTCTCTTTTCCTCTTTTCCAGGTTATTTGTTGTTTTAAACTATGTTAATACAAGAAATCAAGTTTGTAACTTTGTCCTTCGGTTGTACATAAGGAGAGAGCTCCTGTCACAGTTCTCGTAACTCTCGTAAGAGCTGGTAATACAGCAGAGTGGCTTTCCTATTCCTCCAAACCTTTCATTTTTAAGGGTTTCTTGTCTTAGGTTTAAAAACGTGTGCCAGCAAGTGAAAGATTAACATTACCCTTGATAGTATCAAGGGTATCCCAGCACTAAAGCTGGGAAGCTTCTAGTAGAAGTGGCACACTTGCTCACTCTCTCTCTGAAGATGAGGCCTCAGTTTTGTTGACTGCTACTGCCTTTTAGTTGCAAGGATGATGTGATAGCAGCTACACGATGATCCAAGATCCCGGATAGCTCTAAGGTTCACTTTGCTGTGGTTTGTCTCTGGGGGAGGTGGTCAGTAAAAATGAATGGCCTGTCACGCCTGTCAGTTGTAGAGTTTGAAATCTATAAATACATGAAGAAAAACAGTATCTTGATTGCAAATTGAGGAGGAGGGGATACGATCCATGGATCAAAAGTAGATTTAAAAAAAAAAAAAAAGTAGATTTTCTTCACAGAGAGCCTTTTTGTTTATGATTAGCTTATAGAACAATGAAGGCAAAACTTCCATAGCTGTCAGAGCCTATGGTTCCTTACAATGCTAAGAGCGAAATTGAAACTGGAATCCTTCTTTGTGTTGCACAGCAGTGCTTAAACTGAGTTAAGTCTTGTGCTGCCCTACCAGCAGGGAGCTGGGGGTGCACAGGGAATGTGGAAGGGGAAACAGCCAGAAACTGGCCAAAGGGATAACCCGTATTATAGGGTGTCATGTGAAACAATACACTTGGGGGAGTTGGCCAGGAGGGGCTACTGTTGCTTGGGGAATTGCTGAGCGTGGGTGGGTGGCTGGTGAGCACTGGTGTTGTGCATCACTTGCTTTTATTCTAGTTTTCTTCCCTTTCTTATTAAAGTCTTTATCTCAACGCACAAGGTCTTGCACTTTTTTTTTTTTTTTTTTTTTTTTTTTTTTTTTTTTTTAAATTCTCTCCCCCATCCCATTCAGGAGTGCATGAATGGTACTTAGCTGCCAGGTTAAAACAAAACATTGTTTGTTTTCTTTTCTTCCCCAGCCATGACTCAGAAAAATCTTCGCTATAGAACAGAGAGAAAGGTTTGCAGAAGACCTAAATTTGTGTCTCAGTCAGAGGTCGAAAAGATAAGAAAAAGGTAAACTGCAACTGCTTGTTCTCAGGTGATGGGTATAGTGTATTGGAATAGTGTCCAGTGCATAGTCTTGAAGAAAAGTATTAATAAGGTGAAAGAGATCTGTTAAAACAGTTCTGAAGAAACTGAGAATACCTTTGTTGGAACAAAGTTTTCCAGCTTGGAAAAGCTGAGGCCAGGCAACATGGGAGCCTTAGAGGTGAAAGAATTTTGGACTTCCCCACAGGAAGTGTGCAAGTGTAAAAGACGGTTCAACATATGGCAGTGTTGTATGGAGCTGCTTATAGCAGAGAGCTATTTTATTTATTAGAGCAACTGATACAGATGGAAGAAATAAAGCGTATGAGCACCTTTTCAGAGCTTTTTCTGACATCTGAGATGCATTTTCAAAACTTGGTTTGAGCTTAGAAACAGTTATTGTGAGAACAACCAGAGGATCTGAGAGGTAAGCAGTAATTGGCACAAGTGGATCAAAAGGTGGAAGTCTGAAAAGGGAAAAGTTTTATATAATTCCATGTAACAGCCAGCTTTTTAAATGTATTCCCTTGCAGCACACTGATTTAAACACCATGAGAAGAAGCAGCAGCTAAAGACACTAACTAACCAAAATGGTGGTGGAAGAAAGAGAGGGCTGTGTCTGTTCTGTTTCTGATGTAGTGGATGCATTTTTATATCGCAAAGCATGCGTTCATGTGTAGTGAGGCTTTTTTGTGCGCATTCTACTCTTTACAACTAAGAAAACTAGTTTCATGTTCAGTGTATGTCAAAATTCTTTGCTCCTTTTGGCTTCTTGCCTACTGCCATAAGTCTTGTCATAACAATGTGGAAAAATATTTTCATCTACTGAACTGAAAAGCCAATTCTGAAATGTTTCTGAATATCTTAAGTTGCCTATTTTCTCCCTTATCTTGGCAAAAATGCTTACTATCATACTGTTATGGTTTGATGGTGTTTTGTTGGTATTCCACGTCATAACATCATGCAATGCACTGAGAGTTGAAGAGTTAATGCTGCAGTTCTGTGCATTGCTGATATTTCCTGTCCCTTAGTCTCAGAAGAGAAGAATGAACTACAACTCCCACACGATTTCATTTTTTCATTTCTGTTTGGAGGGAAAGCTAAAATGGAAGTCATAAGACTTCCCCCTTTTTACTCCCTGGCTGCTTCACCTACAGCATTAGAGTAAGGACTTTGGTTTTGGAAAGGACTTTGGTTTTTTTCTTTTTTGCATTTTTTTTGATTTACTAGCTTCAATTTCAATTGTATTGTATTATCTCATATTCCACTACGATATGTAGGAAACAAAATTGTTGGATTTTTTTCCCCTTTAGCTTGCTGCCACTGTTGTTTTTTTTTTTTTCCTCATCCAGGGCCATCTCCTTACTTTTTCTGTTCCCTCCCCCCCCCTTTCCCAGGGCACGGATCTGTGGGCACCTAAACTTCCTAATTGCAGAAATTAGGCCAAACCATGATACATATGTACATAAAATGTAAGGATTTGTTTTGTTTTAATTGCCTTTTCATACTGTCTTGTATTATACAGGGGCTTTAAGAGTACAGAAGAATTTAAGAGGATTCCATCTCACTGGGACAAATCTGCTCTGCCTGAGCTGGGATTCAAGGTTTGGAGCTTTTTGTTTCATTTTTCCATCAGTGTACTTGCATGCAGGCTTGTTAAATCCAGTGCCTTTGTTGATGAGTAATTGAGTAACGTAATGCAGAGGGATTTCTCAGTTTGAGCCTGATGTCACACTGGGCAGGCCAAGAAGTGAAACTGGAACCAGGTCAAAACTAACAAATAGCGATAGTATAACTATGGTAACATCGACTTTCGCAGCCACGTATTTGGCAAATTTGCCTGAAGGCAGATTACAGTATTAGTGAGGCTGTTACTGATGCCCAAGGTGCTTAGTTTTAAAGAAGTCCAACATGTCCTGAGGCATCAGAGATACATCATGTCACTAAACTTTAGGGTTAGCCAGGCCCTGAGGTTTGTATAAGTAGACAGTTGTGCGTCTGTGGAGCACCACTGAAATCAGCAGAGTTCAGGTTGGCATGAGGGTGATAGCATAACAACAGTGAACTTTTGTACTTCTGTAACACACCCAGCTAATAACTGCATGGTTTACCTTTGCTGACCTGCTGCCTTTCTCCACCACCACCTCAGTTGAAGATGGTAATTATACCTATAGAAAAAGCCTGACGAGAAGCTTGAAAGTGGTCAATTTGTAAAATGTAAGACAGGCAGTGTAGTTTGCATTCATTGGCTATAGGGAAGTACAAACAAAAAAGACTTGAGATGCATGGCTGTTGATCTGCTGCAACATAAATTTTCTGTTTTTATTTATTTTTTAGGGACTTGGTTTAGGGGGCAATACTGGTGGTGGGAAGTGGGTGGACTAGATGATCTCAGAGGTCTTTTCCAAGCTTAATGATTCTGTGATTCTAGGTACTGATTACTCCTGAGTACTCAGGTACTGTTCAACAGATGCAGATGCACGTATCTCGGCCTAAACAGTAAAAGAGGTTGTTTGCAAAAAAGCATGCTGCTCATTAACATCCTTTGGGCAAGCAAGCTGGGTATTTTAACCCCCAGGAGTTCCTGTTCCCTAGCTGAGTTCACTTTTATACAGTAGGGATCTCTAATCTGCCTTTTTTCCAAGAGCATTTTTGCCCTTCATCTCTCTCTTTCACAGAAAAGACTTTAAAGGTTTGAGCGGTCTAACTCTATTTAGAGTGGCTTTGTTATGATTTAGTAAAAGATGAGAGCAGTGTTTCAATCTCTTCCCATACAGCTGATTGATCTTGACAGTTCTTCTGAAGAATACAACAAAGTCAAGGGGGACTTTCAACGCACAATGCCAAAAACACAGATTAAAAAGATTTGTAGAATTCAGAACCCATCTCTCTGGGAACTGTATCAATGGTACGTGTAAAATACTGGTGTGGTGTGCATGAATGAAGTTTTGTTGTCTCTGTCGTTAGCTGTATGCTACGGATAGCTATGCATTCCTAAAATACAGCTGTATTTCAGAATCTGTTTCCACTTCGCCATGGAAATATCTATTCGGAATCAACAGTGTCAATAAAGAGGTACCAGCAAAAGAAGAACTCAGTCAAGAATTAGAGCTCAGAATATTCAGATGAGCTCTGTGGGAGCGAATGGTTCTGATGTCTGCCAGGCTTAAGTCTAGGGTAGCTGCTTTCCACTGAAGTCTTGAAGCTGGACGTCAGCCCCATCTGCCTGAAATACTGGTTTGTAGCTGGTCAAAACTGAAACAGCTTTCAAAATTGAAAGAAAGACTCACTGAAGGAAAGCCTTACCATGAATTCTCGTGTTTAGCAAAAAACTGATGGCAGTTCCTCCACACCCACCAAATAGTGAATGGAACAAAACATTTTCAGTTATTAAATATCCGGAGTCATTTGTATACAATGAAAGCATGTTTGTACCCAGCTAGAAAACACTATCTTGTTTGCTCAAAGCTTAGGTCTTAATGTAAAGATTTTCACAGTTTGTCTTTGAGTGCTAGTACAGCTGGAACTTATCTAGCCACTGTGAAACTGCAATGATGCTACTTCTCATTATAGGCAGAAGGAACAAATGGAAAAGAGTAATGGTGGAAAGACAGACGAACGTTTCTTATTTCATGGAACCAGTAAAAAACACATTGATGCCATCTGTCATCAAAACTTTGACTGGAGGATCTGTGGCCTCAATGGGACAGTCTATGGCAAAGGTTGTTTTTCAGTTCTTCCATTAACTTTAGGCTTGCTAAAAAATATGCATTAATCACTGCAGATGTGTAAAACTAGAAAGGGGATGCTTGGCCAATCAGGGGCTAGTTGTGGACAATACTGCTGATTTTCACAATGATCGTTTGGAGCTAAGGCATAATGGAAGGCCTTGGCCTTTGTGCTCCATTTTGTTATGGTCTACACCTACTTCTATTCCAATTTCTTCCAGCTCCTATAGTAGGCAGCATGGAACTACATGATTGTTTTTTTGTTTGTTTTGCCGGGAACATAAATACCATCCTGGTTACAGGCTTATTGCCTTCCTAGGAAATTATACTCATCACTCTGTATACATGAAAGAATCAACAAATCAAGAGAGAGGCTGACTGTCCACTCATCCAGCTAAATACTCAGAAAGTACTCTCAAAATAC
The DNA here is from genome assembly GCF_019232065.1 of Centrocercus urophasianus. Taxonomy (NCBI): domain Eukaryota; kingdom Metazoa; phylum Chordata; class Aves; order Galliformes; family Phasianidae; genus Centrocercus; species Centrocercus urophasianus. Next base: position 5,911,410 of record NW_024885344.1, read on the forward strand.
CCTCAAAAGTTGTTTCAATGAGTATTAGTAGCCTGTGTCAGGAGAAGAACCTGTGTGAGTGGGGGAGTGTGGAAGTCTGAAGTCAGAAAGGAAGCCTTTCACAAAAGCAGTAATATTTAGAACATCACCTGTTTGGGTTTTAACATGTATACTATCAAAAATAAAAGGGTAGGTAATACATAGTGGTCATTTTCACTAAGAATGATAGGTAGTGAAAGGTAATCTGGGAACTGCTTCATAGCTTTTTTTTGTGCATTTGCTTTTACACCGTATTCTTTCCATCTCTGTAATTTTAGTGTCTTATCAACTCTGTCTTGATGTCTTTTCTGCAGGAAGCTATTTTGCAAGGGATGCATCGTATTCTGACGCCTACTGCAAGGAAGGTTCATGCAGCAAGACCATGTTTCTGGCACGAGTGTTGGTGGGAGAGTTCACTGTTGGTAGGTCAAGTTATGTTCGTCCTCCCCTGAAGGACAACCAGAACTTCTACGACAGCTGTGTGAATAGCTCTTCAAACCCTTCTATCTTTGTCATCTTTGAGAAGCAGCAGGTTTATCCAGAGTATCTCATTGAATACTTGGATCAGGCATGTGCAAGAATGCTGTAGCAGCAAAACAGGTCATCATTACGTGTAGCTCAAATAAACATTATATTTATCTTGACGTAACTGAGGAAAGTGATTTCTGGAAGTCATATAGTTGGGTAGATGAGCATTCAGACATTTATTCTATACTTTCCGTGCTGTGGAAGTCAAGGAGTAAAAAGACACAAAGGATATTTTAGAATTAAAATCCTCTGTCTCCTATTGTTTTAGCAGGTGTCAGCTTTTCCTGTACTGCAGTGTTCTGAGGTTTCTGTGTGTTTACTGGATGGATTCACTGATGCTTGTAAAATGAAGATTGGCTGTAACTGCCAAGTTTAAATAATATTCTATTACAGCTGTTTCAGGATAGATCCTTACCTGTGTTCACTGTTTAGAATCTGCCCCCTTTCTACCTTTTCATTTTTCGACTCAGAATTTGATAAAATCTGCTTTTTTTTTTTAATAGTATTCTACAGCAGTAGACGTTAAAGTGTTTGCAAATGAGACTGTACAATCTGTCCCTTGTACTCAAGTCATTGCCTAAATTATTAGCAGCACTGTTTTTCTGACCCTACTTAATCTTCACTGAAGTAGCTGCAAAAATTAAACCTTTGTTGAGAAGGAGCAGGGACTTACTCTCACTTGCTGATTTTTCTCATTTAAAAGAAGTAACAAAGTAATGAACCAGAACAAGGGTTGCTTTGAGGTGTGGTACTTAAACCACTGACTTTTTACCAATAACCACTGTACTTTAAGTTGGTGAGAGCACAAATTTTTAAGGACTTTTGCTGTGCCTACAAACAAGAGTTCTGGCATACACAGTGAGGAGATGAGAAAGCGACTCGCCTCATTCTAGAATATTATGCTTGGGAGAGAAATGCAATGCTTGCACTGCTTATTTAACAGCACGCTCTTTCTCTGAAGTATCCTTGTGATTCTGTTGTAACTGTTGTGAACGAATGAGTATCTCTTGCTTGCCTTAGATGTATTTAGTTGCAGGGGATGTACTAGTTACCTATGTAACCAAGGTCTCTGGGCTTTCTTGCTGGAGAAAAGCATTTAACTGTGAGTAGTCTTCAGGTGCAGCGCTGAAGCTGTTAAAAATCTCAAGACTAAGGTGAATATTTAACTGCTCTCAGCAAAAGGTGTTATATATTATTAGCACCGAGCAGTCAGTACATGCAGATAAACAAGAATCTTGAACTACTGGGCATTTCTTAGGGTGAAAGCTGATGATACTTGGCATCCTGCATTTATTGCTACGTTAATGCTGCTGAAAGAGTACATGCTAACCACAGATTATAAAAACTTCAAGACATGTTTGTATATGACATAAAAACCTTCTCTCTACCTCTACTCTAGAAGCACTTCTTTCCAGTTCATCTGCATCCTGACTGACAGGTGGGTGTTGGGCTACTTTGTACTACCTGCACTGTGAGCTAGGAGCTGAGGCACGGTTAGCCAAACAAGCCTGTGCAGAAGCTCTTTTTATATAAACCATAAAGCAAGCAGCAAAATACCTAAATGAAAATACCTTCAACCATATGGTTAAATCCAGGAAGTATGTGGAAAAGCGTATTGGCTGTATTCTTTCTCTTGAAAGATTTGTAGTAAAACACATGTTAAATCTCACCTCAGCAAGTAATACATTCATTAAGGGCAATGTGATGTATGAAAGCTTGAACTACTTGTGCAAAGTAAGACTTCTGCCAAAACATGTTATCTGTATGTTCATGGCAAATAAGGAGGCTGATGGTGTGCCTTCCTTGCTGTGAACATAACCAGAGCCATTGTTCTATGCTTGATCCGACTGAAAAACTGTGTTTTACCCTTTTGCCAGGAAACATGCAAAAAGTTGAGATATTTTTAATAACAATTTTGATGGCTAATTCAGATACAAACAATATTTTTAAAACTTTTGTGTGTGTGTGTGTGTGTGTGTGTGTGTGTGTGTGTGTCTGGGTTTATTACTTTTCTACTTGTTATTTCTCCAGTAACATTCAGGAGAAAAAAATTACCATGTTTTCCACACTTCAAACTTTAGTGGAAAGTTTCCCATGTATCATCAATTAAAAAGTACTTGACTGCTGAATTTTTTGTACCGTGTTTTTTCTTTTTTTCCCCACTCTCTGAGTGCACCACATGGGTGACCTTTCTGATTTCTTGGAAACTTCCTTAAAGATGCTGTTGCTGAACAGTGGAATCCCTTACAGCTTTTAGGATTGCATTTAGAAACAGAGTCATTTGCCCTAAATCCAAACTTTATAGAAAGATTGATATTGACCCTCTTTTCTGAATGAATGATAAGGATCTCTCTTTACTACTTAAGACAAAAGAAACTGAAGATGAAAAATGCCATCGTCTTTCACTTTCTCCACCTCTTGCTCACTCCCATACCGCATGAAGAGAAGGATAAGCTGTGAAGATTGTTTCCTTATCCTGGCAGCATGTCCGTTCCATCAAGACAGATGGCAAGTCAGCAGAAAGTATACAGAGTTTGGGCTGTGCCTCTGCCCCAGGCAGGACAGAGGTCTGGAGCCTCCCAGGGCCAACCCATCTCATCACTTACAGAGCTCACCTGGAGTCAAGCGTAGGCTTTGCAGGCCATATCCAGCTGGCTCCTGACTAGCACCCTTGCATTTCCCATCTAGTCTGTGAGTCACTGCTTCCAAAATCCTAGCAGTGGGGGGAATCCTGCATCCTGCCTTGCACCCAGGAGTTCAAGGAGCAAATATCTTAGCATCCGATCACTGTCTGGAGCGCACAGCCGGTGGGAACAGAGCAGCGAAATCAACAGCTCCAGAGTCAACCGTGGATGCTTTCAGCATATTGTAAATGCACAGGAGAAGGTGAAGTAGCACCCAAGATGGAATTATCATTTAACAAAGGGAAATGAGCAGTCGATCATTTAAGAAAGTATTCCATATGGAGAAAATTCTGTTGTTTAATGCCAAATAAAGTAAAGCGTTCACATTTGCAATTGGCCCAGCATAATCATTTCTAATGCTTGACTCCAAGTATACTGAAGTATAAAACCTAACGAAAGTACAATCTGAAGGTTTTCTATCATTGCAGCAGTCATTATAAATACTATTTTATACTGATTTCAGCAATCGTTGCAAAGTCTCAGAAGATGTTTTTAATAGATGCTTCCCTTCACTAAGCAGCCTTTCTTTCATATCACCTCTCTGAGAGTGACAAAGAGCTTCTTGTGAAGCAGGCCTTAAACATAAACATACCCACAGCTCAGCAATACAAGGCAACAGACTAAAAGGTACTGAGGAGAGAAAGTTATCTTACATCAGCTTCCTTACTCCTGCAGTTACTGTGCTGTTACCTGTTTCTCTTTCTGGGAGCTGCTGGCAGTATCGTGTCTCATTTTTTGCCAGTACTCCAGAGCAGCACCGCTCTTCTGGCAGCACGTTGCTGAGCCCGGGACAGGAACAGCATCATTAAGCATCCTGGTACAGAGGAAGGCTGTGCAGTGTCTGGTGGCTGTATCAGCTCAGCTGAGTTTAGTTGTTTGTGTACTGTCTGTTAAATTTAGAAGCAGCAGGGAAAGACTCTCAGTGCAATTTCCAAGCCTGTAAAATGTGATGCACAGTTGTGGCCACTGCAGTAATGTTTTTCTCCCAGCAGAGTTAACATGGCCTTCACGATGACAATGTCCTGTTTAGCTACAGCAATGTGAGCTGCTCAGCTGCCGTACACGTGAGTGGAGCTCTCAGATAAATACCAAGGATACAAACAGGATTCCGATAAGCAGGTTAGATAAGCAGTGTTCAGATCACAACAGATCATACAAAAGCACGCTGAAGCGAGACACAATTTTCATTTACACTGGACTAAGTATTCAAAAACAAAGCACACAAAGACCTGATTTACATAAGGAAGAAATAGGACTAAAAAAAAATATTGAGGAGCCAAACAAGTCCTTCATGGCCGACTTCTTCAGACTGTGAAATGAGCCTTCTGCTCATTTGGGGTAGGTGGGAAGTTTTTAGGCAAAGACTGTCCAACTTTTTTGCCACTTGTACCTATAAGCTGCACAGTAAATCAGCTGTCAATACACTGCTTTCAAGAGGAAAAGGTGATGGATAACTTGTGGAAATTAAGACATATACACTCTGTTGCTTTTCAAATAATAGTCACTCCATTAGTAATTCAATATCTGTAATAGGACATTTCTGGTTAGCCTGCCAGAGATGCTCCACATAAATAGGAACAATTCCACGATTGCCAGGACAGTACTTCAATGTTACCTGTACAGATCTGATTAAAAAAAAAATCCCATCAAAAAAAAAAAACAGACAAAATCTTTCAGGAATGAGACAGAGCAATTTAATCAGTGTGAAGTGAAGCATGTGGGAAGAAGGCAGCAAAAGGTGCTTGCTGGAGAGAAACTGCAGCTAAGGATCAGTGAACAGATGGCTCCTTCCAGCAATCCCTGCAGGGAAGCTGAGCAGTCAGTCTCTTCCCACTGCTGCCACAACACTTCTCTGTGCATCCCACCAAGAGAAATGCTGTACTTAAGGAAACCTCTAGCACAGAACATCACTAGGCACTTGGGACATAACTTGTTGCAGGGTCACATAAGGAGCCAAAAGAACTCCTGGGACTCCTGGGACTGATGATCCTGGATCCCACTCCCTGGCCATTGGCCTTAGTGCATGCAGAACCCAATGAGATAAAGATGTCAACTGCAATGCTTGGGAAGTATAGGCCTCAGAACAGTGAAACAGATATTATGCCAACATCTTCTGAATATCCTGAAAGTTTTCTCCAATCCTCTTGCTTCCTTTAAATTTATGTCTTATTTTTGTCAACCTTTCCAAGAGCAGTTCTTAACTAACAAAATAGTTATCACCTCACTTCTTTGGTCTTAGTTACTGGAATCTAACAGGCAACTGGGGGAACTCTTCATTCCTCTTCAGGCATGTTGATGCAATGAGCCAAGTGCAAACTGTTAATTTAAGTGTATTTCAAAACACTTCAAAAGCATGAAGATGCTGCCTTTTCTACTTTACAGGAACAAGGAGAGGTTAAGTACTGTGCAGGAGACTCAGCTTTGATTTTTAGCAGAGTTCAGAATAAAATCCAATGCATGGGATTCCAACTCTTCTGCTATAACTGGTGTCTCTTGGGCTTTTCTAAAGCAGGGATTTATAAGTGCATCAGCAGAATGTATTAACTAATGAATGGTAATTAAAACCTATCGTAAATCTAGTGTACACTTAACACCTGCTCCTTCCATTGAACTGGAGCGTGGAGAAAGCCTTCTTATAGATGAGTAAAAGGAAGTGTAATGTAGAAAAGCCAGTGAAAGTCACATGCTTTTCAGATATTATTCACAGCAATTTCAAAATCATCAAGTGACTGCGAAGCCCACATCTCCTTTTTAAAAGTGACTTGAAACTCTCCCACCAGGTGGCAGTTAGGCAGCATCTGCTGACCTTTAGTGGGACTCAGGTTCCTACCTGTCTTTGGATATTTGAAAAACAATAATAATCAGTGAGTCATTAAACAAGAGGTCCCATTCTAGGAGGTTACAGGATGTACATTCTGTTTTAGCGAGATTCTAGGATAATGTAGACTCCATTTTTCGGTCCAAGTGTGGCTTTTGATTTCAGCTGCAAAGGAATCTGAAAGACAGAAGAACAACTTAAGTATGACTGTACGTGCTCATTTATGTATACATAACAGTCCCACATACCAACAGACATTTTTGCTCAGGAATAAATTCATACCAGAATTACAGTGGAAGCAGTAAAGTGCTTATTTTACAGTCAGCTGTGGTAGTATATTAAATAGAATTTATAGCCAGAGGCTGAGGCAGTCATTGCCCAGGTATATTGTAGATCTGAACAGAAAGAAATTAACTCTATAAACTCTACAGCTGCTGAGTAAGTGACAGGTGCAATATATACTGCAACAGGCACATACTAAAGTGCTGAGATCCTAAGAAGAAAGAGATACACCCATTCACTCCATATAAATCAATGTTTTTTGACTGCAGTGGTGATACACTGCTCTCCATCAAGGCAAGGGTGTGTAACTTCTATTATAAAAATTGTAAGGGTTAAATCACATTTTGATTAAAACATGCAGTCAGGGTTTTTTTGTTTCTACTTAATATGGAGGTGGTTCTATCAGTTTTCTGTAATGAAGAGAAATTCACAAAGGCAAGTAAGTCATCCTGTCTAGGAAAAACTGTCAACTCACTGAGGTTGACAAGTGTGGCCTTTAAGCTTCTCCACGTACAAACCTCAGTTTCTGGGCAGGTCTTAAATCGAAACATCTGCAAAATCCTCAGCAGAGTCATTTTGGTTTCCAGCAAACCCATCTTCCTACCAACACAGCCACGGGGCCCTGCTCCAAAGGGTAGATATGCAAAGGGATGACGCTCCTTCTTGGCCTCCTCTGTAAACCTAGAAGGTGAAGAGATGGCAACCGGTTCAATAAATGCTTTTTGTTCCTAGTTTCGTATTATTTTATTTGCATTTCAAAAAAAAAGTTTTTATTTCTATTCCACCTAATGGACAGATGAAAGGGACTGTTGTCAGATTATGCCTGTAAGTCAACTGTTAGCAGACTTGCAGACATCAGCCTTTGCCAGCTAGTGACAGAAGCAGACAGACAGATGTATGATTTGCAATCTGTTTTTAATGAATTGCTTTAGTCAGTGACCATGTTCAAAAGAATGACATGCTACTCATGTAGACTTGTATGTGCATGAGGGAGAGATTACAGCTTAGAGAGAACAGCCCAGAATATAAACTAACTTGAATTAGCAACAGTGCTTCCTTGTGCACTGCAGAAGCAAGTCAACAGGAATTGGTTTTAACCTTCCTAATTTCTCTTGCAAGGTACAATGAAATCATCTAATGGGACTGGGCAGGCAATGGAAAATGGTTGCTATAACTCAGAGCAGCCCTTCTTTCTGCTCTTAGCCCAAAGAGAGCAGTCTCCCAGCTAGGAAACATTCACATTTCAGGTCCTTCTGTTTTCAGAGTGGAAGTATTTCAATTTATTTATCAGAGTAAATGTTAATGTGGCAGTCTGTGCACAGGTATGCATCAACTACCTAGCTTAAAAATACTCAATCAGTTCATTACAAATAAGACTTTTTTTTTTCCTCGGAAGGAAACAAAACACCTATACGAACAGAGGTACAAACCAAAAGCTAAACACTTTGTCTACAAAGTTGGCTGTATATTAGACACAGAGGAGGAATTATCTCAGAAATCTATGTAGTTCCCTCAGGTCACAGAGTGTTCAGAACTGTCCTGGCAGTACAGAACTACTTTTCCAGTTCTGCATGTAGTAACACAATAGAAAGCGCAGCAATAACAGAGTGGCACAGTCCTAGGCTGCAGCAAGTGAGAATTTGCTCAAATACAATAGCAGGGGCACAGAAATAAAGGAAAGAATGTGCTTACCTTTAGAAGGCCTCAGGTAAGCAAGGATCTCCAGCAAGATACCCTCACCTCCACTACCAGTCCTTAAATGAGGTCTGGAAAGAGGTGGATGCACCTGAACTCCCCTGGGTTGGCCTTGCCTTCCCACCACGTGCTTGATCACTGCTTCAAGCCCTGACTGCGTTTGCACTACAGTATGACAATAAAAATTCTGGTTTTCATCTACAGGGGAATCCTTGAGAATCTCTTGCTCACTTACATACAGTTTGCAAGAACTTCAGACTATTACGGTCCAACAAACACTTGTAGGATTTAGGGATGAAAAATAATACATGCTATTATGAGATTTGGAAAAAAGTAACACTGCATATTTCTGCTAACTCCATCCCCATATTTAGATACGCTAAATAAGATTGAGATACTCTCTTAGAAAATACATAGATCCCCAAATTTGATATGGAAGGACCATACCTCACGTATTGAGCACTGCTGACTGTTGCATACTGAGTCAAGCGGTCTTCAGTCCTTGCTAACCATTTTACCTCATTATGCACTTTCATATCACTGTTAAGTTGATGAACAGTGACAACATTTCTAGATAAACATTAAAAAAATAAACCAACAGAAAACCCACTCCAGACTTCCAGTTATTGCTAAGATTCCTGCCTAACAAGAGCTCTGAGCTATAATTCACACTTTGCTCTTCTTCATGACCCCAAGTGCTTGGTGCAGTGTATGTCAAGATTTGCTCCAAAAGAAATCCATTGGGCAAGCCTACCTACAATACATGTGTTGACTGGCTTGTAAAGGTGCCTCTGGGCTGCCTTCATCACACCATTATTTGCAGAGCATACACTTCCTTTCTTAGTTGACTTTTCAACACGCAGTAGCTTAAAATATAGCTGCCCACAAAACAGCTTAAAATGTGCTTCCACACAGCACCACAAAGCTAAAGCTCTGTGGGTCCTGTAAGCTCAGCACAGCAGCTGCAGGGTACAAGAAGACAACTTGTCAGTAGTGCTTGTAGTTGAACATAATAAACGTTCCATGTGAAAATACGTCTTGCTAAGCAGAGCTGAGAAGCCAGGATCCCAGCTTATGGACAGAGAGAAAATTCCCAGTGGGAGATGGGATAGGTTCCCCACTCACAGCATTCCCAAACTGTTACAATATCTCCAGTGGAAAGACTGCTCCAAATTAGCCAGGAGCTGCATAAGACTCCTGTGCAGCTCTGTGCCAGTGCAGAATTCTGCCTTACTGCAGAATTTCCATGCCCAGAAGTGATAGTATCTGAAGCAACTGATTTGGAAACACCTGAAAACCTGAAGCCTGTTTCAGCTGTTGACCAGACTTTGCATCATCTCCAGGAAGCACCACTATCACCAGTTGTCTAATTTGGTAGAAATAATATATTTTAGGATCTAAATTAAACTGTGATATGCTTAACAAAATACCGTTTCAGGTGAATTGTGGGCTGTAGCTGTGAAGAAGAAGCAGTACCTGGTGTCCCCACTGGACAGGCTGAAGCCCTGTGCCCACTCTAAATGCATTTTAACATCATTAAAAGCAGGTCTTAGGTCTAAACTTGTCCTAATAAGGACTCCAGCCTAAGAATGTTAAGCATACACTTACATACCTTTCAGGAATGAATTTCTCTGGCTCTGGCCAGAATTCTGGGTTGTGGTGGAGATGTCCAACTGCAGTTTCAATAACAGCACCAGCAGGAATACGCTGTCCCAGCACCACACAGTCCTTAGCTGCTTCCCGAGTAAACCTGCAACAGCAATGTCATGTATCCCAGATGATTAATACAGGTAAAAACACAGCAGGAGGGAGCCATAAAAGCCATTTATTGACCCTGCAATTTAGCAGGCAACCCTTTCCCAGTTTATAAATAAAGCAGTCTTTGCTGATGCTAGTTTCTTCTCATGTTACAATCGTCTCCACCTACCTAGAAGTACACAGCCCCAGCCCAGATGGCTAACTTTTGCCCTTTTCACAGTTCTGGTTGCTTATGATCTTTAGAAGTGCTTAGGTGTTGAACTGCAAAGGTGTTGCTAAAGTCAGCTTCAGACTCATTTCTTATGAAAACTACAGATGGAGTGTGTCAGTCTTTTCTAATAACAGGTAGAAAGAGTATCTGCCTTCAGGAAAAGTTACATCAAAAGAGGGTTTTTTAAATTTATTCAGTTGCCCCCACTTTAGGGCAACATGTGAATACTAGCAAGAGTTGGTTTTAATAGTAGAACTAACTGGTCTACTGCTGTTACAGAAATGCAATCAATTCACAAGCCTTTGAGAAACTGCAGCTTGCAGGCACTCATCAAGGACAGGCCAGACACTGGCAGCACAGCTCTCCAGCCTCCTCCCAAGCCATAGTGGTCTGCAAGGAGTGGAACTGTCCTGAGGAACCTCACTGTGACAACGTGGCTGAAACAAGCAGCCTGTCCACGTTGAGTTTGGGTCTGCAAACCTTGCAGGAATGCTGGGTGGGTGTGCAAGTGTGCAAGGGCAGATCCCAATCTGCATCTTTTGGAGCTTGGAGGGTCGCTGCAGATTCCAGCCCAACACCAGTTGGGAGCACCGGGGCTCCCACTGCTGCTCCCCGCACTGAGCCAAAGCAGTTGAATGAAGATTTCAGTTTCAGAGCTGTCAGTCAAGTGCTATTACAGAGACACATTCTTTCCTCACTGTCACTCAGTTTCTCTCCTCATAGACAAATAAATAGCAGAGATTCCAAACCTGGAACAAAACACTGACACATTAAGAAACACATTGACAAGCCATCCCTCTCATCCTCACAAGAATTTGGTGACAGTGGAAAAGTGAGTTTTGTGGAAGAAAGTTCTCCGGCTAGTAAATTATTTTTTTTTAAAAGGACCTCATCTTACAGAATACTTGGCTGCTACTGAATATTCTCCTGAAAACTGTATTATTCTTGTCATAGGCAACTAACATCTTTCCAAGGCACAGGGCTGTCCTATCCACTGCTCATCCATCAGAGTAAAAGCCAGATCGATAAACACCAGTCACAACAGCAGCGGAAACTTCAGAACAACTCTGCTCCTTTCTCATTTCGTTTCCTATTGTACAAACACTGATTGTTTCCCTGTGGTTCAGCTGAAACTCAAAGATCCCTGATGCTTTAACTGTTGAAACAGTTTCCACTTGTATACCATGTATAACACAGTAAAGCTCAGTTATCTCATTCGTGAGCAAGTATCCTTGACATTTACTCTCTGAGCAATCCTGCAGATGCCTGTGGAAAAACCTTGCACTGTAATCTTTGGGAATGTATAAAAGAAATGTGATTCTAAGCTTATTTAATTTTAAGGTGATTGCAACTGTGGGGCAAGTTTTCCAAAGGCTGTCATAGTAAGCTCAGCTTTGGCTCTTTTCCAGTCATCTGAAATTTCTTCCCAGCTTAACAATAAGCAGCACAACGAGCTGGCTGCTTTGAAATGTTCCACTCTTAACATTTATGCCTGCGATAACTTGGAAATTCAACAATCAAATGGTCTTGTAATTTATTTTGTGATTTATTTCCCCCTTCATTTTCAGTTCACTGAGTAAAATTATTTGTGGGTAGATTGGGAAGAAACTTTAAAAATTTAATGGATGTAGCCATTTACTTAGTGATGTTATTATAGCACAATGCTTGTGTAAAACAGGAGGGTACAAGTTAAACACATGTAAAACAGAGTTTTCTGAACGTGCAAACCTTCCAAAAACTTAGTGACTAGAAGGTCACTCATCCAGGGTCATTCTTTGCTCCCTGCCCATGAAGCATACCAAAGCAGCACCATCTGGCTTTCTCAGGCCAGTTCTGCTGCAGAACAGCTCCATCCTCTAATCTTATGGGATGCGAAGAATGGCAAGAGAGCAGTCTTGGCCAATTCATTGCAAAAAAAAAAAAAAAAAAAAAAATGCTGCTTTAGAAATATGAGAATGAGCCAGTTTTCCTTCAATAGGCCACATTATATCTTCCAAATGCACAAGCAGTATTGATGTTGGCACAGAGACCAAGAGCACATCGGTCTTCCAAGAGTAGATTTCCATTTTATATAGCTGGGAATCTACCCTGCAGAATCAGAAGTGGGGAAAAAAAAAAGGGTACCTGAATGCAGGTGGAAACATGCGCAATGTCTCTGCAATCACCATGTCCAGATAGGGCAGCTCCTGTACATTTTGATAATCGGTGACCATCTGAAAAAGCAGGAAGAAATGAACAACCACATTTTCTCACTGTGGCATGCCAAACTCGTCCCAGATTAGCTTTTAAATCATCTATTTTTCATTGGGCATTTTTCCTGTAGAAGAACTCGAAGTCTCATCTAAAAGAGTAAACGATAAAATTATACAAAAACGTGGGCAGTAATTAAATGTGTGTATAACATTTCTTTCATCATTAAAACACTTTGGTGTGCAGCCCAGCTGAAGATATAATAATAAATCAACTTGCTAGAAAGTATTTAAAATAGGGTATTGCAGAAAGCAATAATAGCTCCAGCAGTCATATTGTTTTATTCATGCACTGAGATCTGCACTAGACGTTCATTCCCTTCCAACACCAGGAGTATGGCAAAGCACTTTCTTCCTAAGAAACAACACATTAGTTTTTTCTTGTTGATATTGGAGCCAATCCTTTGCCCTTTCCCAAAGTGCCAGTGGACACCGAGCAGGTGTGAAATCTGTTCCTTTTCATGCCTGTGCCTTGTGTAACACTGCTAAATTTTGCGTGGTGGGAAATGCCAGAGCCCACATTTTCATTGGCCAACAGAACTTCCCAACCCATGAAAACACATAGTCAGCACTGAGACCTAAACTACATTGTAGTGCTGAAGGCTTTACCTTTTGACAGGCAGCAAGAGACAGCAAACAGGATGATCACCAGTTGTAGAGACACAACCCAGCACACAGACGCATAGATAATTTCTCCCTGTTACCTACCTCAGAAAAAAAGGATGTTTTCCCCGTCATTATTCAGTGTTCTCAGCAGAGGGCAGCCAAAGTACATCTAATAACCTCATCAGGAGAGCAGAGTTTTGTTTTAAATTCGAGCATCTCCTAAAGACTGACACGGAGTAAATTGGAGAAAAGCACAGACATCAGACTAGACTAAACCTTTTATGAAGATTTGGGGCCCCTGTCGTTCACAAAGGGGACTGGATTCCATCCTTCTTTTATTTACTACAGCACTTTTCATGTATAATGCATATTTTATTGAATTTTCATGCAAAAACATATGGTACATACTGCAAATACTAAGCAGAGAGCAACTCCAGATGGTATGCAGAAAAGGCATACAATAGAGCAAGGATACCTTGCTGGATTAGGGTATCCTACTTATTCAGAACTAAGCCACCATGCACCATTTCACATTAACTGATCTTTTCTAGGAAAGAAATAGATACAATCTATTATCCCCATTTTTTTTTCGGCTCAGGAGAGCAAAAGCAAAAACAGAGAAAAAAAAATTTCCACATGCTGAGCAGAACCAGAGTGTCTGCTCTTCTCACAGGGAAAAGAAGATGCCACTCATCTTGTCAATACATTGAAGTGTTTTGTCAGTATATGCCAAATATTATCAATACAGGAAGTACAGACTGCCCTGACAGCTTTTCAATGCTGTTTTTCACGTTGCAGCAGTGCCTATTAACTCAAACCTTCGACTTAAGTCAATGGTTATCACACAAAGAGACTCAAACACACAAATAGCAGCCATGTCATGAGAACCATGGCTGCAGGCTGGGCTAGGAGCTGCACTCCAGTAAGAGCAAAGGCAGGAAGGTGATTTTATCATTCTTGTTTTGCAGAAGGGGACATGAAGTTCAGGGGCTGCCAGCAATGCCCATGCTCACACAGGAGATGAGTAGCAGAGGCTGGAGATGGAGCACGATCAGACTTAGTGTTCAGGCCTTCGTGGCCGCACTGTCGTTCCCCATGGCAGCACAGACACCATGGGCTTTAATGCAAAAGCATGCTGAGGTGTATATTCATTCTCTTCTCCCCTCTGTTCTTTCTGCTCTCCTGTATCTCTCCAAATCCTGATTCCCCATTTCAGCCCCATTCCTGCTCTCTCTGCCTATCTCATGGCTGAGAAATAAGTCCAGGTAGACTGAGTGAGCGGTGAATCCAAGACCACACCACGATGTGTTTGATTCCCTGAGCCATGCGCTATCCACTGGGCCTTCTTGCCTCTCTCATAATCCCTCTACTTACTTCTGGAGTCAATAATTAAGATAATTACATGGTAACCTGATATAATAAGTAGCCACTAAATCAAACCATACATCAACAAATAATGTAACACTGAATTATGTGAGCTTTGATTTGCTTTTTGAAATAGTTCTATACCTTCAGGGGATTAGCAGTTTAGAGAACAAAACAAAGGTGCAAAACCAACTGATTTTCCTTGGAAGAAAATTTCCTTTGCTTACATATAGAAAAAGGGGTCAGTCAAATGGCAGTGCAGTGAACTCAGCTATCATGAGCATGGCAGACACATCAGTCATTTCCTACATCTGATGCAGCTTAATTATTGGCACTTCCATGCTTTTAACATCAAAGTAACTGAACCTAATTTAGTCGTTGTTTGTAAGGTCTGACCCAGGGCTGCGTAAAGTACACACCAGCCAAGTATCCCTATTTGGGAAGAACATTTTGCCACTTCTTTTTTTCTTCCTGTCAAAGAAAATATTTTCCATTTGTTTTTCCACTCCCTCTCTTCAAATTATTCCTTCAGCCAAGCACATTTCAAAGGAACTTAAATTTGCTTTTCTCCCCAAATGTCCCTATTTATATCTTTAAAATGCTGGCAGATTTGCTGGGGAAAAAGAGGGTTGCTGTGCAAAGTTGCCACTTTAACCCCTTCCAAAAATGTTGCAATGTTGGCTTTTACTCGGAATGGGGTATATTTTCATTAACAAAGAAATTTCATTCTGTAACAAGTAGAGATGTGGGGGGAGATAGGAGGAACCACACTGCAGGTAATGAAATATTCTGTATTTTAATTTTGCAGCCACTGCTTTGCACAGCAGTTTGTCTTATGCTTTGCAAAGCCCTGTAGTATCTCTCCCTGCTGACTTGGAAGTGGAACAGCCACGTAAATCTTGTGGCATTTCTCTTTGTGTCTGTTCCCCCTTTTTTGACTTCCAGAGGGGCGGTGGTACACCTTCACCCAACCCCGGCAATTTACTCACTTCTGAGGTCCAGCAAATGTCTGCTTTGGCTACAGATTCTCTTTTATGTCTGGCAACATAACCCAGGCTTCTAGAAAAAGGTGGGAAATTAATTCCTAACCCCACAGAGGACCCTGCAGCAAAATACCAGCCGTGATTATAAAATCCCTACGTGCTACAGGGATGATGCATGTTTTAATCCCCATACAAGTTCCAAGAGAGATAACTGCCTTCAGATCCACCTCTGCTTTTCAGTTTTGGCTTTAGCATTTTCAAGGCAGGCAAACCTATTTTCTGCCACCACCCTCAGTTAACTTTTAGTTCTTCAACGAGCACCAAGGGAATTAAAGTGCTGACATGAGAGGTCTGGCCAATCTTTCTGCTGCAGTTTAAGATGTTACTGTTCCCAGTTGCTCGCTTCTCTTTGCTGGCTGTGGCTACAGGCACCACAGCCAAATCAGCAGAAGGGAACATATGCCTGCACCTTGGCTGCTTCCATACAAAGTCCAGCATGAACCTATCTTAAGCAACACTTTAAGACAAGATATCAAATTTTTCCCAAAGTAGCTGTCAAGAAAGGTACAGATCCCCCCTATCACCTCTGTTTTGGGAATGGAAATCCAAGCACTCATCAGTGAATACAAGATTTCCACTTACCCTATTGGTCATGGTCTGGTGATACTCAGCAGCCAGAAATGAAAAAAATATCAGAGAAAATTGTATGTAGCTGACAGAGTGTGACATGCACTTGAAATGGATTTGGAAGCAGCAAAGGCTGTGGAGACCACATTCTTCACAACTGATGCTGCTGAGTCACAAGCTGGGGCCTTACCAGCTGTGGTTTCAGAGAAGTTGCAATCCAAATCAAACATCTCATGGACAGGTGTGACTGTGACAGCATCCACGTCAGAGGGATGATGCGTACATCTGTTTAAGTGCAGCTGCAGATCCATGAGTTATCTGTGCACATAGAGCTGCACAGCCCACATCAGCCCTCCCCCAAATATAGACCTAAGAAAGCAACAGGAGAGAAGGTGAGTCAACAACAAACCAGTATAATCCTGGTGAATCTCACTCCCGAATTCCAAAAGAACCGTTGAGCCTATGGCCAATCAGTATTTACAAACAGGTCAACGATGTTTCTTGATCGAATGGATCAAAAGCTGCTGATAGATCAAAGAACCTGTGAGGGTTTTGATCTTTCTTTGGTCACTGCAAGGAGCTGCTAATCCACCAAGAGAGTGACAGCCTGTTTGCCACACTTAGCCTGGGAGAGGGGGAGAAACGCAAGAATGCT
Organism: Centrocercus urophasianus; assembly: GCF_019232065.1. Classification (NCBI taxonomy): domain Eukaryota; kingdom Metazoa; phylum Chordata; class Aves; order Galliformes; family Phasianidae; genus Centrocercus; species Centrocercus urophasianus. The sequence continues at coordinate 5,927,889 of NW_024885344.1, forward strand.
GTGTCAAGATAGAGTTGCTCTGTGACAGCCTTTCTAGCAACTGCATCAAGGCAGGAAAGGTTAGAGACAGGGCAGCACCCAAGTTACAGATCAATGAAAAAAGGGTCGGGGTGGTTCAACAAATGCCTATCTGCAACTTGCTTAAAGAAAGCTTGCCTAAGTTGTATCACACTCACAACCTCCCTACAACAGCAGTGAAATTGCGACAAATTTGCCCGAGTAAGATTTCTTGGCTTCAGCCTCAGAACTTGGATCAAATACTAAAAAAACAAAAAAACAAAAAAAAAACAACCAACCACTTAAGGCAGTCATCATAAGATACCTACTGCAAAATCTCCCTCTGCTATCTGCTGAATGAGATGTCATCCTGAAGCATGGCACCAAGCAGAACTAGCCCTTGGTGCTGGGATCAAGGGACCTGCAACCCTGTAGCCTCTTAGCCCCAGAAGGCAGGCAGGACAGAGGCAGTGCATCTGTTTCTTGAAGATGCACTGCTTTAAGATATAGAATAGTGTACCCAAAATTACTAAGTGTCCACTGGCCAATGCCAAAGACCTACAGATTAAGGCTGCTTTTTTTTTTTTTTTTCTGGCAAAATATTCAGTTCTTCATTACAGACTGAGAACAAGGTGCAGGAAGGAAAAATAGGACAAGTCTCATTTCCAGATTAAGATGTAACAAGAGGCTTCCTAAGCTGCCTAGCACTTCTCTCAAATTTTACAGCACATCTTGGTAGCACGAAAGTCTCACCAGTAGCATTATGCCTTCTCATCATTCTCTCTGAAATGAACATTAAAGTACGTCCTCAGTCCCAGCCTTCATACCTGCATTTCCAGAAGCCCTGGAGATGTTCAAAGCTGGACAAGGCCCTGAGAGACATGATGTACTGCTTGATCTAGCAGTTGGCAACCCTTCCTATGGCAAAAGGGTTGGAATTAGATGATCTTTGAGGTCCTTTCCAACATAAGCCACTCTAAGATTCTATGAAATGAGTAAAAGCCATCAAAATCACGTACTCTCAAGTTTTCCCTGTACTTCTTTGTGCTACATGGGTTCACCATCACCTCTCATCTGCTCAGCTGATCGTTCAATAGAAATGCAGCATGATCTCATCTCCACCTTTGCTGAACATGGGGCACTGACTGCTTATCGGGGCTGGAGCTTTACTTGGCTCATCAAAGCACTTCACAAACTGCACCAGCACTCAAACTTCAGCACTCAGTGCATCAGGCATTTCAACATTTCCCAGCTCCTCTTAAAGACCATGACTGCCAAACAAATAAAGTGTTACAGCCTTTTGTTCAAAGAACCTGCCTCATGCCTCCTTTTTCTCCACCCTTCACATTACCCAGTTGAGGCTTCCACTGCTCCCTCTTGCCTGGTCCACTGCCATACAGATCACAGGAGCACAGGGAAAGGCAGGTGCTGAATCACAGGCCAAGTTCAGAGGTGGTGGGAAAGGTTGGCATAGTTCTTATACACCAGTAACCACATTACACGCAGGCCTTCCAGCCAAATTCCCTCCATTACTTTAGTGCAAATCCACACATCTCCCTGGGGTTGTATCACTGTAAAGCAAAGGAAAATGTGGTTCTAAGTATGCACCCAATAGTGCTGGGGAAAGAGCCAGAAAGTATAAGGTTACACCAATGTCAACTGCCTTTAATGCTACTTTGCTTTTCAAATCAAAGGCTTGAGCACTTGACAGAAGGCAGATCTGCGCTACCTCCGCTAGCTATTTTGGTGCTAAAATAAGGCCTTCATAGCATCACTGTTTGCAATGAAACTTCTGTGAGATAAAAATATTTCCTGAAACTGAACAGTGCCCCAAAACCAAACAGATAAACACAAGTCTGTAACCAAAACAGTCAGAAATTCCCTGCCTCCTACATTACTACTGACACATGGTGATCAGCAAGAACAGAATGAGTGCCATCAGGTAGAGGATCTGACACAAAAGCAACAAAAGAAGAAAACTGTTAGAAAAATCATTTGTGAGTCAAGGTACAAAATAAAAGAGAGGAGAAAACAAATGTACATCAGTGTTGGTTTTGTGAATTTGTCAGCCCCACCTGGTTGCAGACTCCAGTGCCAAGAGAAGTGTCCTTTAGTACAAAAAGAGTAAATACTAGGAAGTGAGAATGGGCATCTGGGGCTCTGCAGTGCCACAAAGGAATGGGCAGGAGCCTGTGTGCTGACAGTGTTCAGTCAGGAAATGTTTAATATGCAAATACCCTTGCTAGACCTATTTCTATTTTATGTTATTTTATTTTATTTTATTTTATTTTATTTTATTAGGTTTGGTGGAGAAGAGAAACTCCTCTCCAGGAGTGCTTCCCTATTTATATGCAGAGAGCACCCAACTCCAGCTATGTGTGGCTGTGGTACATCCGTGGCTGCTCACTGGAGAGGGCTAAACTCATCAGAGGCAGAGATTGCCCATTTCTCGCCTCCTTCTCCTTAAAGAGCACTCAGCCCCCAGGAGCCCCCCTGGTTCTCTCTCTCTCTGCTCACCTCAGCCCACTGAGACTCCAAAGACTCTTTCAACACTTGTCTGACACAATCAAAATTTCTACTTGGGTGGCAGAAATTCTGAATGGTGAAGTATCCCAGTGGGAGGGAGGCAAAGAGGAAATTAAGCAGGAGAAAGGACTGCCAGAGGCCCAACAGGCTGAGAAAGAGAATTATAAAACTGGGGTAGGTCTGTCCGAAGGGCATGTCACCAGTCCAAAGCACATTAAGCACTGAAAAGTTCGTGCAAGACTTAATCCTGCCTGCTATAGAAGTGTCCCTTGGTGGTTGCTGCAGAACTACAGGAATAAAGAGGAGGGAATTTTTTCCCTCTCAGCAGACATTAATGGTATCACATAAGAGTCAGATGACTTAATTTAATCATTCCTGCTCCAACTGGTATTTTCTATATGGGGGTGACAGTGCTTTAAATTAGGGCCTCGCATATAAAAGGCTCGTGTGTTTAGTTTAATCAAATATTCATTTCCGCACGTTATATTTATATTAAAAGACATCACCATGAATTTTTATGCTGCAAATAGACACTACCACATTAGCTAAGTAGTGAGGTCCTCATTGGTCATTCGTCTCTACAGCTTAGTATGCTTGGCAGCCTTATGGACTGAGAGATGACTCAGGCCTGAGTATGTAGTTTTGGGAAAGATGCCCTAGAGAGCACAGCTTGACCTACAAGGAGAGCAGAGCTTTACACAAAATGAATGACTCCAGTAATTCACCCTTCTGTGGATACTTAAATATGGGCCTGAGCCAGTGGTTGCTTAAGTCATCGGCTTCAGTGTCTGCTGGATGAGACCTTCTCCGAATTAGAAAACAGGCAAACATTTACAACAAAGAAACTGCAAGATTCTCCCATCACTCAGCATAATTTTATTTGCTCTGACAAGGGCAGGTCAGTTTTAATACCATGCAACATTTATGTAGTGCCTGATGCCTTGAAAACAGTTTATGTACATTAAGTGCAGCACAACAATAATAAAACTTTGCCTTTCCATAGTTGCTTTTCCCTTGCGGCTTGCGAAGCATTTAGCAAGCATTAATTAGCTGGTCATCTTCCAAATGCACGTGTGAGGTGCTCCTGGTAAATACTCCCTTCATGCACACAAGGGGCCAGCAGAAGTGCTGAAGAGTGAAGCCAACAATTCCCAACTATTAGAATCGAGCACCCACCACAGCCAGCCTGCGTAAGTAGCCTGATTTTTTTTTCAACCTCAACGTGACTACTGTGAGTAAGAAGGCAAATGCTGCTCTGAATGCCTAGACTTAAAACGACCAAAAAAGAAAAAAAAAAACCTTGCAGAGCATTTAAATACATCTTCAACAAAAAGGAGCTTTGTTTGTTTTTAGCTACCCAGATTTTAATTCAGGGCTCAGCTTGTCTGTAAGAAACTGGTGGTACTAAAAGTGCAGAAAGTAAAGAAGCTTTTCAGGTGTCAAAGATACAATTCCTTACTGTAGACTGCACTTCCTACTTAATTCAGGTAACAGCTTAACCCTTCTTGCCTTTTTCTCCGCACAGTGAAGCATCACAGCCAAAGGGAGAAATTATTTTCTAATATGTGGTTTAAAGCTGATGTTCCACATGGGGTATTTGAGCCAAGGAGCACAGTTACACCCAGTTCATAAGACAACTTTTTGCCTCCAGTTCTCTTTTCTCTCTATCCAGACAGTGCTAGCACAGACTGACCCTCTTTCCTAAGTAGGACCTGTGCCCTGTTACTCCATCCTGCTGCCTCATTTCTTGTCTGACAATGTGACTTCTGCCATGCCCAGCTCTAACATCAAATTTTAGAGGACATACTTTCTACAGAACACAAGGGTAAACTCTGCACCTGTTGAAATTTCTCAAATTTTAGCTGAAAAAATTGAGAGAAAAAGGGTAAAAACTTATTTTCTGACCAATGCTATTTGATGCCTTTTCCTCTTCTGCACCTTCTGGAAAATGCTGACTGCCACAGGTATAACAAAGCAATTTACAATTGGTACGGGAAAAAAAAACAAAAACGTATAGCACTTAAAACAGCTTTTGTGACTTTTCTCTCCAGTGCATGAAGAAGATCTTAAAAAAAACCACAAACAAGATGCCAGTCCAAAACTCATGACCCCAAGCTCAGTGGGAAGCTGGCTGCAAGCACGGGCACACAGCTTCCAAGGCACTATCCTATGGTAAGCCCCTCTAGATATTCAGATAAAGCTGTCTGCAATGAATCCTGGCTGACACCTAGTCAAGGATTTCTCTTCCTTCTCCCTTTGCTCTTTCTATTCTCCATCTGGGAACACAGAAATTTCCCTAAGCCTGTTCATGCTTAGCTTTAGCAAAGCCATCATGGTGTCATGTTCTGGCATCAGTTTGTGTCTTTGCTTTCCTCTGCCCTTTGTAGAGCAGCATGGCATGGCTGTCCATCTGTTTATGATTTACTTTACACAATGACTTGGTCCTGATTACACTGATAAGCACAGTAGGTTATCTGAGGGCCAACTGGATCTCTGTAATGACACTCAATCTGTACCCAGATCGTGGGAAGGTTTCCAATCAAAGAAAGGACAGTGACAAATTCCACTGAGGCCTCCCACAGGACATCTTCCCTGTCCTTAATCTCAGCAAGTAAAAACAAACGTCTGGTTTTTTATTCAGAATTATTCTGTAATTTCCAGCACCTAACTGGTCCATAAGAAATGAAATAGAAGGCAAGCAGAGAAAAAGAGAAAGCAAAATCTGGGTCTTGTTGACATTTAAAGATGAACACTGGAGAAGACTATAAAAGAACAGCATTCTGTTCAGGAGGCCGCATCTCTAGTGGGCTCTTTTAGCACAGTCCCAAAGCACACTGTCAGTGGAATCTGCACCAAGAAAGAACAGAGCCCAGAAAGCACAGCTTTGTCACGGGGCACTCCATACTACTACTGGCAGGGAGCCTTCTGAGTGTACAGAGTAACCACCTAGCACATGTCAGTGAATGGAAAGAGAAACAGTTCAAAAAGGAGGATGAAATCACAGGGTTAGTAGTGAGGAAATACAGAATTCAATTTGTAATCCAAACAAGGTCATTTCTAGCACATTTTAGGATGATATAAGGCTTTATGGGTAAGGCAAAGAGAAAGTATTGCTCATGATTTCTTTTGCTTTATGAGTAAGCTGCTTTGGCCTTTATTTATTTATTATCTCACAGTCTCACAATGATCCTGGTATGAAGACCAATTGCTATTATTCCTCTCTGGCTTCTCAGGTATATTTTTGCTTCTTGAACCTGATCTTTCCTCTGTCATTCCCTGGCCATCTCACTCATTTACCTCTCCATAGTTCCAAGGAGTCTCTTACTTTTGCAATACTTCACGCCACACCTCTGTACTGTCATTTCACTTATGGCCATTCTACTTCGAGACTTGCTTTATTTGCTTTGCGACTTACTTTGTTTTACTTTCCTCTTTTTCAAAGCTCTGCCTTGCATGATGTCACAAAAGCTCTGGGGTGCAATAAGGAGATCTGGGAGAGCCCAGCCAATGCAGGGATATCCATCTGGAAGTCAGCCAGCCCCAAAGTGAAGGGCATTTAATCCAGAGGCTACTGAGACACAAAGGTGACCTCCATAAAATGATGTTTGCTGAATCATACAGTACAAAAGAGCACTTTTAAGCCAGAAAAGCCCAAAAGCCTGTAAGAGTCTGCAGGGGGTTCACTTGCAATTTTGCCCATATATAATACTGTATCCTTTGCCCTTTTTCAGCACAACTTGTGGCACAAAGATCTGTGGGTGCCTATAGATGGACTAATTTGGAGAGAGGGATTTTCTAGGAGTACAAAGATGGAGCACAGCTATAGGCTTTTCCTGTAAAGGCCTGGTCACATGTGAGAGCAGCTAGGCACACTCAGTACTCTATCAGTTCTGACTGCTCAAACATGAGCTAGGTCTCAGTCTGCTTGGAAACTAGCTGGAAAACATGAGATTTATAGCAAATAATAAAATTTTGAAATTCACTTGCCTTCAGGCTTCTGAACTGAGTTTCTTATTTCTGGCCTTACCTTTTCAACTATCGTGGTTAGAAGTAGGTTTTTTCCCCTTTCATTTTTGTTTTTGTTGTTGTTGCTTCAATAAAAAAAGATAGATTCTAATTATACATCTGACTTCAGTGGTGAGTGGTTCAAGAGAATACAAAACAAATACCCAGAGACTTGCCATGCAATGGCAGGATGCTGATAATGCTCCATTTGCAGAGCTCCATGGGCCAACCCTGCCTGGCTGTCTTCTGCAAGCACTCGGCTCAAGTCACACAGACTTTCAAAAAAAAACAAAAAGAAAAAAAAAAAGAGTCTACAAGAGCAGGAATTTCATGTGAATAAGCATCACACAGGCACAAGCTGATCCCTGCTGTATGCTGACCCTTATAACAAGCATGTTTTTATGGTATGTGTTTTAGGGGGGATTACTGTGAGAGGGACCTTGTGAATTAAGCACCCAATCTCCTCTGAAAATGTCAAAATTGGCACTTTGGCAAAGCCTGGCTCAGAGCAAGGTTGAAATATGCAGATAAAGTAATTGGGGGGGAACTGTACTGAGGCTATATATAGCATTTTGTTTCTGCTGGGTATGAGACGGGGGGTGGGGAAGGCAGGAAGTGAGGAGGAGAGGGGTGGAAAGACAGATAAATTCAGGTTGCTGCTGTCACACACAGATCCACTTATCTATGGCTGAAGCCCAGACAGCTGTGTGACTGCAAATGAAGAAAATTAATTAAAAAGTAAAAAATGAAAATCAGCAAGAAGAAAACAGAGAGAAAAAGAGGACCTTATGCTTCCCACACCTAGTCTGATGTATAAGTATCTGACTGATGAAGGGTGCTTATTATTTCTTCAGCTCCATGTGTGTAAAGAAAGCTACAATTCTCCTAGCGAACAAGCAGATAATCACAAAGCGAGTGGCACATCTCTGCTATCCAAACTTTGCTCCTCTATTTAAATAACATTCTGGTAGTTCCATCTGTATAATACCTATGGTGCACTAAGACACTGGAAAGCAGGTTACTTGGGATCATATCCCGCCTGAACTATACCTCCAGTAAGAGAAAGCACTGGGAAGAACTGCAAGTAGATGTGGTTCTCTTACACCTCTTACATATTCGGACCTGCCTTCTGTCAGCCTAACTTCAAGCAACCTCACAGTTTTCCCTCCTTTATCTCCCAAGGCATTTGCAATGCAGTCAGAAGAGCCACAGCACCTTCCACTTTTGTCCATATCCACTGCCTTTCCTCACACATTCACCTCCAGTGCCTTTTACATTATGATGTAGTAAAATAGAGTAGCGTTAGTACTTTCAGTCTCTCTTCATGTGTGCACACATGTAAGCATGTGTATTTTCTGTAACACATCCATCAATTTGAAACAGTATAAAAAGGAATAAAAAAAATATTCGATCTTTAAATCTCAGAAGATCTGAGGTGTCAGTGCTACAAAGTCAGAAAATTCATTCCAAGTCCTATTTATCTAGGTCAGGATGTAAGAAAACTTTTTTTCTGCATGCCTCATATGCACGTCATCACTTTTGCTACTCAGTACTATACAGGCCAGGAACTGAAGAGCCAGGGAAGACTGCAGCTTCCTCTCTGCTTCCAGAGGGCTTGATAGAAAAATCCCTTTTGTATTCCTTACAATGGAGCCTTGTCTCATATCTGCTCCAAGAGATGGATATTGAGATGGCCAGGATATTACAAAGACTGTGCTGAGCATGTGTACGTAAATGGGGAAGGAGCTCAGTGCCCATCACCGCTGCCGCCTTCTAATAACCAGAAGAGAAATCTGCTTGCAAAGCAATGAACAAGTTAACAAAAGACTTCATTTCGATCCAGCTGATGCCAGTATGACACTGGGAAACACGGGGTCAGATTCCAGGCACAGTATTGCAGGGCAGGAGGAGTGCAGGGAGGAACACTTATGCGGCAAAGCCACAGGACCTGCAGTCAGGAGGTCAAGTCTTGACGCAGCTTTCCAAGTGAATTTGGGGAAGCAACATCCTCTCCCCCTGTGCTTTTATTAAGACTGGTAAACCTTAATCATGAGCTTGCCTGGAGACTGCTGATGAAGGCAACATCCAAAGCTTTTGTTCAAAGCCTGGCCATTGCTAAAGTACTAACAACAACCCCACTTTTTAAAAAAATTTCTTCATGTCATGGGTAAGTTGAGCCTTGGCTTTTAGCAATGATATAATACCAAACAAAAGTAAGTCTTGAATGGACAACAAAATCATGGACAGAATTTTTTTTGTATGTTAGAAGTGAACTTAACCCACTATCAAAGCTGTGATTTATGATGCACATTTGCTGGAGGGGGCAGGAAAGAAGTGGTAATATGCACTCATCCATAGACCAGCAACACTGAAGGCAAAGAAATACTGATTTTCTACACTTGGGAAAACAAACAAAAAACAAAAGCTGTAATTTGAAAGTTAGGGAATCTGCTTTCAAGGTTTTCTATCTATGATGCCCTCGGGTCTCAAACAAAGGTTAGGGCCTGTTGGATTGCACCATGCTCCCCACACCTCTGCCCTCTCAAATCTGGATGAGAGAACCATGGCAGGGATGGCTGCTGCTGCAGAAGGCCATGCCCTGCTGCCTCCCTGCTAGGCTCACCCTGCCCTCTTCCCCGACATTAGCTATCTTCCTCCACAATAAGAGGAGCTGCTCTTTTCTCCAGCCAAAAGTGTTCCCTGAGCAGGGAGGGCACTGGAGCTCACACTGGTGTGTAGAAACCCTTGCCAAAGCCAAGAGAAGGCTGTGGGGATGCTTCGCAAGCAATGCTACCAGCTCATCTCTGCTCCAGCCTGGATGGCGCTCCTCAATTTGATTATTCTCCCATCACGTGTTTCTCATTTCATTAAGGGGAGCTGTTAATCAGGTGACCCACAAGTGGTGGGGCTTTCGGCGATCCCGACGTTACCACAGTAACAGAAGGATCTGCAGCTCCACTCGGTGTTGGCATGCTCCCTGTGTGCTGGAGCAGGAGGACAGCATGAGCTCAGTGCTGAGCGGGTGCTGGCTTCAGGCAGCACGGCTCAGCGGGGAATGAAAAGGATATCGGCTCTTTTGTCAGCTCAGCTCGGTCTTAATGTTTAAATATCTGAAGGTCACTAAATTACAGAGAGCAGAAAATGAGCACAAAGGCCCCTCTCTAAGATTACCTAGGTTTGCTGAAGGAAATCAACAAAAGAGAATAAAACGAACTGAGCAAAACAACCACCGCTGCTACGATGTTACCCTTCTCGTTAAGCCCATACAGTGAGCCTATAGAGAAAGCAGCATTTCCCGTCTCTCTGCTGACAGTTCAGTATTGGGGCACAAAGGCAGGTCACTGTCCTTGGTGATACAGTAAACAAAGATAAGAGCTGAAAGCCACAGAGTATTTTTTTAACCCTGGATAATTCTCTCAGAATAAATTCCATTGTGGAGAGATTTATTGTTTACTTAGCACTCCTTAAAAGAGCTCCTCAGGAATGCGGTCTCCTTCCCGTGTGCTGGACACAAAGCACACATTTCAGTTGAAAGCCCTGGCCAGACCTGCTTGGGGCATCAGTCACTCGTCCCTGCAGTCCTTTTGGGTACATAACATGCAAACCTTCTGGAAAAATGTGGCCCCAAACGTTCGTCCAGATCTGGTCTTTCTCCTAGGTTAGGAATTTAAACAGATGTCTTGCACGGGCAGCCATGCTTTGCCAAAATACCAACAAATAAAGCATTGCTTCTCTTTTCTGCTCACAAAATGCCTGCAGCAAAGCAGCACAAGAGTGTAAAATCTCAGTTTACTTTTTAGCACACGAAGGATCAGTTTCCCTTTACTCACTCCACATAGAATTTCCAATTTCCTTCTTCTCACAGCACGTCTCCCCAAATACATACATACCAATCCACTACTGGGGAAAACAGGCAGGGAAGACATCCCTGCCAACAGCAGAAGCATTCCTGTGTTCTCCATGTAAATGGCTCAACAACTTCAAGTAAGATAAGAGTTTAAGCTTTTGCTGATTTGAGACCTATGACATCAGTTGATCTGGTGCTGGCACAGAAGTGGTTATTTAATCCTGCCATCTCCTGCCTTCCCACTCAGCAAACAGCCATAAAACCTGTGCAGCACACTGCCTAGGACCTCTCTGCAATGTGTGCCTGATAGACTTCTCCTAACAATAGCAGAAATAATCAACTGGATGAGTTTTAGGCAGATTGCCATCTAGAAGAGCACAGCATCCGGATCAGAGGAAGATGAACAGACATATTTCATGGTTTTGTGCTGTACATTTGACACTTGAATCATAGAATAGCTTTAAGGAACCTTAAAGATCATCTACTTCCAACCCTTGAACTTTTTCACAGGCTTCTGGATTTCAACAGACATGAATCTCTTTTCAGGACACAAGAAGGCTTGTCGCAGTGCAGTTTTAAGAATATGGTTATTGGCAACATCCTGGGATTGGCAAAGATGGATTACCCACAGCCTGGGGCTTCACTGTAAAGTGGACTGTGAGTTAAAAAGGTTTCTGTTTCATTTTCTGAGAGAGTTATAAGTTTAGCTGCTGCTAGATTTTCCAACAGTGTTCTTGGGGACAGTTTCTGTAACTTGATCTCACCTCCATAACCCTACATCACTTTTCAATTAGACTAGGTCCCCTCCATAGGAATAGAGCAATTAAGAACTCTCTTGGCTTTCACAGGACTGCAATGCTTACACGTGAATTCATGTTCCTCTTACATGTTTTCAGATACTTGCTACTTCTGTTCATTGGATGGTGATTACGCTACAGATTGAATCAGACATGCACTTGGTCTTTTTCATCTGTTCTCATTACCTCTTTTTGGCAGAGGTAATAATCTGGTAACACAAAAACAGAAGCAAGTTCTGCTCTCTGTTCCAAAGAAAGTATTCACCAGGACTACTCAAAGAGGCCAAAATCACACAAGAATCATTACAAAGATCAGCACATCCTGTACCAGTGTGCCATCCAACTCCTAATATTAAAATTAATCCCTTTTTTTTTTTTTTTTTTTTTTAATCAATATAAGCAATGCTTCTATTTGCAGATTTTATTGCTCTGAGACTGGCTGGCCCACTAACAGAAGCAGAACGGTTGCAGAGCCCAGAAGAAAACAGCAATAAAATTAAGCTTTTCCCCCTGTGTAGTCCATCCATGCAATAGGAGAGGTACGCTTGCCTGTGGTCATCACCTCCAAAATATACAGTATTTCCAAATCCTCACTTCACGTGCTTCATACTAAACTAAGGCCCTGCACTCACGTGCCCATACCATCTGCTATTAGCACAGCATATAGCACAAGTTACATTGATGTGCTATTTGATACATGTTAGAGCACTAAGGAGGAATCTAAATAGAGTAACCAGTGTCACACCCAGACACGTATGTGGTATGCACACCACCCAAACTCATTTCTCGGTAGTAGCCTTAGCTAGTCTCAAGAGGTATTGCTCCACTAACATCTATTAGTTCACATGGATCAATGCTGTTATCAAGTGAAACTTTTTTTTAAAAGAGAAGTATATCTATATTCTTCAGTGCAACTTCTAAAAAAGCCTACAGTAAATGGACTGAGAAAATTTCTTCAGCCTACATGAGTCAATAGTTCATCTATATGCAGGAGAGAAAAGGCATCAGCCCACTCTTAAACTCTGACTACAGAAAGGAGATGTAGTGCACATCCCCTGGTGATATACTTGTCTAATTTTGCTAAGAGACTGTTTTTGAATTTTTGTAATTATATTAGATGAGAAGACATCTTAATTAAAATGAAATTGAAGTCTAATGTAAAGGCTTTATATCAAACTAAAGATGCTTGTACAGGAGAAAGAAAGATATGATGATGGAAGCAATTTTATACTTGCATACTTCCATGGATGCTAGGAAGTTGCATGGCATTAACTACTTTGGTTTTTGAATTAATATAGCTATCAGCTATAGCTATATGATGTGCATAGATGTATTTAGCCATCTACACATGTATACGCACCCACATCCCATTCTCCCTTTAAAGCTGTTTGCAGAAATTTATTGGAGTTTTTTCTGTAAAAGCAGTCATTGGAGCAATCTTTCACATAAAAAGGGCAACTGCAGTTTATATACATTATATTGCAACAAAGATCAAGTTTAAAAACAAGACTCAAAAAAGGACAGATTAATAAAGCAGCCATCCACACTGTGTTGACTAAAGTTTTCAATCAAAAGCCACTTCATGAATAAGCAAGAGTCCTCTATTAAGACACACACTCACACAAGCACACACAAAAGAGAGACTATCAGTTATTTATATTTCCTACTCCGAGAGACAGGAAACCTCCCTTTGCATCTGCTTTTTTCTCACTAAGAAGAATAATTTTAATTACAGCCACTTGGCAGGAAGCCAATTTTGATATATTTTTTTAATGACATCTGTCTAAGCATTTTTAAACTTCCTGCTCTATGTAACTTCCTTCATTTTATAGACCAACACCCAGTTACAGCAAAAAAAAAAGAAAAGGGAGTAGCAAATGATTTATTCGCTTTTCATGTTAACTCTTATCAGGTATATCAAGTGGTTCATTGTTCTGAGAACTGATGGGACAGAAAGCAGATTTACGGGGGGAATTTAGGACTTGAGCGGTCTGGGAAAGGAAAAAAAAAAAAACATGAATGGAAAAAAACCACATTTGTAACTTAACCCTAAAACAGCTCCAGAGTTCCTGTTCCGCAGGCTGATTTTTCCTATATTCAACCAGGCCATTTTTCAAGGAAAAAAAAAAAAAAGGAAAAAAAATGGAGAATAGGGCAAAAGTCAGGGCAACATGCTTACAAACAAGAATATGAGGAGTCAGAGACAGTGCAGCCAACCCATCCACCACCTATGCCAGCTTGACTCTGGACAGGTTTCTATTGAATCAGTGAAGTTAGTCTGCTTAATCAGCGCTGCAGAGGGGCTCCAAGTCTACACCCCAAGCCAGCACAGCCCCTGCTTCAGTCAGGTGACTGGGGCAGGAATGAGGAACCCCAGAGCTTCTCTACCACAACTAGCCACAACAACTAGAAATAGCAAAAACTCAAATTTCAGATGCTTACTTATAAGGTTGTCTTCCCTCCTCTTCCTTTCAGTCTGCCTTCAGCTGTGGCTTACAGGGCAATCTCATCCAGCTTGCTGTTCTCTTCCTGTATGAGGAGTGAGGTGAAAAAGAGGAGCAAAAGCACTGCTAGAAAAGGAAAGCTGAATAATGCACAAAGGAGAGAACAAGTGGAAAAACAGGTGAGCAGAATACAAAGTGGGCACTGCAGGGTGGAGAGAAGCAAGGACAAAAGCAATGGTGAAATACCTGCTAATGGTTGCAATCCCTTAGGTCCCTTGGCTGGGGTTCACCAAGGCTGGGGACAAGGAAGGCCCCACAAGGCTGGGGAGGGGGGAAGGCAGGGCCAGGCTGTGCTGGGGAGCATCATGCAGGAGCTGGCAATGTGGAGGAGCACATTTTATGGGTCCTTCACACCACTCATTGCCTGCTCTGCTGGAGCTCAAACCACAGGCACATACCCACACCTGGCTAACAACACTCCCAAAGGGATGGGATTTATAGCACACATCAGATGCGCAGCTCATATAAGCTGTAAGAAAATCTGCCTCTTGGCTGGCCCCACTGCTGGGACACAGGTAAGCATAATGAATTGTTAATGTCTTGACACCAAAGCTGCATTTTCATTCTTTGCTCCGAACCAACGAGACTTTATTCTTTTGACTTGGACTTCTTCTGAAGTCATCTTTTAGGGTAAATGAACAACACAGCACAAACAACCTGGGAAAACTCAGTCTCCCTCCTTCACTTTCTGTCTCTGTGCAGATCGAACCTACAGCCATCCTGAAAGCTCTGCAATAGTTTCCATGCGATTTTTAATTTCCTGGTTCTGCCTGGAACCTGAAGTGTGAGTGCTGGAAGCCTCAGGAGGAAAAACTGGTATTGTCAGATTCTGCCCTCATTTTCCAACGAGGACTTTCAGAGAATATCTCAGCTCTTAAAGCGTTTGGAGACTTCACTCTCACAAGTGGCTGACTGCCTTCTGACTCTTCTGAGTCAACACAGCTGGAAAATGGAATAAAAAAACCCTGAAATCTCAGTGAAAACCAGATGTTGCCATTGAGCAGTGCTACTGTGTTAATAAAGCACTAGCACCCTTGCGCTCCACAAAACAAAACAAATACCTCTAATAGATTTCCCTAACCATGTCTTATGTCAGAAAGAACACAGCAAAAAAATATTTTAAGGCTTGAAGTGGACTATGGAGAGCTATGGTTCTGGTGCTGGCACTTGGATTGCTGCACAGTAAGATCTCTATTTTTAGGGAGGACAAGCTATGTTTGTTATTTGGCAGGAAGTGATCAGGACAAGTGATTGCAACATTTCTGCTGGACCTGTGGTCAGTGAGATTTGGATGATGTGTTATGAAGCATGGTTTGGTACTGTGGTGCTGTCATGTGCCGCACAATTTGAACAGGGTCTGGAGTTTATGTGCACCCCCAGGGCACACAGTGGTACTTGCATTGTAGTCTTTAAAGAAAACATCTCAGCACTGTAAGCAGCAAAGGAAAGATTCTGGGACAGTTTTTGCTTAAAAAAAATAGCAGTTTCTTTGCATGCTCATATCAAATATATTTTTCTATCAATTACACATTCCTGACAGGATGCAGATGCATTATGTGATGTGTTATATACAGAGCTGAGCAGGAATGCATGCAAGAACTGGAAAACAACAGTGGTTTGTTTAAACGTCCTGTTTCATCTTATCCAGCCAACATCCCATTATGAGCCACAGGGGGCCAGCTTTCTGAGGCCACCAAGATGTCAACAGTTGGAGGAAATGTTCACTCCAATGTCCCTGGGGTCGCTCTGAAAGCACTGACATGACATCCACAGCCTTCTTCAACAGAAGCAGCACCGTGGATTTGTTAGCATGCTACTTGAAGTTGCCACAAACAAGAGAAAGCTCATGTCTTTTGAGAGAAAAGCTAACCTCTCTCCTTCCCGTCACAAACAACATTTTCTTTTCTTCTCCCTTAGCAAAACCTATACAGTGTCCTTGGAGAAGGTGAAGAGCACAGACAAGATCCACACACCATGAGGTTGCAGCCTGTGCTCCTCAGCCACTGCATGCCTTTATGCCATTAGCCTTAATGTCACTTTAGTCTGAGTCAGATGTCACAAAACAAATGATTTTCCCTCCTTGCACAGCTTTGTTGTGACTGAGCCCTAAAATCAGTGGCAATACTGACTGTCGTGGTTCTACCACTAAGCTATGGTTGAATCACTGGTATAGCTTAGACTACTATGAACATCAACATCTTTAATCTGTGGGTGGTTTATGTTTAGCAAAGATAGCAAAAGTAAAGCCAAATTAAAATTATAAATATGATGAGGTGTTTCAAACACAGAGTGGTATGTTGTAAATAATGCGCTGAATGCTTCCAATGCTCTGACACTTAAAGAAATAAAAATATGGCTCCTCTCATCTGGTGGTCTCCAGCCATTTTTCTAAAAACAGATGGGGGAGCTGACTCATGAAAAAGGTGAAATGTTTTGCATAGGGTCACAGATCACAAATCCAGTGCTAGCAAAATCAGAGTTCCTTAAGCTAATTCCCTTGCTTTGTCACCAGATAATGCTGGCTGCAGAACACATCAGCAGTAAATTAGACTTTAAAAAACTCAAGGGCATTAGCAAATTATAATTAAGCACACGTTCTGCAATGAGATGAATTGTTTCTATAATAAGAGGCAGCAAAAACTAGTGCCTATAAATTGCACATTGTATCAGAGTATTACTTTCTGCTCGGAGACAACAATAAATACTTTTGCCAGATATTGATGATACAGATGTGTGCGTGTGTGTGTGTTTAGAATACAGTAAAAGCAATAACAGCCTTGCTGCGCTCACTGCTGTGCACCTTGATGGGGAAGATAAGTGATGCTAAATCCAGGGCCTGGTTTAATTCAAAAATACACAGTGTTTTTTACATTAACATTGCTAAACACTTGAATTGTGCTTTCGTGGAGTACATGATTTAAGCGCAGGCCCCAAGGAGACACCAGCTGTGTCTCCTGCATAAACTGCACTGACACTTAATATTGTTTCTCTGCAGTCAGATGCTGATTGCAAAATCAGTGATGACATACCATATTCAAACTTTGATGCTTGAAATTAGATGCCAGATTAGGGCAATCCTCAAAAATGAATGTTTTGGTGTTAGAGGGCCCTGAACATCAATAGCTCTCATCCATGTTGGTGGAGGTTGCTGGTGGCTAGTCTTCTTACTGAAATCGGGCACCTACTCAGGTGCTTAAATTTAGAGTTAGGGGCTTCACTTTAGGTACCTTTGCCTGAAAATAGCACTGCTGCATACTATTTGTATAGGCTGATGCTGAAATACTACTATGAACTTTCCATAATGTCTTGAAAAAGTAGGAGATACAATAAAGCTATAATAATATGTTCTCTTCCCTAATGCCCTTCAGCTGAGAATCTCAAACATCCATTAACAGAAATATAAGCATGCTCCATTTACCACACAAAAGTGCTGTAGTCTTAAAGCAAACCAGAAATTAAGAAAGTCAGAAAAATGGAGCTCATGTTCCCTTCTTCCACAGCAACCGTTACCCAAGAAAGAGGTCGGCCTTTCTGCTCAGAGGAGAACAAACAGCGTGTCCCTTTCACCATGTTTCCTATAGTCTCTCTGAGAAACCCAACATCATGGATAGCAACTGTTACACTACAGGATGGGCCTGAATGTACATCAAAGTTTTATCAAAGGGAAACAATATTATCAGGATAGAGTTTACAGGGAGAAAAAAAAAAAAAACAACATACCAAGCCCTGCTAAAAGAAACAATTACATCACTCACTGTGTTCCTTTACTGATTTGTTCTCCTCCAGCCACCAGCTCTACCACCCTCCCCTGGCAGCTGGGTTGGTCAAACATATGTTTCTACAGATGATCCAAGTGCCAGCTGGCACAGGATAGGAGGGGCAGTCAAGCATGAAGAAGTTGGCCCACATCTTCCTCTGAGTCTGAGGATGCTGTTATCTCTGTCACCCACTCAAGCTCTTATGTCCCACAGCCTAGCTGTGGCATGGCAGGTCTGCTGTTTGTCTTGCTCCACCACGCTGCCTCCTCTCTTCCTTAGGATTAACTGCTTACTTCTTGCAGAGAGCAACTATTAGGATAAGGCTGTTACTTTTTCACTTGCAGCACTGTTTCCGCTGATATATCAACAATACCAAAGTAGCACACATCAGGTAGAGGACAAAACTATGGGATGTCTCAGCAACCATCACCTTTACAGCTACACAAACTCAAGAGGCAGGGTTTAACTCCCCTTGGAATCCCTCTGCTCCTTGGAGCTGTGCAACAGGCATTTGACTACCAGGAAACAATGGACAGAATTAAACGCAGGCTTTTGCTCTGGAGTGTTGCCTCCTACAAGGAGGAAGGGCTAGGTGTGATGGCCTTCCTGTCTGAGGTCACTGGGACTGTCCTAGGTCAACCTGGAGATAGAGGAAACCTTTCCCTATTGAGAACCATCCAAGCTATTCCTGTAAGAGCTTTGGCTCTGACTAGTTCAGAAAGCAGACTTCTGAGTTTATTTCAGCCATGGATTAACAGAGGAGCTTGACAAATACAATGCTGGAACCATCAGCCACATGCCCTTTATACCTAGGGGCCAGGATGAACACCTGTCAGGAAAGCAACACAGGCCAGAGAAAAGTGCTAAGCCCTCATTAACAGTAAAGAATGCCAACACATTCAGGAGACTGAGAGCACAACAAATACAAGAAGCTATTTTCTCAAAGTCCCAGTTTTGTCACTATTTATGTAGCCGTTCAACAAGCTCTTTCCCTTTGGTAAAAATGGAACATTTTGAACTCCAAAGCCCCTTCAGGTGCCCTCAAGCAACACAGGGAGGGGCTGCAAAGAGGTCCCCAGTGGCTCTTTGGGAGCACGTGGCTACCCTGCATCTGGCTGCCTGTGTTGAAACTGAGCCGTCTGGGGTTCTGGGGATTTGGGGTGGAAAAGGGTTAGCACTTCCCTTTTCCAACCCCCCTCTGCTCTCCTAGCCTTCTCTAGGACTGCCAATTAACTACACACACACCATTCAGTGACTGAAACTGCTGCAGCAGAAAGATTGAATGAGACAGGAAAAAACTGCTTTTGCAAATTCAAATACCTGTCTTTTAGTAACATAAACAGCTCGCCCTGCTGAAGCAGCAAAGCCCCACATTGATTGGAATGTCTACTTCCATTTCACAGAGGATTTAAAAGCCAGTGCCAGTCTTTGAATAGATGACCACCTTCATGCCTGATACAGAGGGTACTGAGCAGCTGCCACTGCTCTGGCTCCCCAGTCCAGCACAGGGCTCAGACCAAGGAACAAATACTTGACCTGCAAGCCCGGATCATCTAAATCACCCCAGATTATCAAGCATTGGTAGTCCTGCATGAATGTATGCTTCTCACTGTCACCTTCCCTTCATGTTGCATGGGGATGGTGCCCATGGCAGCACTCAGCTCAACACCACAATGCACCACTACAGGAAGGGCCCAGCAACCACTCATGGGACCTGGGCAGGGCCAGTTAGCCCTGGCAATTTCCAAGTTGTCCCAGGCAAGCATACAGCAATATGAGTGTGCACGATACATCGTGAAAAGTTACAAGGTTTTATAAAATGTAATGGTCATCAGTTATTTTTTCCTGTTTTTCTGTGCATTACAACAAAGTATTCTCATCTCATTTGCGCTGCTTTGATGATGAATAAAGTATGCTGGTTTTGTTTTGTGCAAAATAGCTCTCCTAAACCTCCATCGCCATTATTTGTGCACACACACAGCATCTGCTACAAAATTTTCTGATTAGTTCTCCATTAGTTAAAAAAAATGTTAGAGCCACCTCTGCTCCCACATGAAACAGAAATGTCATACAGGGGTTGGCTCTCCCAGCTGAGCTTTATTTCAGTTGTAAATAAAGTTATTAATACTCCAGGCAACATAAATAGCTGCATACTATTTTTAAATGTCTGGATTTATCAGTGTGCTAAGTGTTCGTTTGCTTCCTTAGACCTTTCTAAATGGGTTTAATGATGACACAGGCAGTATTTATTTCTCATTTTGTCCCAGCTATTTCAACTGAAAAGAGGTGGCTACAAAAAGGTTGACTTATCTGCAACACTATAGTATCTGTCAATATGTCACCATGATTTAATATGGAGGTTAGAGGGCATATATATTTTATTATGCTCTAGCCATTTCATGACACTTGCAATTACAGAATTAATAGTATTGACGTTAGGAATTAGAAATAAACAATAGTTCATTTAATGATTGATATTTGCTGAAAACAAGATTATCTTTAATGTAATCGAATAATTAGTTATTGATGAAGGGCACATGATTAATTACAATTTACCTGCCCTAGCAGCATTTTAAAGATGCAATATTAATTATTTTCGATGACAATGAAATAAATACAGAGAAATTGTATCTGTGAAATCCCACAATTTCAAGACTGTGTTTATTAAGAGTAGTTAAAAGATCTGAAAAACCTTCCTACCTCGTTAAGATCAATGCACCATTGTGCATCAGCAGACTGCTGTCCCCTGCCTCTGGGCTTCAAGGTCCTCTCCACTGAGAACCCATTGGATGTGAGCCTGGGGCTCTGGGCCAGCGTTTGCTTGTGCAAATCAGCCCTATGAAGCCAGTGACACAAATAGTAATAAATTAAAATTAATTGAGTATTTGTATAGATCACCTAGATTATTCACACTTTGTAAGGAACCTGGATGCTGAAATGATGGGATCAATGAAAAATACCAGATAAATACTAAACAGTCACTGTGTAACTGAATGATGATGGATGCATAAGAATTGATTCATATAAAACCATTTTTACAGTATAACAGATATGTTAATAGTATCTAGGAAGGGCATAAGGATGCGAGGCTTGTTTCTGCAATTAAACATCTTACAAGGACAAACACTGCTAAAACATTAACTGGATTTCAGTTCTGCTGCTTTCATTTCTTCTTGCAAAAGGAAGAATGGACATCGACGTCAGGCTTATAGATATTACATACATTTCCTCTCTTTAGACATTTTTGCCTTCATTCCTGGCTTGATAAATAAAGACTGTCCTGAGCCTTAGTCCTTGAGCAGCTCTGACTTTAACATGTTTTCATGAAAGGGGAGGAGGAATGACAGATTCATCATCACATAGATTTCACCACTGACAGCAAAGCAATTCCGAGGTGGATCGAATCACTTTAGCACAAAGCATCGCTGGTTTTCTGGTAATATTCAAGAATGCAACGGGTGATGAGATCCTTCCTAAAAATGTAAGAAACGAGCCAGTAGATGAACATACAGGTATAAGTGCTGCAGGTTTCCAAAAGCACTTAATCTGCCTATCAAAAACAACCCTGATGCAGTGGATCCATAGGAACCTTCCTATTCTTTTGTTCTACAAGTCTCTGCAAGACACCTTCTCCTTTCTGAGCTTGTGCTATTCTTCTTCTGGATGGAAAGGACTCCATTATGCTCCTTTCTTTACTCCCTCAAACTCTAACTCAGTGACGTACCTTGCCCTTTCCCTCCCCTCTCCTCTCCAGAGCATAATTTAAAAAAAGAGAGAAAGAAAAAGAAATAGGAAAATGTAATTTACAAGGTGGAAGTAATATAACAAATGATGCCTTATGGGGAAACCCACTGCTCCAATAAAGAACTAGTAAGATCTCAGGATCATTCCTTGTTGGGGAGGGTTAATGGAGGCCCTGCTCCTTTGCATCACAGTATTAATCTTGACATTTTTAAAGGAGAAAACACTCTCCACTAAAACATAAAAAGCTTTGCCTACAGCGCTGCCTATATGTACCACTTCTACTACACAAAGCTAAAGCTTAGGAAGCTATAAACCACTCTGCAGTCACTGCCAACAGACAAAAGACTTTCTTTAGAGAAAGCCAGAGACTGCAGCAAGAGTTAAAACAAACAGTTAAGATTATACAGCTCACTTCATTTTCCCTTAGGAAACTGAAGCATCCCTTTTATTCTACTCCTGCTCCCCCTAAATCAAGTTCAATCCACTCATATGAAAGGGCCACAATACAATACCCTGAAGGAAAACATATCCATCTGTGATGTGCACTGTTCCTATCTGAAAACCTTGGAGGTCAAGGCAGTACTAAAAGAGCAACCAACCTACCAACACGACACATGAGCCTGGAGAAGTTAAGCAAGAATCCCTTGCAGCAGCTGTCTGTGGGAACCCAAAGGAAATCCCCCTTAATTTAATGGCTTTGGGGAAGTGACCCTGGGTTATACATGAGCAGATTCAATCATTGTCCAATGGGAATTTCCTGAAAAATTCAATTTTCAGAAAAATTAGCACTTGGAAAAGATCCCCTTTTATGATTTCTAATAACATGGTAAGCTGTGAAAATATAATTTATTTCTATAGTTTAGAAAGATTTCATTCACTATTGAAAGCTTAAAGTAAAATTGAAAACCATGAAATAGATACCTGTGTTCACCCATATACTAACAACAGCTTTGATCATTAAAGATGAGGGTTTTTTTTAACAAATGCCATGTTACTGCCAGGGCTTAAGATCTTGATGTCTCTTTCTTTTCCTGTGTATATTAAAATTGCAGCTAGTGATATTTTAATAGAGGTTTCAAGTTGGTTGTGAAGGCCTGGCATGTGCTCCATAACCTACTATATATTGCTGGTGTGTACAGGAGATGCTCAGTTCTTTTCAAACGAGGCTCTGAGCATCTCCTTCCTTATAAAAGCACACACTGTGTTGACCAGTTATCTCCTTTGGTTCTTAGGAAAGGAGTCTCCTTGGTTTTCCCCTTCATGCTATTTCTTTAACATTTTGAATTTTATT
The DNA here is from genome assembly GCF_019232065.1 of Centrocercus urophasianus. Lineage (NCBI taxonomy): Eukaryota > Metazoa > Chordata > Aves > Galliformes > Phasianidae > Centrocercus > Centrocercus urophasianus. The sequence continues at coordinate 5,950,358 of NW_024885344.1, forward strand.
CAGAAGGGACAGTGGTTCATTTCAGCAGCTGTATCTTAAGCACAGTACGTGTTGTGCACACATCTGAGCCAGACCAAGTTACTGCTTCCATTGATCACCCCTGCAAGTATAACTACCAGCCCTTCAGGTCAGGATCTGAGCAGATCTGCCTAGGCAATTGCTTTCCACTCACTCACTCCAAAATCCCTACTATTTCATGCTAAAGTCTTTCACTAGATGAAAAATCTTCATGCTAAATGTGGTCATTTTTACTGAGGCAGGTTTGGATGCAACAACTCAGGCTTGCAGATTTGAAAGGAATATAACCTACAGAGCAAGCAAAAGATGGGTTGACCACCTGTTGCTGTTCTTCATCCAGGTCAGGTACATCTACAGGACTACACAACCACAGTTTAGAAGCTTTGATGATGGCCTTGGGAAACACCCAGGGTCTAGTCCCACAGAGAAGAAACTAGGAATCCAGATAGTTATTTGGGGTAATCAAATCAATGGTCTTTCACTGAAGAGCAATGGTCTACAATGGTCTACCCATCTGCAGTTCCTGTATTGTAAAAAGAGCCAATGTCTAACATAGAGAGCAACATTAAATCCACATTGTCTTATCAGTTTAAGTACACGCTGCAAGCTTTCAAGAAACTATATCCTATTAGGTTTTTGAACATTGTATGCTCTGATAAAACCCAGATCCAAGGTGGAAATTCTCAGTGGTATTGTAGCAATAATCACAGGAATAAAGATTACAGCAACATTCCCTCAGGAAGTCTGCTTCACTCTCCAATTCCCATGCAGCAGGGATGTGTAAATTATTCAAATGTACCAGGCAGGAAAAAAAAAAGGCATCTTATGAAAACTAGTACGATTGCTACTAAAGAGAAGGAAATAATGAAGAAGGAGCTTTTTAAAACAGGCCCATATATTTTCCATGGAATAACCAGTGGAGTTTGTACACAGAACTATTTATTGAGAAAATGCGATTTGTTGGTTTTTTCAATCAGAAACACTTGGGATACAAAGAAAGTCTGAGAGAATTACAAGCTGAAATAACAGCTTTAAAATATGAGAGCTCAATTATTTTACTAGCAGAAAAATCTTTAGATCTTAAGAGCTCATTTTACTTACAATCAAAACTTTGCAAACTTGGGCTTGCACCCACCATATATATTTCTCTGCTTGTTCTGGCACGCAAGGGGAAAACAGGGAATTACAACTGACCTGGCACAAACCCTCAAACCAAGTTCATGACAGCCTTTACAAAGCTAATGCTGTGTGACATGGTTAGCAGGTCAAATAAAAGCAAACCAGAAAGTGGAAGTAAATGGTGTAAGAGAATTATATTTAATTTGGAGAAGTAGAACAAAACTCCAATTGCAGTGTTGTTGCCTTGAAAATAAGACCAAATGGATTCAGAACACTAAATGGAAGAAAAAAAACCTGCCAGCAGCAGCTGCACTTTACACTTGAGTAGCCACATGAAGAAGCCAAGGGCAGGTCCTTGACCAGGGTAAATTGCATTCATTCTGAATGGGACCTGAATTTAGTGGGAGTCTATCTGTTCATCGACTTCAGTGAGCTGTGAATTAGACCCAAGAGTGCCAGGTTTCCACGATTTCAAAATGCTCTCTTCCTCATTAAAATGTACTTAACAGCTACAGCAGCCAATGTTAACCTAATGAACAAAGAAGTTCATTACTGACAAAAAGTGCTAATGCATTTTTATGCACCACTCTGACAAAATCATCTTTGAAGAAACCAGAGCAAAGCCTCACCCTTGGCTTGCTTGGACAAATTCCTTGGCCAAACTACATGGAAGATCTCCAAAAATTGCCTGGCAAACCTATGGACAACAGCCACCTTAGGCAACAGAAATTTAGGAAGCATCAGTGCAGCAAAGACTTTGGTTGGCATTTTCTTGAATATCCTGTTCTCACATTTCCCCAGGCTCTCAGTATTATAGGAGGTATATGTTGTCCTTGCCCTGTGGAAACTATTGTAAGGAGAAGGTGCCAAGAGGATGCTGTATGCCTTTTTTGCCATGTAAGTTTTTAGAGTCTTTGATTCCATTTCCTTTGTCCTGAAAATCACACCAAATTCCTTAGCGATAGTCAATACTGCATTTAAAACCGATAATGTGGATGTAACTGCTAAGCTAGTTTTGGGCTAGCTAAGAGCAATAGGGTCACCAAGGGCAGAAATGTTGGATGAGAGCTGAAATGCACGTGAGTTAATGCTCAGATAATTAACGTGGCCTGTTGTCTGAGCAGCCAAAGTTACTTTGTTAACCAAAAGCCAAGCAACCTCACTACCTTGCTTAAGTCTCTATGTGCAGCTGCCATAGTATCAAACAGAGAGCAAGATAAACTAGCATCTTTTTTGTGTCTGGGTTTGGTGAAGACATGCTCCTCATATGTTTTTGTGGTTGTTTTTTTTTTTTTTTGTCCTGTGTTGACTTCATGGAGAAGAGACCAGATATTCTGCCATGGAACCATGAGTATCATACACTACTGACCTTCAGCACTCCCCATATACAGCCAACGCAGTATTTACAGGAGCAGCAGCAAGACCACTGGCTTGTCCAGCAAGGTGCCTTTAGGGGCCACTCAGTCATCTTCAGAGATGCAAACCAGGGAGGACATTTTGAAAGACGAAAGCAGAATGCAGGCGCCAAGTTTCCACTGCAGTACAGGGGGAGTAAGACTAGAGTGTTGCAGGGGATTTTCCAAGGCACAAAGAACAGCTGGATTGCTCAATTTCCATGTCCTCCATTCAGGAGTAGCTGGTAAAATGTCTGTCCTCAATCTTCTTTGACCACCATGGTGCCATATTTGACATATTTGTACAAACTGAGCATCAAATATTCCCCCATGCGCTTACCTCTGAGCTGCATAAGATGCAGTAACACAAATGACGGACCACAGGTATGTAGGCTCTTCACAACTCCAAGATGAAAGAACATAACAGCATGCAGTAAGCAAACCTTAAAAAAAAGCTTGAGTCGCTTGAGTCAGCCCAGGACAAACCAACTCAAATGGCCTCTGAGAGGCTGCAGAGTAGAGAAGGATTGCTACATCCAGCCACACCTTCAGTTTTCCAACACGTTTTTAGTATGGAGCACACCACAGGCAAAAGTGAGGAACAATGGTATTGCACCACACACTTCCCACCCAGAAGCTACAGCCACCTTTGAGATACCACTGGTGATGTTTTTGACAGATGTGTCAATAATTAAGGAGAGATAGGACACTCAAATACAAAGCAATCCCCAGCCCCACCCTCTGAACACCAAGCCTTTAAGCAATACTGGAAATACTTAGGAGCATTAATTGCTCTACAGCTCCAAGAGCTCAACCTCCTCAAAGAACTGCATGAAAGAATAATTCTGGCTGCCATCTCACAACGCTTTGCTGAGCCGGAAAGCTCCATAACCTGCCATGAACACAGACAGGGATACGGTATCGCTGTAAATACCATCATGTCTCAGAGCAAAATCATAGTGACAGGCACTCTGGTCTGCTGCAGCTCACAACTGCATGAAATAGGGGTATGGGTAGGGTACAGCAGCAAATAACAGGTAGAGATTTCAAAACACAGGAACCCATTATTTGTAGGAAAGATGAAGGCAGAAGAACTGCAGGCAAGGTGTATTGATGGATTCTCACGTCTCTGGATTATGATCCTATTATGCTAAAAACTTACTTTGTCCCTTTTTCCACAATGCCATGTTTACTTAGCAGGCATTAAAAAGAAAAGGAAAAAAGAAAGAAAGAAAAAAAAAGAAAAAAAAAACAGAGAGAAGAGGAAAAAGAGAAAAAGAACAAAAACTACAATGACTGAAGCTAAATTTATACACACAACAGAGACAGATAAAGCATCCCAGGGGACCTTATCAGTTTTACACAATAACCAACAGGCTGCTTCCTGTATATAGCAGCTTAAGGTCGGCGGATGTTTATTAGAGGCAGAGGGGAAAGGAAATGCAGTATCTTTGACTGACATGGCAGGGATATATGAGAAGTGCTATTTACGTTTTTGACTTGAATAAGAACCACAGTGACTCATAGCTGTCTTACACTTAATATTCCAATTAGCACTCCAGGAACGCTGAGCACAACTATCTCCGAAGTGTGGGGTTTGCTTACTGTTCCTCACAAGAAATATAAGAGGGCAGTAGGAATTCAGATTTCTTTGAGCCATTTCTTTGAGCCATTACCATCTCTCAGTTAAGAACTGCTGGGATAAATCAACCTCTTTCTACCCCCCTTGATTTTTTAAAAAGAGATATTAATTATTAAACATATTTACACTGTATCCAGTGGGAATCCAGTCTAGGTTTGAGGCCACACTAAATACAGCTCTGTGGCACGCTAGAGAAATAGGCTGCCAGTGTGCTAATTCTTTTCATTCCTAGAAGCCCTGTGGAAACATGAGAAGAGAGGTAGGCATTTGGTCCACTGTTTTTCTATGAATCAACCTAATATATTATTGAATCAAGAGTTCTAGAGACACAGCAGGCATGGAGGGGGCTGGGAGGAGGGAGATTTGATGCAACAACAGCTCTGTCTGCAATCCAGCCAGGATGATGAGGAGATTTAACCAGAGGTGGGACAGCAAGCTGGAAAAGTAAGGAACATACTGGGTATTTAACAGGCACCCTTCCTGAGAGAGGCAAACAGGCATGTGCTTGCCATCATTACACTGCAGTGAGTTCCAAGACAAGGTCTTTAGGGCTCCATCATGCTGCTTTAACTCCTCACTCAGCCTGGGGTATGGCCATGGGTGTAATATTTCGGTCTCGGTGAGGTAACAGCACACAGTGCCTCAATGTTTCATGAGGAAACAAAGCATATGGAGAGGCATCTTGGGAAAACAAGGCAGGGTACTTCCTGGCTGGAAGAGCAGAGAACAAGTCCATGTCTGCGGGAGACCTGGAAACTAAGGGAATGAATGACATTTCATTCTAGGGAATGTGAACTAACTACTCTATTGTGTGCAACCAAACGTGTCTTTCACTTTTCTCTCCAGTGTGAGACAGTAGAAGTACAATTATAATTGCTTGTACAGTTATTTATTTTTTAAAATACTTCTCATTTTTCAGTGCTGTATGGGAAAGCAAACAGTGATCACACTACCCTCAGAGATGTACCTGCCTTTGCAGAAGAGATGTCCTCGTTCCCAATCACACATAGAATAGTCACTGAGGTCAAAGGCACATAGGATCCCTAAAAGCCCTAAAAGGCACACTGTGACCAATGCAAGGAATAAATGAAGCAATGACTCTTATTCTACAACGCCTGAATTATACAGGCCCCCAAATAAGAAGGAGCACGTGGTTCTCTACTACAGGAGGTGCAGCTCCTGTAGACATTGCATATCATTTACCACTAATGATCATTGTTCTCTGTAGAGAACAAAAATCTCACTCTATCACCAGAATAGACAGATATGCATTCACCCTTTGTTCCAGTCACCCTTTACCGAACCTTATGTGTAAAACTGCAACATAAAGCCTCCCATTACATCTGGAGATGCAAAGAGGAGGTGAAAGGCATATATGGACTCTTCAAAAGTATTTCAAGTAATTTCCCCAACAAATTGCTTGGAAATATAGTTGTCTCAGAAAAATAGCTTCTGATCTAGTTCACACAGACTTCCTAATCATAATTCCTTCCTGTTGAGCTGCTGGTTGTACACTTAGGCTGGGATGTTCAGACAGTTTGATTTCTGCAGTAGGTTTCCAAGATCTCACCTCCTACCTAGGTGCCACGCAAGGGGCAGCCAAACATCAGTTTCGAACAACTTGGCATATTAGTATCATGCTGGAAGCTGTTAGATGCACTAAGCCATCCTGAAAGCCTGAATCATATTCAACTGCCTAAGTGGGGAAAACTTTTTGACTCATCAAGTGTGGGTAGGCACAGACCTTCCTTGCATTGCACCACGAGCTGGACATCATCTGGATAAAATGGCAGCAGAATGATGTTCCAAGCTAACCTGTAATCATCAAGTCCTAATCTCCAGACCATGGACATCTCTCTAACACTTAGGCAAGTATTATCTGTATGACAAAAAGTCACAAAACAAATGTTTGGAAAAACCTATCCTCAACTGCATTTGCCAAACACTGAGTTGAAACCACCCAAAATGACTGTTTTGGAAAAGGTTGGCAGGTGGATACATGCTTTGAATTACTGAATAGTAATTCCAGCTTATTAAAGAAGAAAGTAGCAACGTCTGTCTCTAGCAATGGCCAAGTGCTTGGCCTTGAGGAATACAAATCAACTAGTAGTAACGGTACTTCTTGTCTCCCTTGGGTGTGTTTTGAAAAAGAAACAGGAATAAACTGAGATGAAATGATTGAATCTGGAGATGGGAATGAATTCACTGTGAATCATAAGGCTACAAAAAGGGTATGACACACACAGCCTTCTCTATGGCACAAGGGAGGGAAGACAGGTGTCTCATGAATTATGAGTAAAGTGGGACAATCTAGGGTAAGTTTTAACTTTAAAAAAAAAAGAAGAAGAAGAAGAGACCAAAAGCCATTAGATACATAACCTTGTAGTCTAATATGGCCATAAATTAACAGCTGCACTATATTATGTAAATTTATGTTAAATTATTCACTACCTGTCACCATATCCCCATAAAAAATCTACGTACTGACATTTACAAAAAATGACATCTTCTGATAATAGTTTTGCTATATATTTCAGTGGCTGCAATTGCCTTTTAACCATCTTGACTGCTGCTGAGGCAAACACTACTTAAACAAGGATGCTTTAGGAGGTTTAATGAATTCATTACTATTCACATATTCACCCTCCAGGAGGGCACCATCCCTGGTAGCCAGTGTCCTTTGGGCATTATGCTCCTTCCCTTAGTTTGAGAACTTGCTGGAGAAGAGCCAGGAAGGATCACAATGGTTCCACCATTGCTCCAGCTATGAGCTGAAATCAAGACATTGTAAAGGCCATGGCTGAACCTATGTAATGCCAAAGGTGCTGGACATCGAACACAGCAGGACCATGTTCAAGCGATGCACAGCTCAGCCTGTCCTCCTTCCCCCACAACAAATCAAAGCCATTGCCCAGCTGAAGATACCTGAGCTCTTCCTGAGATGAGATGCCTCCTGAATCACACCAGGCTTGAGGAAGTCTCTCAGCTTTCCAGCTGTGTGCTCCTGTTGACTGTGATTGATATTCCTGACTCTAGGGGAAGCACGGCACACAAGGACTTGTTATCCATGCTTATTTTAAATAGGAAAAACAACTTCTTCATGTCTCACCCTTTACCCTCTTAAGCAGTAAAGTGAAGAGTGAGCAGCTTCACTGCATCTTATCTGAGGCACTTAACTAAGGTACTTACGTTAGAAGCCAGGGGATCATTCAGACTTTAGGACAGGACATATTTCCCTCTACTGTTATCTATGTCCATCAGCTACAAATGGTTCTCATGATATGGGTTCTTTTCAGCCTCAGATGGTTTGTTCACCTCACACTGCAACTCAGTGTAGTTGGTGGAAAATTTCTGGCACTTGACACACAAGCACTTGACACACCTTCCTCTTTAAGGGAGTGTGACAGAAGCTCTGGCTCAGCCCACCGGTCATGGGGGGAATCAGGCTGGTCTTACTACCAGCTTGTTAGCCGACCTGTAACATCCAGCTAATGCACAAACTGATCTGCATGCACAGAGCAGACATTTGTTATAGGCGACTGCATCATGACTTAAGGTGGCAACAGCAGCTGGAGTTCACCAAAAGACTCCCACTGATTAACTTTGCTCTTTACCATTGGCTTGGTGTAGAGTTCTGATGAAATGGGAAATGTCTGCTTCTTCAGCTTATTCTGGCCAATTTGAATATAATCTTAGAAAAAGGCCAGAGGGCAAAAGATAAAAGAAAATTCAGGGGTTCTTCTATTAAGCCCAAAACTGTGCAGTGAACTAATAACAGCAACAGTACTTGCAGAACCAGTATCCCTAATTTGACCTTGCAGTTCTGCTCAAAACCATTTAGTCAACATTTCAGAGACAGAAGAAACACTATATGTTAAGGAAAGAAAGCAGGGGGAGACAGAAGAATAAACAACAAGCTTTTGCGACAGCAGGAAGCTCTCTCTTAATTCTGAGATAATGAAACGCTTCTAACCAGGCCCAACTGCTGAATATTACAAGAGCCATCATCTCGTGTGGATTGCATGCAGCTTTATTTTCTACTCCCCTGCATGGACTGAATATGATTCACAGCACAGTCACAGGAAACAGTCATTACTATTTATTTGGAGCGAGATGAGTGACTGCTCTAAACAGCTACAACTGCACCTGCGATAGCGCAGAGAATCTTTTCTTATTAAGCACACTCATGCCCTCTTTTCTCCCCTTCTCTTCAATATTCTTCTCACAAACAGCATTTTTTTACAGCACTGGCTGTGGAGTTCGAAAGGAGAGGGGTACATTCACAATGATCATTAGCAAAGATGCAAAAGCATGGCACTGAATGCCAGCTTTGATGCTTTATGCACCCAGATGCACTCCTGCACCATGCACATGCCACTCAAGTGGCATATACACAACCACAAAGAGACAAGCCACCCATTAAGTACAGCAAGTTATAAAACAATTGCAATACTTTAATATGCATAGATATAGGTAAGAGTCTCCTGCTAAATTTGCATTTTTCTGCTCCCAGGGCCATGCCAGCAAACCGTGACTTCACTCTCTCCAGGCAGCCCCAGCCAATGTTGCCTCCGCCCTGAACAGCAGAGCACCTCCTCCATTCCTTCACAAGACACTGCTCACTAAACTGCTGCAACAATTCATCTCTGGCTACACAGAGATGAGCAGCCTGCTCCCAAACTTGCTGCTGCTGCTGCTGTACTTCAGCAGCTGACGCTGAAGTCTTGCTGCAACCTGCCCCTACCCTCACTCCCCCTCCCCCCCCCCCCCAAAATAAAAACAACCAACAAAACCACTGTGATTAACACTTCCCCTATAAAGTGATCAGGCCTTAGCTAATTCCCACTCTGTTGTTATTCCTGCTCCCCAGCACTCTCTGCCAATGCAGGTATGCTTTTAGACTTACTCTGAATTTAGAATACTGCTATAGAAAATTCAGAGTGCTCCAAGTACAGTCCCCTCTCTAGTCTACAGACTTTCCTGCCTGTATGTATGCATCTGATATGCTTACAGAAATGTCCTCCCTGTCAAAATCCTCTTAAAATGGCACATCGTTGTTTTCGGTTGGTTTCAGGCCAACAGCAAGGAGAAGTTAAGGCCATTTCATCTCTCTACTGTAGGTATCAGCGTATCAAGTACCTGCATCCTGTGATACCATTAAAAGCTTCAGGAGAATAAAAGTGTGGGTTTTCTTGTTTGTCCAGCAAATTAAGGTACTTCACAGAATAATGGATCACTCTTGAAAACTAATATTCTTAATAGCAGTGAACAGATGCACAGACCTGATTGTTTTTTTCCATAGTGAACTTGGTACTTATTTTTGTAAATGATGCAAGGCTTCTGGAGTAAGACTGATTTCTTATCCAAGGTCCTATTTCTACGTGATTCCTCTAACACCAAACATGATGACACAAAATTCCCTCACAAAACAGGAACAGCTCAAAAGGCCAGCACACATGTGCATGGTGGGGCATGGAGAGAACAGCAAAACAAAGTAGGGAAGGAAGGAGTGGGGAAGAGGGGATGGATAATGAGGGGAGAAAAACATTGCAAGAACTTCACGGTGCCTTACAGTCTCTTTGTGCTATGGCAATGTGCTAATCATGTGTAGTTGTAGTAACCACGAATTGATGGGGTTAACACAAACCCCATTAAAACTGCGCTTGGTTGGCCCACAAGCTGTAAATGTTTGTAGCTGTTGTACAGCATGCTGCATGCTTTTCCCCTGCTGGTTTAGAAACCTCTGAATACTGCTCCTCCACGCACCACTGTGCAAAGGGCTGTTAAAAGGTGATACGCTTTCCCGAAGAGGGGCTGCACTCACTTTGTGTTTCAGCAGCTGCAGCTGGTGACATGGGCAGACAGCAGCCTGACTCTGCTCCATCACTCACAGCCACCCTGTATCAGGCAGGTAACAAATAACTCATTCCCAGCATTAGGGCTTTTCCCATTTACAAGCAGAACATCTTAAATCCTGAGGCAGGAGGACCACTGAAGGCAGCCACAGTTAGAGTGCAGACACCTTTGCAATACAGACACCAACTCACTAGGAACTCATCTAAAAATATTATTACTTCACTTTTGCATCTGAACACCATTAGTAAAGCAATTTCTGAGAATGGATTATCATCCCAAGTTGACAAGTTTACTCTGCATTTATGCTCCCAGAACCAAGGCAGGTCCCACAGTTATCTCAAGCTCCATAAAGACACAAGGAAGAGCTTCTTTACTACAACAGTGCAGAGCACTGGAACAAGATGCCCAGATAGGTTGTGAATTCTCCTCTTCTCCTTCACAACCTGCCTGGATGCTTTCCTGTGGAACCTACTGCAGGGAATGTGCTTTAGGAGGGCTTTGGACAAGATGATCTCCAGACATCCATTCCAACCACTATGATTCTGTGGCTTTGTGATCTGCCTGCAGTTGGTGGCAACTGAGGCAAAGCCGGGGAACACTGGGGACAGGAACAGTGTGTGGCCTCTCTGCACTTGGAGGGCCATGCTGAGGGAACCACATCTGAGCAGGCCAGGGATGGAGCTGCCTTGTGTCCTTGGCCATGAGGCCTTTGTTGTGCCAGGCCATTCTCATGCCACCATGTTGAGGGCTGCTGTCAGAGCCTCCCAATGCAATGCCTGCCCCACTGAATTATTTTAAGCAAAAGCCACAGTTTGAGGCAGAAAGTGGCTCTCAGTGTGTGCACTCTCAGCCCACAAGCAGGGCCAGAGCTGCAAAAGGTCGGTGGGCTCCCCCCTGCCCCTGGTGCTTAAGTGATTAATTAACAATTTCTAGAAACCAATTCACAAAAGGAGAAAGGGCAGATTTTCGAAACTATCAGCTTGTAAATGAAGCAGAGCTGATTCTCTGGCAACTCTTCTAACAAGGTTTCTTTTTTCACAGTATTTGTTTTATGCTTCCTAAAGATCTGTCCCTCGTCTAAATCCCAGCAGGGGGAGATGCCAGTGGAGTTTAATTACATTCCACCTATGGGGAACATTCAAGGAACGGGGCTCTGAAAAAAATAACATCTTGGTCTGAAAAAAAAAAAAAAAGAAGAAGAAGAAAAAGGAAATCTGATTAAAGCAGTGATATGAATGTGCTTCATCTCCTAACTATAGGTTTAAAACATTCCTTTCTTAAAGATCCGGGGGCACAAAGCCAAATTCTCTCCTGAAGCAAACAGCGAATTTATACCATCAATTTACAGCAGATGTTCAGCATTCGGGCCTACAGTTTAAGTAAATAGTTATGAGAATTAGATGTTGAGAGGTTTGGGGTGTTTTGGTTTTCTCTTTTCTTGTGTATAAACTAGACATGCCATGTTCTCTAGAGAAAACCCTTGTGACTGAAGACAAGTTTAACTTGGACATGAGATATTGTTAGTGCTATGAGGGATGAAAATGGGTCCAGTGACCCATAGGCTCCCCTGTGTGTGTACACTCTACACATCTGACCCAGATGGGCAAGAGCTTGAGACGTGCACATCAAATGCAAGAGGGAGACTCACTGATATCCAACCATGACTCTGAAATCCACTGCCCTCAGCACAAGAGGAAAGAAGAGGAAAAAAGCACCGCAGGAAGCCTCTTTCAGGTATAATTGCTTAAATCTGGAAAACATCTATCTTTCTCCATAGGAACTAAGCTGTTCCAAATGATCCTGGGCATTCAGCTGGGATGCCTCAATGGTAGACCAGAGATTGAAGGAAAAATGCTGCATTCAAAGCTGAGGGGGGAAAACGAAGGCCTTTTCACCATTCCTCCTTCTGGTGCTCCTAAATCAGCCACCTTGGTGCTCTGCAACTGCTTACAATGAGAGGTAACATCAGTCCTCAGAGAGAAGCTCCCATTCAGGGCTCAAAAGGAACAGTGGCCACCACTTTCCCACTTGCAGTCTGAAGACTAGTACTATCGTAGAATCACAGAAAATCCTAAGTTGGAGTATTCCTGCAACAGAGATACGACAGAGAGAATTTCCACCAAATAAGTACTGAAATATTTAAGCATTTGAAACATTTGAGTGTGCCAAAATTATCAATGAAACTAATTAAGAATCTTGAGATAATAAGCATTGATGACAGAATGTTCCACTCCAGTGCTTGCCATCAGGAAGTCAGGGTTTACAACATCTGTCATTTATAAAACTCATACCCCAAAGGATCTTGGTACACATTCAGAATACTGCTTACCCACACACGTAGTCCTGCTGAGCAAGGTGACTACTTATGCACGCCAGGCAGTGGCCATGATGTTACAGGACATGACCCAACCTCAGATCACAGCTGCAGAAATGCAAGTGTATGTGGCATCACAAGCAGAGAAGCTGGAAAGTGACTGTTTTAAGGTCTGCTGGGCCAGGTCTCAAGGATCAGCCCAGCGCAGCTTTATCCACACTGACAAATGCTGATGGCATGGTGAGTGGTGATGGAGACTGAGTGAGCTGAGAGCACATGGATGAGAAGCAGGAAGGGAGATGATGATCTGTTCTTGAAAAAGCCATGGGGCCAGCATTTCACGCACTGGGGTTTTTCAGCAATTTAGGACAGGAAGTGAACCAATGTCAGGCGATCGACACTGCAGATGGAACTTCAGGCAGCCAACATGTAAATGGAGTTTGGCAAAGATACCATGACTAACAGCCTTTTTTTCGTGTGTGTGTGAGAAGTGCCGTTTTTAGATACAGAAGGAGAAATGTTGCCTTCTGCCTGCTAAGAACAGGTGTGCAGATGTCAACAGAGGGTTCAGGCAAGTGCCAGGTACTCGAGAGTTGTCACTGGGTATGTAAGCAGCATAACACCCTCTCCAAGTTTTTGCAGGAGGTTTTTTTTTTTTGCTGAGGTTTCCAACTAACTTTTTCTCTAGCAGACCTTGTCTCTAGGCTCAAACAGCTCAGCGTAGCCTGATTTCTATTGAGCCTTTGTTTCTAAGTCAAGCCCTCTCTGCCAGGCCAGCTTCTAAGAGAGGAAGACTGACTCACCAATGTGGCTCTATAGGAGCTGCCACCAGACAGGTACAGCTAATCTGAAATGACGCCTGGTAACTGCAACATGTAATTTCAGACTCAAGGCACCAATTTCCCAGTCAGTTTGTAGCTACACTGTGTTACCATAATGGGTTCTCTACACAATTATCACAATATTTAGTAAGTTATTCATTTCCAAGAGAGCTAAGGACTGCTGTAAATGATTTTCATTTTAAAGGAAGAAGGTGTACCCCCCCTCTGGAAGAAACAAAAAACCTTCCTCTTTGTTTTGTTTATTATTAATGCCTGACAAATAATTATTCCGTCTTTAGTACTGAGACATCTTTACTTTATAAAAGCATAATGAAGAGGCAAAAATTTAAAATCCAGGTGTGTGCACCATTGTGCAATGGCACGCATCAGACACAGGCAGTTTGAATATTTTATGCTTCATAATTTTTTTCTTAAATAATTAACTAGTTTTAACTAGTGCTTGTCCAGACCTCCAGTGCTGCAGGCTTAACAGCACATTACATCTCCGTGTGCTGCTTTTGCAGCTCTGCCTCTCCCTGTTCCAAGTCTCAACAAAATAGCATCCATAAGCCCTGAAGGAATTTTAAGTTCAAGATCTGTTTCCTCCATTGTCCTCCATTCGTCCACTTGGAGGATGAACCAAGATGATAAAGGGCCTGGAGCGTCTTTCGTATGAGGAAAGGCTGAGAGACCTAGGACCGTTCAGTATGGAGAAGACCAAGTGGGGATCTGATCAATGTTTATAAACATCTAAAGTGCAGGAGGCAATTGGATGAGGTTGGACTCTTTTCAGTGGTGTGCAGTGATAGGACAAGGAGCAGTGGCCAAAAAGTGGAATATTGGAGGTTCCACACAAATATGTGGAAAAAAATCTTTACTATAAGGGTGACTGGAACAGGCTGCCCTGGAGAGGTTGTAGAGTCTCCTTCTCTGGAGATTTTCAAGACCTGTCTGGATGTATTCCTGTGTGACCTCTTGTAGGGAACATGCTTTAGCAGGGAGTTGGACTTGATGATTTCTAGAGCTCCCTCCCCGCCCCTACATTTCCGTAATTCTGAGATTTGCAGCGTATCCTTCCTGCACCAAAACCAAATGTCTCCATTTAATATCTCCAGTGTTAGCTGGATGAACCAGAATTGAGTCTACCGTAGGAGAAACCTACCATCTTCAGCTGACAACATGGATGTGTTTGATTCTCTTTTTGTCTTGTACATTCCAAATATGAAGAGATTAAAATCAAAACGTGGAAAACAGTTTCTCCCCACTACTGACTTAGAAAAGGAATTTCTTCCAAGACCTTTTCAAAAAAACACCTACTTGTGCTGATCTACAATTACCAGCCTAAAGCCTAGTGCAGTGTTAAAGGATATATAAGTGCACATAAATTTAGATGTGCAAAGACATTCATGAGGGCTTGGTAGCATTTGTCAATGAACTGCTTAGAATTTATACATCTATATATGCACAGCAAGTGTCTCTTGGCTACCATGTTTCTCTGCAAAGACTGAGTGCTAGCGGGATTAAATTTACTACTTCCTTAATCTGAAACACTGAAAAATATAAAATATAGGCTTCAGATTTCAACCAAGCAAGCATTCCAGCAACGTTTTGATTGGGGGGAGTTAGGAGTTCTGGTAACATAGTTTTTCTATAAAATCAAGCCCTCCAAATCACAACTTTTGCCCACACTTCACAGCTAATTTCTCTCAGTGTATTTATTGAACTGCAGAAAAAGGAAAATAATACAATGAAAGATCAAAAACACTTAGAAATGCTAAGCTCCAGTAACAGCTGCATCATTTGAAACAAGCAAGCACCAAATAAAACTAGGGCTATGAGATAAGCTGGGTAATATTTCACACTGATGCACGTTGATTTTAGAATACTCTCTCCAATTCTGATGTCCACATTTTTCAAAGAATGTTAAAAAACCACAGGTGAACCTTTGAAAACAGTCACACACACTGTCCATCCTCTTAACTAAATGAGCAAATACAATTTGAAGAAAGACATTCCACGAAATTAAATTTTAGAAACTTAACAATTTTATCAGAAAACGCTAACAGCTGATACCATTGCAAAATACAATTACAATTGCACAGTGAGGAGAAAATATCTCTCATGTACAAAGGGTCTTATACTCAGGTGTGAAAGGATGATGGACGTTCAGGAGAATCTAAAAGCAAAACATTAACAATGGAAACAAACAGAATTCTCATTTAGGAGAAGGGTAACTAACTAGTGGAAGAGAGTAAACAAAATCGTGGTAGATTGACTGTTGCCAGAAAGACCAAGCAGGAGTGGGAGGATTCCTTGTGTGACATTCCCAGCTGGATTTATGCGCAATATGACTGGTGAATGAGATGAATCCTTATGGCAGGAACAGGGATGAAACCAGAGCCCAGTTCCTAACACTGCCAAACATGGAAAAAGTTCACATTTGCATGTTATGACCTGGATCTCTGGTTCTCTTATAAAATCAGAGCTAAGAAAGAAAGCTTGCTTTGCACCGTTTCCATGTCCTTGCATTGTTCTCCATTTAAGTGCACAGCTAAGGCTTCACTGATAATAAAAGACTGATTTAAAAGACTGTTCCACAGCAAACACTGAGCCTGGTTAATGTTACATATCATATCCCTCTTGTCATTTACTGCTAGTCTGCATGTTTACCATGTCCCTCGCTCCCCCTCAGCACCAGCCCCAAATTACAGCAGAGCAGCTGGTCCTGAGGGCTGAGCACACCACAACAACAACCCTGAGTGCAGCTCCAGCAGCTGCTTGATTACAGAAGCACAGCACTCTTCTCACTTAGCATCTGAACCAAAGCAACACCCTCCCAAGGCTTTGGGTCAAGTCTTTGCAGATTTACTAAGTTAGAGACATCTTGATATCATCACTCTACAAAATGAAGCTAACCCCTAGCAAGATCCAAAATTCAATCAAATAATCTGCATTCCTATATCAAAGTTCCTACTTCAGTCCAACTGTGCATAAAAAAAAAAAAAAAAAAAAAAGAAGGAAGTGTGAAACAAAAAGACTGAAACAGTTTTTTCTACTCTAACTTTTGTAAGGTAAGCCATTATTTTGCATGGCTTATACTTCTCAGATCAAACCAGAGAGCATGACAAAAAAACATTCACATTCTTCCATTAATAAAGAAGGAAAACTTGCTGGTGTGTGTCATGTTTTTGTCTTCCCCTTCTCTAATCATTTTCTGGTTTGCTTTGTGCTCCTTGCGAGCAAGCTGAGTATTGTTGTTTTCCTTTCAGTAACTGGATTGCAATCACAAGGAATTGCCTTCAGAGCCCAATCCTCAGTTACACTAAGGTCCTACCACAGCAGCATAAACAAGCCTTGCCATAGCTTCAAGCACTTGTTTATATATTAACAAGATGGCACCACACAGGAATAAGATAAGCGTTGAAGATAAGCGTAAGGACGGTGTGCATACCTTGACAATCCATTCCCACTGCAAGAGATGAAAGTGCATAAATGGAAACTGAGAATCAGGCTCTTCATTTGCAATTGCCTTACATATGGTTTGTAGGATTTATATGTTTAATTAATTCAAAACGTGGATGGTTCCACAATTCTGTAAGGACAGCATGTTGACGGCAGGGCTGTCCAACATTTCTGGAACAGCCAAACTTGCAACAGTGGAACAAGGATAATTAAAAAGATTAACAAAGCATTTTGTTTCACTTGTTTTTCTCAGGATTCTTCATTTTCAAAGCCTGGAAAGACATTTTATGCCATCTAATTTAAGCAACTGGGAGTTTTCTTTAAAAGATATACTAATTTAAAGAGATTAAATTCAGTGAAGTCCTATGTCCTTGGTTGTACACAAGATTAGACTGCACGGCAATGATCTCTTAAACTTAAAATCTATGGTTTAATTAATTTCATAGACAATATCTCCATTTTTTATTCCTACAGAAATGGAAAGATATTTGCTTTGTGAGACTACTCTAAGCACTGGAAAAAAGATATTTGCATTTCTCTTCTTGTACAGGGCGATGCACATCCTTTAAGTTAAGCACACCAGTAGCCCTAGTGAGTGTAGCAATTCAGATCTCTACGCAATGAAAATCAATGTATTTTCATTTAAACCCATGTGTAAAGCACCATGTCATTTTACAAAAAAAATTTCTTTGACATTTAAATCAACCAAAACTTACAAATATTATGAGATCTCTTTAACTCACACTAAAACTTTTACATTTTGTGTTTCCTCATGCTCTGCTGTAAAAAGCAGGGCCATTAATATTACAAGCCTTGCATAGATATTTATACACTTGTACTTACTTATCATTTGAGTGCTAATGTATGAAAAGTGCTAAAATAACCTAAAATATTTAGAAAACACACAACATCTTGCTCCCACTGGCAGAAGACTGCAGTGCTGAAGAGGTGGAGTACCCAGCCTAAAGAATGGCTTGAAATTACAGCTTGGGTTAAACACTGTTCAGACTTGTAGGTAAGGGAACCACTCATCTCTCTGGGTAAACTGAAGAAACAGATAAGCTGCTTTGCAGAATCAAATAAGAAAGATTGCAGACCCTGTCAAAAGGACCCAAAGCACAGGCAACTGTCGTAATGCAAAACAACAAGCAAGGTTATCCACAAGGCATACGCGAGCAGAGTAGTTTCCCTGGGCAGTTCTCTGCAAAGATCTGTAAGTTCAGGAAAGAAGCAGTCCAGGAAAGGAAAACAAAGCACAAATCACTAGGCAAGGTCTCAGATGCACACCTAACCCAGCCTGGAGAAACTGCCTTGGAGAAAGACTGTCACTGTCCTTACTGCACAACGTGGCTGTGAGCACAAGAATCACCCCGCCGTTTGATTCCTACCTTCCTACTGTGCTGGGCAAAAACAGAATTTACACAGCCCTTGTAAATCAGTAGGGCTACTAGAAAGATATTTGCCTCCTAACTCTATGCAAAACAACCCCAAAACCATGGAATGTCAGTCATGGAAAGGCACTGTTCAACAAGAGCAATCAACACCAAAAGCCATCAAATCATGATAAGGCACAGAAACTGGCAAATGCTGAAATATTCTTCATTTGATAATTTGACTGCATCAGCAGAGGTGTTTCTTTCTGCACCTGAGCTCACACACTCCTTTAGCAAGGGATCAAACTCTAACAAATTTATATCTGTATTTTGCATTTCGTCACACATTCAGTTTGCTTAGGATAAAGGCAATATTTTAGGTAACAACCTACTACTCCTTACATCTCCACGGAAAATTGCTGGTAGTCATGACTTTCTCCTTGCTAAAGAAAATATCAAGTGCATACAACTGTTTTAAAATAACAAGCTGTTGGCAGGAAGAAAACACACAACCCGTGACATTCTCTGAAGACATGCATGCAACGGGTGTCAAGCTGTGCCACTTAAAAGCACTTCCATGGCACCCATCTACAACAGCCTGGCAGCAGATATTTGTGAATTTCTTGCAGACAAGAAGCAAAATGCTTTTAAACATTGCCTTTTCCCCTGATTCTCTCTCCAGTGGGGGAGTCTTCTGGCTGGTTAATAATAGGTGGGTAGAGCAAAATTACTTTAAAATAACAATTAATAAAATCGTAGAATCACAAAGGTTGGAAAAGACTTCCAACATCATTTAGTCCAACCATCCACTTATCACCAGTACTTCCCACTGAACCACAACCCTCAGTACAACATCTAAATATTTCTTGAACACCTCCAGGGATGGTGACTCCACCACCTTCCTGGGCAGCCTGTGCCAGCACCTGAACACTCTTTCGGAGAAGTTTTTCCTGGCATTCAACCTGAATCTCCCCTGCCACAGTTTGAGGCCCTTAAGGCCATTCCCTCTAGTCCCATTGCTAGTGATATGAGAGAAGTGGATAAACTCCACCTCTGTACAACCTTTCCTTCAGGTTGTTGTATAGAGCGGTAAGGTCTCCCTCGAGCTTCCTCTTCTCCAGGCTAAACAATGCCAGTTCCCACAGCCACTCCTCATAAGACTTGTGCTCCAGACCCCTCACTGCTCCATTGCTCTTCTCTGAACGTACTCCAGGGCCTCAATACCTTTCTTGTAGAGAGGGGCCCAAACCTGAATACAGCATTCAAGGTGCAACCTCACAAGTGCTGAGTACATGGGAATAATTACTTCCTTGCTCCCGCTGGCAACACTATTTCTTACACGAACCAGGATTCCACTGGCCTTTTTGTCCACGTGGACACACTGCTGGCTCATGTTCAGTTGAACATCGACCAATACCCACAGGTCTGCTTCAAAGCTGCAAAGGAGCAGCTGTGCCCTCTACCTTAAGGAATGAAGGGAAACCTCAGCCTCTGGCAAGGCTGAGCCCCGCGGCACTCTTAATGCTTGGAGTTTGCTGATTATCCAAGGGAAAGGTCGTTCATACTGCTAGCGAGCTGTGAGGTGAAATTCAAGGAAAGCCTTTGCACCTGCTCCCCCACTTCTCCCTTAAACTGAAACAACATCAGAGCTATCTGCCAGTGGTACTTAAATGCCTGTTTTTCACATCGCAGAAGCAGGAGTTTTGGACCCCCTGATTCTTATACTTACATACCTTTGTAAATTAGCATAAACATCTCAGCTGGCTACCGATGTGATTAAGATGTGCCTCTACTTGGCAATTTTTCCTTTGAAACAAAGCAAAGGCTTTCATTTGTTAAGTGAAAATTCCCTGGTGGAAACTCGTCTCTCTTTCCCTCCCATTTCTGACCCCATATTGGGCACTTTAATCTAATTTCGGTTTGAGGTTTTAGAAGCTGAACACTGCTTCTGAAGATCACTGAGGGAAAAGAAATCACTGGGAGGAACATCACACTTTGAACTGAGAGTCTCTGGCACAATGCATTGTGGAAAAAGCACCAAGAGCATTTCCCAATCGATGTAGCTGTATTTTTCACACCTGGTTAGGAGAAATGGAAACTTGTGGTAAATAACACTGCTTTGCACAAGTCCAATTACCCTAAATGATAAATTGCCTAATTATTTCAGCTCTAGAGTCTTTCCCAAGTTCTTTATCCTTTTCTTTGTAGTCAGTGTCTGCAGAACAAGAGCGTTTGACTGTTACTAATTAGCGAGAGAGAAAGATGCAGGACACTTAGTAAATTCACTTTCCTTTAAATCCATCTTAGAGCTATTTTTCCCCCATCATGGAGAAAAAAAAAATAAAGCAATAATTTATTTAAAAGCTGCTCTGCTGGAAGAAATTTTCTCTCCATGCCTACTCTATGATATTACAACAGTCAGCTTTTGTTTTTCACATTCTCCAGAATGCTTAAAGATTAAAGGCACAGCAAGGTTAGATTAACACCTTGAAATTATCTGTAAGCTTCTCTACTTATCAGGCTATTAAATCTTCATTCCTGACTGCACAAAACCTTCTTCACATCATATCCTGATTGCATATGAACTTGATGCATCTCAAAAACAAATTCTGAAAAACCAAGAACTCTTAAAAGTGGTTTGTTCCAGCTCACAATACAATGACTTGCTGACATTTCGTTACTTCCTCATCCCTTCACGTAGATCGATGACAGCAGTAAGGGGCTGTGGATAATTGCCCAATTCTCAAGATTTCAATTTTCTCCTTTAGATTTGAAGTGCAACTCTGACTATTGAGAAAGATGTAAAAGTTTATTCAAATTTCTATTGCACCAGAAGATCAAAATCATTTTAACTGATTTCTCCTTCTGACCTGAAGGTGTGTTAAGGAAAAAAAAAAAAAAAAAAAAAAAAAAAAAAGCAGCATTTCTTCTCCCACTTATTAACAGAAACTATTCTTCAATTCAGCTTTATTTTAAGATGCCCTCAAAACAATGATTTTTTACTTAGAAAACAACAAACATTTTGGTGAATTTTCAACCTACAGATTTCATCCAGTTGGAAAGTGTTGGCTCAACAGTTCCAGTGCCTCATTGGTAGCCAGGGAGGATAATTCCTAGGACTGAGAAAGGAACTGAGCATTCAGACTTTTTATGTGTGAGACCAGACTAAGGAAACTAGAAAATCTTCTACCAATCATTAAATGCGTCCTCATCCAAGCACCCCTTCATCTACTGAACATTGATTAGAAATCAACAGTTCAGTCTGTACAGGCAGTCAAGGTTTCTAGGGCATAGAAGTTCTTTCTCTCCCCTGACTGAGGCTCTCACTGTCTATCTCACTTGCTGCTACAGTGAAGATCTACTTCTGATTAGCTTCCACTTCAACAGAAAGCATTTTGGCACACTGGTTGAAACATGAAAAGGATGACTACATATGCTGAATTAAAAGTTCAGTGGAGGATTTGTTCTAGTGGTTGGCGACCCTGCCTGTGGCTGGGGGATTGAAACTGGATGATCGCTGAGGTCCTTTTCAACCCAGGCCATTTTATGATTCTATTATTTGTATTTTGGAAAACACTTCCATTCGCTCTTTTGAAAGTCAAGCACCAAATTTCCTGGATATACTAGTAAAAAACTGGTGTCATCCAGTTCTCAGACAGTAAAACCTATCAACTGGAGGGAAACGGAACAGTCCTCAAATAGCATGAATTTCCTACTTTTCTTTGCATCTTCCTGACTACTCCCTTTGCCCCAGTCTTCATATTTGGTTAAGCAGAGAAATGTTTCCTCATATGTAGACAACTACAGTTCCAGAGCAAGGGAACACCCTGAAGCACCACTTTTTCTTTCAATCCACATTAAAAGGGAAGCACAAGAATAAACACAGCAAACAATACAAAAGACATCTCATGCTAAGTAAAAGTAACACATAAACACATCATTAAAAATGGAAATTATTTAAATACATATGTGCTGCCAGTGTGATAGTAGAAGGGAAAAAATAGAGGAGGTCACTAGAAGTGCATTTTAGCATGAACTGCTTTGCATAATCATGAAATGCAAACTAGTTTCATTTCCTTCTGACACAGGCTCATTCAGCCTTCACTTTGAATGCTTATTGACAAATAAATGGACTGGTTACTTCCTATTAATGCAATCTAATTTATGTACATACCTGGAGGAAAAATTCCATTTTGACCTCACATTCACACAAGCTAAGATCATTTTTAGATTAATATGTTGAATACAAGTTCAATTTCATTGTGGTTGCTGCTGGGATTTTGTCATTTCTTAACAAATTAAGCACTTGTTCTCCTCAGCTCAGCTTTCTCACCTTACACATATAGTATGTACAATTCAGGAATCCATGTTCAGCTTTCAGATACAAGATATTCTTTTCTTCAATCATAATTCATTTTCTCCCTCCTTTCATATGCAGGTATGTGCATACACACATGTATGACTTGTTGGTCATCTGTGTTTTATGAGCTGTCCCACAATACCTCTCTTCATTTTCTCTCTTACTCTTTCCACAAAAAAAAGGCCCTTACCATGAAGAAAGTGATACCTGCTTTCATAGATCTCAAGAGCCAAGATCATCCTGAACAGCACCATTAAAGTAAGATTTTTTTCCCCGCATCCTGAAAGCATCTCAGAAGTAGACAGTTCAGTGATGATCTCTGTAGCAGACAGGGATGCCAGGGCTGGACCAGTGTGTTCATCCCCTGAAAAACTGGCCTGTTATCCTGGGGACACAAAGGGATTTCATCACAGTTCAAAGCTAACTAACAGAGAGCTTGGAAATGCTTTTTGTTTTGTCTAGCACACAATTTTCCCCAGCAGACAAGTTCCAGCCTGATGAATGGTGTTGATTGATAATGTTGAAATTCAGTGTGGGGTTCTGAAACATATATCACAAAATCACACAAGTGTATGTATTGGAAAAGACCTCTTGAGTTTATCCGGTCCAACTGCTTCACTGGGATCTCTCTGGAAGTTCCCTGTCTTAAACTGGAAAGCCCAGACCTGGACACAGCACTCCAGATGCAGACTCAGGAGGGCAGAGCAGAGGGGAAGGATCACCTCCCTTGGTCTGCTGGCCATAAAATGGCCTTATGGACCACAAGGGCACACTGCTGGCTCATGGACAACCTGTTGCCCACCAGGACACCCAGGTCTTTCTCCACAGAGCTCTTTTCCAGCAGATCAGCCCCTCACCTATACCGATGCAGGTAGTTATTCATCCCCAGATGTAGGATTCTGTACATCCCCTTGTTGAACCTCATAAGGTTACTTTTTGACAAACACTCTAGCCTGTCCAGGTCTTGCTTAATGGCAGCTTCTGGTGTGTCAGCCATTCCTTCCAGCTTTAGATCACCAGCAAACTTGTAGAGGGTGCATTCTATCCCTTCAACCAGGTCACTGATGAAGATGTTGAACAGAACCATGCCAGTACTGACCTCTAGAGACCACTAGCTACAGGCCTCCAACTAAACTCTGCACCACTGACAACAAACCTCTACCAGTTGACCAGTTCTTATTCATCTCACTGTCTACTCATCTATCCCACACTCTCTAAACTTACTTACGAGGATGCTATGGTAGACAGTGTCAAAAGCATTGCTGAAGTCAAGGTAGACAACATCCACCACTGTCCCCTCATCTACATACTAGTCATGACACTATAGAATGCTACCAAATTCATAAAGCGTGTTTTCCCCTTCTTGAATCCACGTTGGTGACTCCTGATAATCTTCTTCTTTTCCACTTGCTCGGAGATGACATCAAGAATAAGCCGTTCCACCACTTTCCCAGGGATGGAGGTAAAGTGGACTGGCCTGTAGTGTTTCCGCTCCTCCTTCTTGCCCTATTTGAAGACTGGAGTAACACTGACTTTCTTCCAGTCCTCAGACACCTCTCATGTTCTCCGTGACCTTTCAAAGGTGATACAAAGTGGCTTGGTAATCATTTATACCAGCTTCCTCAGTACTCCCACCGAGGCCCATGGATTTGTGTGCATTGAGTTTGTCCAGATGATCTCTGACTAGATCCTCCTTGACACAAGAAGAAGTTTTCTATTCCCCAGACTCACTCTCTCTCTCTTTTTTTTTTTTTTTTTTTTTTTTTTCCACCAGTGCCTTGCTCATTCATGTAGGTTCCCTGCCACCTTTGCCTGATTTCTGACTCTTAGGGATGCACCAATCTTGAGCTTGGAAGAAGTGGTGCTTAAGTGTCAATCAATTCTGTTCCCCCCACTTCCTCCTCCTCCCCCTTTCAGTGATGTATCCCATGGGATACTTTCAAGCAGGTCCTTAAAGAGTTCAGAGGTAGCTCCCATGAAGTCCAGGGTTGCAATCCTATTTACTGCTTTGTTTCTTCCATTTAAGATCCTGAAGTCCATTATCTTATGGTGGCTGCATCCAGTGTTGCTTCAAGCCTTCACATTCCCAACCAGTTCTTCCTTGTTTGTAAGATCAAAGTCCAGCAGCACATTTTTCCTCATTGGGTCCTCCACCACCCATGTAAGAAAGTTATACTTCGTGCACTACAGGAACCTCCTGAACAATACATGCCTGACAGTAGTGCTTTTCCAGCAGATATCTGGGTGGTCTCCCATGAGAGCCAGTGCCTGTGATTGTAAGGTTACTTTCAGCTGCCAGTAGAAGGCCTCATTAACTTCCTCCTCCTGATCAGGCCACCTGTAGTAAACACCCACATTAGTGTCACCCAGATTAGCCTGCCATTTAATTCTCATTCATAAGCTCTCCACATGTTCATCATTCATCCCTAAGCATCCATCACATAAAGAGCAACTCCACTGCCTCACCTTGCTGGTCTGTCTTTCCTGAAAAGTACACAGTCATCCATGAGAGCATTCCAGTCACATGAGTTGTCTCACTGTGTTACAGTAAGACAGCGAGTGATTGCAATGAGATCATAGCCTCCTGACCGTGCACAGATCTCTAATTCTTCTTGTAAATCTCTAATTCTTCCTGTAGATGTCCAAGACCATCCTCACTCCCTTGTAAATTCAGAGGGACCAGATGATTTGGTTTATCTGATTTCTTACGTCTGTGATTATGCCTGCAGCTGGCCTTCCCTTCTTAGCTAGGTACTCATAGATCAGCAACATATACCTTCTAGAAAACCTTTTGGTGCCCAACTCCCATGAAAATCAATGTATGTGAGTATCTAAATACTTTTGTTTACCCTCACTTTACAGACATAAATCTCCTTAGTTGCTAGACAGTCATCAAAAGATCAAGCAAGTGCATCTACAAAGGGTATCCCCATTCCTGAGAAGTCATGCAGTGTTCACCTCTCCTTCAACCATATATAACTCCTCTGACAAGAGCAGTAAGTGCATTTTCCTACCAGAGATGTGGTGGGGAGTGTTATTTACCATGCTTTGGCCTTATCTTCTTATTCAAGGCTCAACTGCCCAGTGCAAAATTTGATCTGTTAATTCTACCTGGAATTATACTCTGCAAATACTCTGCAACTTTGTAGCTAGAAAGACACCACTGATATTGGTAGTCTGCACTGACTAAACACTGATAATTGTATGAATATGGCTTCCTCTGTCCCTGGAGTGATTGCCAAAAAATGTCCAGAGGGGTGTGCTGGAGCAGTTGTGATACAAATTTGAACAAAACTGTAACAAGTTTCTTACTCAGCAGTCAAATTTTTCCTTACATTGAAAGCAAATGTGCTCTTTTCTAAAACAAACGAACAAATAAATAAGAAGGAGATGGGAAACAGAAAGATGAGGAAGGTGCATCCTTTCCTTTCCTTACTCTTTAAACAGATCTGTCTAATTGCATTTAAATAACTTCATTTTTAAGATGTTCACTGTTAACCGTCCTGTGTCACTAGAAAAATTAATTCTTTAACGTGAACAGTGATAGTGGGCCGGTTATTATGAGAATGGCAAACTACCAGGAAAAAAATCAGGGTTGAAAATGAGTATCTGTCTAGCATACATTACCCGAGACTCAGTTTTGCTCAAGAATAGCAATAAGGTAGAGTCGCTGAGCAACATGTGACATTGCAAGCAAAAGATAAATTAGACTTCATGGGCGAGAGACTGATAAGCTTGAACTGAACAAATGGAAAATATTTTTTTTTCTTATTTTTCTTTTTTTGTTTGTTGAAGAGGAGAGAAAAAGAATCTTACAATGTCAAAAATAAATAAAATTCCTTGAAATATGGGCACATTAATCATTTCAACAGCACCTCACTCCAGGACATATAGAACCACCAGTTCACAGCCGTTGATAGGATTTCCCTAGAAAATCAATATATTTTTTTCATAACCAGTCTGTCTTTTTGGTGGGATTGTTGGAAAAGTCAAGGAAGGGGGAATAATGCCAAGATATCACTGGGGTCTGAAACACTGACTTTGCTGCTATAAACGAAGAGTAGACTTTTCAAGCCAAAGCATATCTAAAACACACCCTGGGGTTACCAGCTGACCATCTCAACTCTTTCCATAGTAGTAACATCCTTCATCTCCAGGAAGTACTTACCTTTTAAAGAGGTACCTATGGAGAGTCAAAACCTGTGGATACAGTATGAGAATTACAGATACATAACAAAAATAATAGCCCTTACTTGGTTGCTGCCTGGCCACACTCTTCTTGATTGCCCGCAATTCAGACAAAGGACCACTGTGTCTATCTACAAATCACATCTTCTGTAAAGTGGGAGCAGCAGCAGGGATCTTCCCAGAAGTCTTACAGGATAAGTCCTCTGGTAAGCACCATGAAGGTGTCTGGAATATAGAACAACTAGATAAATAAATACCTGCTAAGGCTTGAACAGAGGGCAAACTGAGCCTGAGTTTACCCCCTGATTGGTTCCCCTCAGCCTTTATGTCTGGGAACAAGCTCATGTCAAAGTGGGCACACATGAGATGAGCATGGGCTCGAGTGCTTGCTCAGGCTATCTCTTCTTGTACAGAGGAGAAAATATAAATTAAAAAAAAAGGAATATAAGGTCTCTGCCCAAGGGAAGTGAATCTAGATCTTGAGTCAAAAGCTTGCATTTAAATCAGTAAATTCTAGATACTAAGGAAAGTGGGGACATAATGTCTTCTCCTACTTAGCAATCTCCAACCTGTATATACAGATGTAAAACAAAGCTAATTAACTGATTTCAGACTTCAAGTCATTGTGTGAAGAACTGCAGAAATATAACTCAGTAGCATTCAATCTCTAATGTTTAAAAGCATGTTTTTATTTGTTAACAACGAAACTGATTGCCAGCAGCTGACACTTGTGAATACTGCGAAGCTCTGTAATATCTTCTTACACAAATAAAGAAATTGAAGAGGGTTGTTTCCTGGAATGGAATAAACAGCAACGTGATACAACACTGCTTGTGCCTACTGTTTCTGTGTTTTATATATATATACATGTATATGCATGTGCAACAGCGACTCTCTTCTGTGGGATTTTTGTTGCAAACTATTTACAATTCAGGCTCCCTTGATAAATGTATGCCTCCAACGTCAGCAATATTTACTTAGTGAAGCTTAGTCTCTGTAGTTGCTGGCTTCTGAAAGTGCAGTGCCTTGAGATACTGCATGAAAGGCACCAAATTCATGCAAATTGTTGTGGGTAATTCCCTGACAGTGCCATCTCTCTGACTTTCACCTCTCACTAATGCTCAGAGAAAGCAGTCTGTGCTACCAAGGAGATTCTTTGCATAAACAGCTTAAAAATATAAAGTACTCAATCAGGCACAGTGACACCATGAAAATGGTGCTACCTCTCATTGCTCTCTGGGAATTTTAAGGGAAGGGAAATTCTGAAAATGCACAATCTCCTTTACAATATGACATATCTGTTAGACTGCAGAGTGATCAGTGAAGGAGCTCCTCAATATGTTGAAGAGAATCATAAGCCACAGTAAAATAGACTGACTCCACTCAATTCAGTGATGATGTGCCAAGTTACCCCAAATGAGTCACTGCCCACACCCAGTATGTTTGATAAATAACAGCATCACACTCGTAAATCACAGAGGAGGGGGCTTATGTATCAATACAGTTCAACCCAATCCATTCACAACTGACCACACACAGCAACTATAATGGAATTAAGCTGTACCTTTTCACAAATGAAACAATGAGCTGGCATCCTTCAGTACTATTGACACGTAGGAAACACAAACATGGTCCAGTCAACATTTTCAGTCATACTGTGCCGTAGCACAAGAGAATAGCAAATATGTATAGGAATAGGAAGATTTCTTTTTCATCATTAAGGAAAAATCTCCAAGTCTCTATTTAAATAATGAGAGAGTGTCTCAGGATTTTGAAGTGCACTTAAAATTTATGGGCTCTAGACAATGGTGAAAACATTGGTTACAAATCACTCCAGCAGTGAATAGCTATGCAAGTGTTAATAGGACACTGGATAGAGTAGAGCCATGTTGGGACTAATTGCTCTTAATTCCTCCACACACTGGTGTTTCTAAGTCTCCTGTCAATCAGTGCTTACCGGACAATGTTAGGAAAACCTGCTAGGGTCGTAACTTCAAACGATCAGTTAAATACATGGCTGTGATACGGATTTTGAACAAACCATACTTACCTATCTTTATCCATAAACTGGGCAATGTCTACTGAATACTCAAGGTGCAGCCTCACCAGGGCTCAGTACAAGGGAATTATCACTTCCCTGCTCCTGCTGGCAACACTATTTCTGATACAAGCCAGGATGCCATTGGCCTTCTTGCCCACTTGGGCACACAACTGGCTCATGTTCAACCAAGGTTCAGTTGATCAATACACCCAGGTCCGTTTCTTCTATAGTCTTCCATCCACTCTGCCCCAAACCTGTAGCATTGCCTGGGACTGTTGTGGTCAAAGTGCAGGACACAGCACTTACTTTTGTTGAATTTCACCTCACTGGGCTCAGCCCAGCTATCCAGTCTGTTCAGATCCCACTGTAGGGCCTTTCTACTCTCAGGCAGATCAACACTTCCTCCCAAATCGATGTCATCTGCAAACTTACTGAAGGTGTACTCAATGCCTTCATCCAGGTTGTCAATAAGATACTGAACAGGACAGGACTCAATACCAGCTCCTGGTGAACACCACCACAACCAGCATGACTGGTTGCCAGTTGGATTTAAAACTTTCACCACAACTCTCAGGGCCCAGCCCTCCAGCCAGTTCTTTACCCAGCAAAGAGTGCACCTGTCCAAGCCATGGGCTCTGAGCTTCTCCAAGAGAATACTATGGGAGACAGTGCCAAAGGTCTTGCTAAAGTCTAGATAGACTGCATCAACAGTCTTTCCCTCATCCACCATGTGAGTCACACGATCACAGAAGGAGATCAGGTTGGTCAAGCAGGACCTGCCTTTCATGAAACCATGCTGGCTGTGCCTGATCCCCCAGTTGTCCTACACTTGCCATGTGATCTGACTCAAGATGATCAGTTCCATACCCTTTTCTGGCACTGAGATCAGGCTAACAGGCCTGTAGATTTCAGAATCTGACTTACGATCTTTCTTGTAGATGGGAGTCATGCAGGCAAGCCTCCAATCCTCTGGGACCTCTCAAGGAATGCTGAAAAATGGTGGAAACCAGCTTGGCTATCACCTTTGCCAGCTCCCTCAAGGTGGATCCCATCTAGCCCCATAGTCATGTGACAGTCTAGGTGGGTCTCTAACTGTTTCCACCTGAATCATGGGGGATTTATTCTGTTCCCCACGCCAGACTTTCAGGTCAGGGGGTAGCGTACCCCAAGAATCATTAGTCTGACTTTTAAAGACAGATGTAAAATAGGTATTGAGAACCTCAGCCTTCTCCTGAGCAGTCCCATTGCATGCCGCATCCAGTAAAGGATGGAGATTCTCCTTGGCCCTCCTCTTAATGTTAATGTACCCATATGAAAGTTTTTTGTTCTTTCTTACTATAGTGGCCAGGTTGAGTCCAAACTTGGCTTTTGCCTTTATAGTTTTCTCCCTTTGTGTCTCTTTCCAACCCCTTCTTCCACAGGTGATAAATTCTCTTTTTCTTCCAGAGCCTCAGAAGAAGTTCTCTGTTCATCCACACCGGTTTTATTCCCCGCCTGCTCATCTTACAGCAGAGGGGGACAGTCTGCTCCTGCACCTCTAAGACTTCCTTCTTGAGAACTGTCCAGCCTTCCTGAATCCCTTTGCCTTCAGGACTGAATCCCAATGAACCCTCCCTATCAGTGTCCTGAACAGTTCCAAGTCCGCCTTCCGGAAGCCCAAGATAGCAGTTTTGCTGAGCCCTCTCCTGACTTCATCAAGAATAGAGAACTCTACCATTTTGCAGTCACTCTGCCCAAGACAGCGCCCGACCTCCACATCTCCCACCAGTCCTTCTATATTTGTGAACAACAGAACTAGCAGGGTACCGCCCCCAGTAGACTCTCTTACCATCTGTGCCAGGAATTTGTCTTATACACACTCTAGAAACTTCCTAGACTGCTTCTTCTGTTCTCTATTTTGTTTCCAGTATATATCAGGGAAGTTGAATAAAACAAGGGCTGTCAATCATGCAACTTCTGCCAGCTGCTCCTAGAAAGGCTTTGTCTCTTCATCCTGACAGATCCTCACCAAGACATCTCCCCTATTAGTCTTCCTTCTGATTCTTACCCACAAAGTCTCAGTTTTATCTTTTCCAGTTGTAGCTCAATAACATCAAAATGGTCTCTAACACAAAAAGCCACACCACCATCCCTCCTTCCTTGCCTATGTTTTCTGAAGAGCTTATAGCCATCCATTGCAACACTCCAGTTGTGGAAGCAATCCCACTATGTTTCAGTAATGGCAACAAAGTCATAGTTTGCCAGCCGCATGATGGTTTCCAACTCCTCTCATTTGTTGCCTATGCTGTGTGCATTGGTGTAGATGCACTTCAATTGAGCCATTCACATCTCCCCCAGTCCCATCATATTTCCCACAGGCTTATCTCTAGCAAGCCTTGTTTTAACCTCCTCCCACTTCATACCTGGTTTAAAGTTCTCTCAATGAGCCTTGCTTTCTCCTTCCCTTTCCTGCTGTTCTATTCCTCTAAGGTAATCATTGTGCAGGCAAGATAGATGAAGATCAGAGCAAACTCAAGGGTATCCTAATCAGAGCTGCCAAAACACCACTGTAGGACCAGATGCACTGATCTTGCTCTCCTATCACGCTATTACAAGGACACTGTACTTTGAGTTTTTGACTGGTGTGTCAGGAAAACTGGAACTGGGCCTGTCACTTATAGCACCTTTTCTCAGATGGCTCCCACATGTCTTTATAAACTTTAGTAAATGAGTGTATAAACTAGGATCTGTCTACACATAAATCACTCTGTCCACCACTGAAGTACAGCCATCCCCAGGATGAAACACAGCAGCTGCTGTAAAATCACACCACAGCTCTACAAGCACAAATTAAGGCAATAAAGCATGCTGCATGAGGCAACTGAACGCTTGGAGGAAAGAAGGGGAACATGGTAGAGAGCATTTAGTAGTTATAGTTACCGAAGTATAAATTTGGCCGGAGAGGTTACTGTGTTTAACACTTGCATATCTGCAAATCAAAGCCATCTTCAACCACCTGTCATAACAACTTGGCCGTACTATTCTCCATGCTTTGGCATTCTAACCTCCTTTCGGAAAACTGCAAAGCACCTTGATAAGAGCAAAGCTGATGTGCTGAGCACAGGCTATAACCTAATCAAATTTCTTAGCAACTGACTTGATAACAAACTGTAGCTGTTATGCCCTCTTCCTCTTTCTTGCATGACAAATGAACATAGCATCTACGTATTCCTTGTTTTAAAATAACTCCTGTAACTTGCAAACTGTCCATGTGGATCTTATTTTCTAGGCTAAATGTAGCTAATTACAGTCACTCAGGGGACTGAACTGTTGCATCCTTATTTTTATTTTGGAATAGGCTCAAGCAGTGTGTTGTCCTCTGTCAAATTACAATCTGTTTATAATAAGAATGGAGCTACACAGATTACAACCATGAATTTCCTTGCTTAAAAGACAGTTCAGGAACAGTCATCTCCCTGCTCTCCTCAGCTGTATAGTCATGTACGTTCTCTGATAAACCTGAAAATAGAAAAGTATGGGGAAATGATTTGAAAGGTTCTTCCAATCAATTCAAAACACAGGACATTGCTTGGGATGACACTGTGTGTACTACTCACATGAAAAAAATCACTAATTTGAGTGCCATCTCTCTACATCATGTTTTATCTTCCCTGCTACAATTGTTCCTAGTTCCACAATTCCCCTTTGATGTTGCAGAGGCCAAATATTCTTCTTAGAAAATCAATGGAGTCTAGCATTATTCATTTGGATTGTATTGTTACTGAAATACTAATAAAATGAGTGACAGCTCAGACAGACCATATCAAATGGATTAGTGTTCCAGCTTGGATCAGGAGCATGCTTACAAGCAAGCCTGTTGCACAGGTCCACACTACAGTCTTCAGGGTTGCCCCCAGGGTTCCTTTAATAGCACTTAAAGTAGAAGATCATTGCAACTGCTAGGTGGCCTTTGTTGCGCAGGATCAGATAAGAAGTAACCCAAAATAAAGTCTCCAAGATGTGTGCAGTGTGCACCCAGCAGCCCTCACTGCCATCTGTGCCAGACTGTGAATCTGTGTCTGTGGGAGCACAGTACTTGTTAATACAGCTATGGCCATGTAAACGGTCTCCCTCCATGAAAAGTCTACAAAAAGTTAATGACAGCTTCCAGGGCAAATATTCCTCAACAGCTTTTTATGCAATTACATTGAAAAGTATATTAATTCACATACTGATCTACACACATATAGAACGGACATCATGAACATGTCATATTTAAAGATCTCTCCCAGCAGTTTCACTTTAGCTTCTTTGGCTGTTAGTTTTAATGAATTGGAGAGAAAGTGAAACATATTCTCCTTGAGGTTACATAACAGGGATCTCTCCTGTGCAACTCTGCCGCCAGTATTAATCAGTAAATCACAAATATTCCAGGCCACACTGCACCTTCACAACTTTGCAAGCCTAAAGGAAGTCAACTGAGCTAACTGGACTTGATTAGGTCTGTTGCTGTATGTGAATGAAACAAGTAAATATATGGTCCAACTAGAGCATCATAGAGCTAATGACCTAGGAGAATAAACTGAATTCTGTAAGTCAGAATGTAGCACATCAATGGTTTCATTGTATTAACTTACACCAGAGATATATCTGATCTTATGTATACACCTGATTTAGCAGGCGGCAACCCTGCACATAGCATGAAGGTTGGAACTGGATGATCCTTAAAGTCCCCTCCAATTCAAACCATTCTATGATTCCATGATAATTCTATATGAAGCATGCACTGAGGAAAAGCTCAGCTGTTGTCCATCTGCACTCTCAAAGTTAAAAGAATCTGATGGAGAAGCACTACTCTCAAACCATCTTCACGCAAGACAAAACATACATTCTGTGTACACAAATTCTGGCTTTTCTATTTGCCCAACCAAAAGGAGGGAAACAGTAACACTTTGAATGGGCATACTTTTACCTAATCAAGAACTTTATATTGCCAGCCAAGGAGATAATCATAAGACTCTTTTCTTGTTCTCTAAGTACAATACAGTGCATGGAATGCATAGAAAGCATAAAACTACCAAATTGTATCATCAAGGATTTCAGTATGCAAATCCAGCATATAAATTGGGCAAGACAGTCATCCCTTGCGTCATTTTTTGTCGGTTGGCCTTTTGAGCCAATACAAAAAAATAAAGTAGAAAGAAAAAGATAAAGCCACTCAGCCTGAATTCTCATAACTAACGACTTGTGTGGAGTACAACAATGGTTGCCGGACTGTCTGCTAGATACGCAAAATGCTGCTGATGATTAACCAGGAAACGTGAACTTCCTTGATAAATAAAGAAAATGAAGGAGAAATCATTCTAAAACAATATCAGAGAATTACATATGAGTGACTTCTTTTTTTAAGCACACACTTATACTCTGCTCCTGAAGAAAAAATAAAGGAATAAACTTTGAAGCCTATGATTAATAATAACTCTCTTCACATACTTACAAAGATCACAGTTGACCACAGAAAGAAAAAAATCATCTGGACAATAGGAAACTATAAAAATGTCTATTTTTGGAATATAACCATAGCTGGTTAATTTCAACAATGTCAGATATTTTGTAAAGGTTAAATTTCCATTATGACACAAAGATCCTGAGTCATTTCTTCAGTTGCTGAAAAGTGACATCATTTAACAATTTCAAAATGAATGAACAGTAAATAAAGAAATAAAACAGAAAAGAGCCCCACAGTAAATATCAATATATGTAGACCAATTTTGAAGTTTTGCTCCAAAAAATCTCTACTTCAAATAGGTACTGTGTCTCTCATAAGCTCCTGACTGAAAATCAGAGGACACACCATCAGCAAACATAAAATATTATTCACTTTAAGGCAAATTAGAGCTAACTATTGACCAAATAACTTTCCTCTATTTCTCCTTCACATATGAAAGAGAAAAACTAGGGTAACAATGTGCAAATCTTCACAGCATATTAATAAACAGTACACAAAAAACTGATGCAAATAGGACCCATGCATGTGTCATGTCTGTGTGATGTCCGTATTGCCTAACTCCCTGCAAAAAGCTCCACACTAGCATATTGTACTCACGTGTTTTGCTGAGAACTCATCTATCTCCTGAAGCAGCTTCTCCTGGCACTCCGGGTTGGTTGCTAGCAAATACGTGGCAAAGGACAGTGTGCTAGTGGTGGTCTCATACCCAGCAATCAGGAAGAGAAAAGCCTGGCCTGCTATTTCATCCTCAGTTAGCATCTTCTGAGCCTTTTCAGATGGGGTCTTGTCAACAAGAGGCACCTCATTTTGGCTGGAAGTGGTGGCTGGACAGATCTTATCAAAATATTCACCTGCTAAGGCATCAGCTGAGTTGCGGGAGTCAAGCATCCACTGGAGAAAATCTCTGCGCCTCTGCAGAACACAGGGTGAGAAGAAGCACAATGAATGAGAAGAAGCACAAAGAATGGGTCACAGAGCAATGCCTTTATCTATGGGAGATGAAAGGAGAGAGTTGTTTCCTATTTATACTGCCCACTCATAGGACAGGCAGCAACTTTTCACTGAATGAAGAGACTTCTATAAATCAGCTAGAAATGCCACCACTAAGAGCCTACCACTGTGTTCTTCTCTAAAGGACAAGGCTCATCTGCCTCCAATATATAAAGGTACATATTTTCACAGAGGATTGCTAATGGCTCACTCCAAACAGAGCTTCTTTCAACTGCAGGGTGAGCCTTTCACACTTACTGGAAGTACTTTGACATACTCAAAGCATGGTCCAAGGCACATCTGCCAAGCATGATGCAATTCTAAGCAATTCCTGCTTAGCTTGTTCTTCCAGCATTTTTGACCCATCTGTTTGGAGGCATCATCCCCACTTATTCACATGGTCCAAAATATGAAAGGTCTCCTACATTTAGGTTGGCATCTACAATCCTTCCTGTACCAATTTGACAAGACAGGACTAGAAACCAATGTCAACAAACTATCAAAAAATCAACAAATTTAATGAGAAAGTACAGTTGTAAACATTCTGATATCAATGCAGGTTTTTTTTTATTATTATTATTTTATTATTATTATTATTTTTTAACATACTTGCAGAAGTGAACTACAACTGTAAGCACTCCTCTGCTAAAATATTTGTCTGGGCAACCTGTCTTTGTAAAACATCCATTGAATGATTGTACTG
Source organism: Centrocercus urophasianus (assembly GCF_019232065.1). Taxonomy (NCBI): domain Eukaryota; kingdom Metazoa; phylum Chordata; class Aves; order Galliformes; family Phasianidae; genus Centrocercus; species Centrocercus urophasianus. The sequence goes on from NW_024885344.1 coordinate 5,986,127, forward strand.
TTATGAAAACTGTTTTCTTCTGCACCAGCCTCTGACAGACAAACTCTAATAAGCAGACCCATGGGCAAGAGTGAGTTGACTCCAAACCAGCCTGGACAGCAAGCTTGATTAGGCTTTGAAATATAACCCAAAAGGTTTAAATTGACATTTTCAAGTGGGCATAATAGAATTGTGCTGAACCTAAGCCATAAGGCTATATGATTGATTTTCAATTCCTCAAATACCAACAGAATACATGATAGCTCAAGGACTTAAAGTGTAAGTGGACTTACAGTACCAGCACATGACAACTTGTGCACTGGGACGCACAAGAGAAGGGACCAAGTCTTTCTTACAGAAAAGTAAAACCAAACCAATCCAAACCCTGTAAACCTGCATGTAACTATTATGAAGAAATCATTTCAATGTCTGCTAATAGAGAGACAAAGAAATGGGAAAATGAGAGGAAAGGACAGAAAAACAAGATAAGACTAAGGAAGGAGTAACTAATACAAACGTCAAAGGAATTAATCAGGTAGTTTTTTTCTATATGACATGGAAAAGAGAGCAATGAAACAAGAGAAATATTTAGTTGTGCTTTTCTCTGCTGCCAACAAACTGTTCTGACTGAGAACAAGTAATTGCTACAAGCAAAAAGGAGTGGTTATTTTGAAGTCTGAGTAATAGAAGGAATTAGCATACTGCATCTTTAGCAGCTCCCTCTCTCCATTCCACAGAGACTTTTCATTTTGCACACGTACATTACGTACTTATACTTATGTCCATAGTGTATATTGTATCCTGCTATATCTGAGACCTAATGCTCCAGAGAGTAGCAGAACTACTCACTGTGCTCAGAAAGCAGTCTACAAATTGGCCAAACTGCATCACCTTCAAGTGCTTCTCCTCCTGAGAAGTGAAGGCACAGAAAGCAGAATTATATACATACTGCTCAGTAAATAAGCCAGCTATGAAAATACTTCCTTGTGCCTAGACTTAAGCACAATCTCCAGATTCAAACTGTTGATTCTAGTCAACTGTTACAGAATAATTCCACTCTTTTATTTTCCTTTAGACTGCAGGGAACAAGATTTCATGCATACACATGCTATCCACAGCTGAAAGTTCTACTTAGCATCTCCAGGAGGAGTTTATTAACAAGCTGGGAGTCCATATACTGTACAACTGAGAGTCCAGCTCTTGGTATGGCCAACACTTCAGGTATTACACCTGTACATATATTTGGGTTACATGGTTACAAACCAAAACAAAACACTTCCACTGTGTTAATTAGCGAGTGAATAAACTAGAACAGTAAAATAATGAACTGCATCTGTAGAGATATTCCCTTTTCTTCATACAACTAGTCCATCATTGCCTAAACTGCTTTTAAAACAATATAATTACATTCATATTCATTTGAGTTGTACTACTGCAATATAATATTGTTCAAATGGCAAAACATTTGGAAAAATTCTGTATTTATCCTTCTCTAGCGGTGAATTTTCTTGTAAATAAATTCATTGCTCTCCAAGGACTTGCAGTCCCAAGTCATGAACTGTAAGCTGAATCTGGTCTTTTATTTAGACAATACATTCTCTGGAGATCCTACAAAATGTTTCTCCAGCCTTAGATAAAATCAGATCTGGACCTTGTACAAAGCATATTGTTAATGCTGTCATAGAACAGGGATAATCACAATGACTACTGAATGAAAACTCATTCATGAGAATTTTTGCTGAAAACAAACTCAATGAATGCTAGCACTAGTGAATATTCCCAAGAATGTGCTCTGAAATGCCTCCATGGCCATTTTGAGGGGCTATTTCTATTACTCTCATAATATATTTGGTTAGAAATTCAAAACGTTGTCTCATTACAGAATCTGCTTATAAGGTCACACTATCTAGAAACAACTGACTATCTGTGCTACGCAGTTTGTTCACAGGTGAGAACAGGTTGTTAAGAACAATAGTTTCATAAACAATCCTTACAAAAAACACATTCATCTCTAAAATTTGAGCAATAGTGAGAGGAAAGGAGCATAACATTTGTAAGATGCAAGCTTTGTTCAAGATAATTTTACACAATGCAAGGAAATATATTTTAGCAAAGATTCTCTTCCTTATGGTTCATTCTACTTCACTTTAGGCATCAGTATAGAATGCTATATAAAAATAATCATCAACCCAAGCGAGAGAAAAGATTTCCAGGGTTATAACCAGTCATAATGAAACATATTTTTCTTCCGCACCATCAGAATAGAAAAATCACTCTGACTCAAAAACCTAACAATGGCAATAGAGGCAAATACTAGCATAAAACCAAATATAATTGGATTTTTAAGTGCTGGAAATGAGGAAAAGGTATCTCATGAAAATTCACAGGGTTTTTCTCTACTTAGGTTAACGGCAGTAAAGAAAAAAAAAAAATAGAAAAAGAAAAAAAATAAGCCAGTTCTTCAACATGACAACAGACCAGGCACTGACAGTGTCACTGCACAAAAACATTCTCTGGTCATCACGTGTGGCTGTTGGCTTCCTTTACCATTAGGGACATTTGTTTGATTTTCCTTACAAAAAGCAAAAGCCCATAATAGCCTCTATCCTGTCCTCTGATACTTGCATAGTTATGTTACAATAGCCTTAGAAACGAGTTCCTGCTTCAAAAGAATGGTGTAGACTCTAGTTTGCCATGATACAACAGAGAGTTTATCATTAAGCCAATGATTGAATGGAAAGATACTACTTGAAAAATTGTAATTTGAATGCAGCATGGACAGTGTATGCCTAACTTGGTGGTGACACAGACATCCCCTTTGAAATATATAATAAGACAAGTTCTACTTTCAGCTTCCTTGAGATAGACACCTTGCAATATATTTCCTGACACAAGTGTTCTGGGCCATATCATTTCTCTCATTAGCCTCCTTAAGCATCACCTGGCCATGCAGAGAAATCATTCTGCACAGAACTGTAATGAGCTATGTGCTACGTACTGGAAGAATAGATGTGTGCTATACCAGGAAAGGCAGTAACTATCACCCCTCCTTAAATCACCACTTTCAAGTTTTGCAACTGTCAGAAGAAAAGAGAGATATCATTCACATGCAGTGCGTCATGGTTCTTCTCACAGAGGACGAGGATCTTGGGGGAAGGGGGATGTCTCTAGATCTTCCCATCCTAAACAGAGAACTGTGCTTTTATATCAACTACTGACATACTGGCCAACCTTTTGGCAAATTCACTACTGATTTGGGGATCCAGGGGACCCTTCAGTTACATTTTCAATAGAGAGACTGAGGCATATGAATCTTCTGCTAGATAATGTGAAAAAATTACCTAAGATAGACTATCAAATGTACGAGGGCAGCTCCAAAAGTAATGTCTCCTATTTTATTATGTTGGCCCATAGCGTCAGGAGAAAGTTGGTGGTATGGCGGTAGAAGTCAAACCTTCTCACTAATATTGCATTCCATGTTGTTGCTGTGTGACAGATGGCAGCAGAGAGGCAGTCTGACCAAATGCGTCTGACATAGAGGTGCGTATGAAAAAAAAGGTGCATCGCTGAATTCTTCCATGCAAAAAAATGGCACCCACTGGCATTCATCGACACTTGTTGAGCATTGATAGAGACCAAACAGTGAATGCGAGCACAGTGAGGCTGTAGATGCTGTGTTTCAGCAGTGGTGACAGTGATGTGAAAAGACAAGGCACTTTCCTGGCAGCCACACATAGCTTTCACACCATGAAATGAAGACCATCTTGATCAGCTCATCCACATAAATCAGCAGATTATGACCAGGGAATTGCATACAGAGCAAAATGTCGGCTTTGATGCATTGGAACTGATGGTGGCAATGCTGGACTGGAGTACCATCAAATTTGTGCCAGGTGGGTTACACAAATATACAAGAACAGAATGAACACCGTATGCAAATTTGTCAGGACCTATTGAACCAATATAAGACTGAAGGTGATGGTTTCCTGGATCACATCATTACTGGTGATGACCTGTGGTGTCACCACTACGTGCCAAAGTCAAAACAGCAGCTCATGGAGAGTTGACGTGAATTCCCTATCAAAAAAATATTTCAAGACACAGTCCTCGGTGGGTAAAGTACTGTGCACTGTCTTTTGAAATAGGACAGAGGTGATCCTTCTGGACTTATGGGAACCCACACAAACCACAAGCTCTGACAGCTACTTAGTCACAGCAACTGTGACTAAGCTGAAGGCTTGAGCTTCCAGACCTGAGAAGAAGACAACTTTTCTCTGGCAGCACTACAATGCAAGACCCCATAATGGTTTAAAGATCATGGAACACACTATCTTGGCTAGGCTGCCCTTCCACTCCCACCATATAGTCAGGATTTAGCATCTTCCATCCATTTGGGCCAATGAAAGTTGGATTGTATGGGCAATGTTTTCCTGGCAATGACACTGTCAGAGCAGCTGTGGAACAGTGGGTCACTTGCACCGGTTCACATTTTTATGAGCAGGGTGTGAATGCTCTTGTTCATCGGTGGTGAAAATGTAACGGTGGTGACTATGCGGAAAAAAACCCAGCATTTTGTAGCTGCGAATTTGCTCAGTCAAATAATGTTATCGTGCTCTTTGTATGTGTTGTAGTTTCCTCGGAATAAATAGCAGGCATTACTTTCAGAGCAACTTACACCTCAGTTTTTGTTCCTAAAGCTGTGAGTTCACTTGGATTTTGTACAAAGTATAGTTGAATTTTGTACTACTTCAATAGTTCAATTCCCTGTCTTGAGAATATATCAAAACTATGAAAAGCAACTTAAGGAATCAGTCTAGAAAACATGATTACTTAGTATTCTGTAAAGCACTTGTGGTGAAAAAGTCATGCAAACATGATGCTGTTAGTACAATACTACACAAAGTAAGTTGTGCAGACCTTCCTAGCCCTTCTGAAATCCCTGATGGCAGCTCAAAAAAACAGAAGCTAAGCTTCAGAATCCTTATCTAACTGATGTAAAGCTCCGATCTCAGTGAAATATTCTGTTCTACAAACTCATAGAAACACTGCTATATTCGTTTATATCAAGGTCACTTTTTGTAAGTTTAACTAAGGAAACATCTTTTTAGGTGAGGACCCTGAGTCACACTGCAGTTATCAGTAAAGCACTACAGTAGCTACCAAGATCCTCTTGAAAAAGAGGCACAAAATGCCGTCCCACTATAACTATCATTTTTCCAAACAGCTTTGAAAGGGTCACATTCAACCTCACCAACAGGTTTCATTTGATTTCTCAGTGAAATCACAAAATAAGCCAGTCTCTCTGCAAACACACCAGCCCCTATACCTCTTAGAGAGATCTTCCTTTCACCTTGTGCTTGAATTTAGAAGCTGGAATTATCTGGGAGGCCAGAGCTGATAGCCTTGCAGGCTGTGGGGACTGCACTCTTGCTGACAACGCTCAACACTGGAAGGACTCTGTTGAACTGCAGGGTCTGACCGTTGTTCAAGAGCAGTTGGCAGAAAAAAATGTTTTGTTTGCATTTGTTAACATCAGCTGGAGGATCCACTGCAATGTTTTGATAGTAAATGAGCTTCTAAAGGCACGCAGGTCTTACAAAGCAATGTGATTTGAGTTAAAATCCTGAGTAAATTCAAAGCAAAAAAAAAAAAAAAAAAAAAAAGTATTCACTGAGCATTCACTTGGAAATTGGAAATCTTTGTCAACCTGGTCTAATCTTAACATTTGCAGTGAAACCCCAGACTGGGAAGATTTCTTATTATTTTGGGCTTGTTCTGCTATTTTTACATATTGTCAGCTCTAAACTCCATGGGAGATTCTGGCTATAGTCTACTGAAGTAAGAGAGCACAAGTACTGAATGACACCATATCTGATGTCAAAAGCCACATAAATGCCTTTGCTTTCTGCTTCAAAGAAGAGTCCCTATAACAATATCACAAAAATGCTCCCTGAAATGCCAAGCAGGACCCAGAATGGGCAGGCGTTGCCAGCAAGCTGTTCAAAGCACCTTGGCATGGAAAGTATAAAACATTTCCTGCATGTGTCTGATGTTGTGGGATTTTTCGTTTTGTTTTTTGGTTTGTTTTTTTTTAATAATTATTATTTTTAAGTATAAATTCAAGCATCACATAGATTACAGATTTTATTGGTTGAGTTGGCTACCACATCTACAGAGTAGCCAATGTGAATTGGCAGTTAAAGCACTGACCACTAGAAGCCAGGATGCTGAGAGCTGAGTTCTGTATTTTGCCTTTAAAATACATTTACAGCTTCTCCATCTGTAAAATCGGTACAACGCACATCAAACCTCAGAAAACCCCATGTGGAAAAGCTAATGATGATTCAGAAAACCCTCTAAGACCTAGGATGAAAACAGATTTACAGACTCAGAGAGTTTAAAGCAGAAAGCACCATCACATCAGAGAAAGAGGCTACTCCATCCCCTCACCACAAAGCAGGATCAGCCAAAACAGCCCTGACAGCGGTTTGTCTAACCTGCTCTTAAAAACCCAACCAGGCTTCAGATTCCCACAGCCTCCGCAGGTGGTCTGCCCTAGCTCTGAGCCATTTTTGTCACTGGAGAGTTTTCTCCTCCTGCAGGGAGTCACTGCACACTTTGAAGATCATCAGATGGCACCCTGCTGCATCTCCTGTGTCTGGAGTTCCACAACTCGTACTTATACGTGTCTATATATTTAAGATACCTCAGTAGGCCTCTAACAAAGCATGAAGGTGAGAGAGAACCATACTGCTATACGTTGCTTAGTACAAGAGATGAGAGAGAAAAGCATTCTGGTGCTACTGTTTTCTTCCTTCCTTGGGGATTTTGCACAGAACTTCTATTCTGGTCCAAGGAGTTGACAATAATCTCTTTGGCTCCCATTCATACACGCTGAGCTTTCAGGCAGTGGAACAAACTCTGGTACTTGAAGCTCTACAACCTCACTTGGGCTTTGGGCAAACAGAGAATTTCTCAGTTGGTTTACATCTTCATGCTGCCACTCAGGCATTCCGTCCTTCAAAAAGTAGGGTTAAATTAAGAGCGTTTAGTTATCTACAGAGGCACAGGCAAACCTAATTGGACCTGAAAGAGCAAAGTGTGGGGGCATTTCTTATTTCTTTGTTAGGGCCTCATCTCCCTTCGCCTGATGATGCTGCAAGTGGCACTAAAGAGCTCACATCTTGAAAGACAACAGATGTGTTCTGAAAACATCCCCACGTAATCCAGAGATGATTTTAAATTTTGGTTCTCGCTGTTAGTGAAGAGAGAGCAAAGAACTACTTCTACTTGAGACAAGCTGAGCGTAGGTCTCCATGGCTCACACGGAAGGAGGATGTTTTTGATCTTAAATATGTAGACCTCTTGCCTGAGATCCCTTGGCTGAAGGCAGTTATGGGATGATGAGTAATTACAATTATGGACACTGAATGCCATCACTCACACATTATCACCCAATCACCACTACACACCTTATAGAAGCGTGCCTCAAATGACAGTGGAACCTCTTCGTTCTATATTTGCAAAACATTCAGCGTAATAAAACACTGATAATGACTGCTGCTATTATCAGTAAATATGGGGTATGTGCATGCTGTAGCTATGTTTCCTCTGCTTGCACATGCTTTGCTTTTCAAAGGTGGAGGAGTGAGGTTAACAGAAAGCACAGCAGGCAAATGCAGTAAGTGACAAAGTAACTGGGGAAGGAGAAGAGCTTGGGCCAGGACCCCTATGCCCATCAGTGAGTGGAACTGGTACAAACTCCCAGAACAGCACAGAGCTGACCACCCTGCTGCATGCTGTATGCACACACCCTCTCCCCAAGCTTATCTGGCCTTCTAGTGAACCATCCAACACTCCTCCCCTCCTCTATTTGCAGGAGGAAGGGAGGATGCAGGAAGGGAGTGTTGTAGGATAAGTGCCTGACACCCAGCAACTTGACCCTCAAGTGACTCAAACCGCTGAATAAAGGCTGCTGTTGCAGACAGCCCCACTGCCATTTTTATTTTATTTGCCAGAGATTATAATTGTATTTACTTAAATTTAATTTCTGTTTAATAATCAGTCCTGGTTTTAGCAGTTGCCTGACATTCACAGATAATGCATAGAAATCTCATTATTTCTCCTTTATTCTTCATTCTTCCTTAAAGCCCCACCACTCACTTCAAACAGCCACCAAGATGTCTGGTAGCTTTAATGGTCACATCCTGTCTTCCCCCATCTCTTCCCACAGTTTGTTCCAGATTCTCCCTTTCTGTACCATCTTACATACACACTGCATATATTGCAGGAAGGAACACCTCATTATTCTGTTTTGTGAGGGCATCAAGTAATTCTGGGTAACAAAAAATCTCATTATTTTTTAACTAAGCTAATTACAACTGTTAAACTGGTGTAAAAGATATGTGCTGCTATGAAAAGCACAGTGCTATTTATCGTCTTTATTAGCAATCTGAAAAACACCACTTTCCTTACTATTGCTTTTCTGAGCAACTGCTCTCCAGTGCTGGTGGGCAATCCCACTCCTACTTTATCCATTCACAATCACACCTGCACGCTACAGCAGGATTTATATCAGATCTTTGGCTATGTTAAACTGGCTTTTACCAATAGTACATAAATCTCCTCTACATGTGGATCTCCACTCCTGTGCGTGAAGGGGTACTGATTTTCAGCACAGTTGGTAAAAACAGCATTGGGAAGGAAAGGATTATTTTCTGCCCAGTGACCAAAAACAAATTGTGTTATTCTCTGCAGTTTCATGGATGCTCGGTTCAGTTATGAGCTTTATCCAATAGATGGCTCCTCAGTAGCAGGAAGCATTCTCACCCTGCCCTCCTTCCCTTCAGAGAGTTTCAGTTCGACTTTCTAATATTTACACGTCCATTATCTTGCAAATATAGGCATTTTGCACACACTGATAAACACACAGAAGAAGCATGTTGTGCATGAATGAAAGAACAAAAGAAAAATTAGACGGCATTTTATGTATTTTCATGCCACTTTGTCCTCTGCCAGTATAGAGATGCATGAAAAATAACAGTCAGGCAGCACCGTGGTCTGGAATGCTTCCTAAAGTCACACACTGAAGAAAAAAAAAACAAATTCAGAAACACATGAATATTAACAGTATGTCAGAATACCAGCTGTCTTTCTCCCTGAAAATAGGAGGACATCTCCCACATCTTACAGATCCATGACTGAGCAATACTTAAGCAACTTACAGGCATCATTACTCCTCTGTCAATGAAAGATTTTTCACAAGGAAAAAAAAATCCTATGTGCAATTATTGATATAATGAACCAGGAGAGCTCTGTGTAATTGGCAAAATGAGACAGAGTGCAAGTTAATATCACTATGAGTAACAATGCCATTTCTGGGATGGGGAGAGTGAATAGGCTTTTGTTGTTTCCAGAAAAACATAATAGGAATAATAATAGCAAACCTTGAAACATTAATTACATTCAGACAAATCATGTTTATCCCAGACATGCAATTGTGACTTTCCTCAATTAGAATAGTAATTCTTAGTCTTTTCTGTTCTGAGATCCATCTCTTATCTCACGAAGATCTGGTCACACACCTGCCAGAGACCCCAACTTAGAGATCATGACCCTCTGGTCAGACCACACAAGTGAAAAGTGAAAACAGAACACCCACAATAAATAATAAATCTCGCAGAAGCCAGCTCATGACTATTTAAATCCCTACAGATTAAATCCCTACACTTCAGTGGGACACAACTACCAGCCCACTATACCTGCTGTTAGCATCTAAAATAATAGCGTTCCTAATAATAACATTTATGCTTAAAATATTAAGTTGCTTTGAAAAATGAGGAAAAGGCACCAGTTTAGTATAAACATACACATAAATATATACATAGAAATGCATATTTTACCAATCCTAACATTAGCACAATTACAACCATTATAACAACTGTCAAGAAAAGAAATAAATGTTTTGCTCTTGTTCAAAGCTCAGCACACAATCACTGTTTACACTTCAGTGCTCCAGAAGAACTTGCCAAATGCCATACCTCAAATCAGCTTTTTGTTAGCTAAAAATTGGAAAACGTGTACCAACCCACACTGCATACTTCAAAACAAGCTCACAGGCTTTGACACTATTGCTCTCCCCTGTTGTGAACAGACAGCCCAAAGAGTCCTCCAGCCTAATGGGTATGGAGCATGAAACCAGGACATGCAAGGGTAGCTTTGTGCTCTGGGGACCCCTCCGTTAGCACAGGGGCCCTCTGTGTTCCCAGACCTTGTCATAGCACGCAGCAGCTGGGGCACTGCTCTACATCATGCAAGCAGCATGGCCAGTCCAATACTGGTAAAACAGAGAAGGTTCACCTTTCCTTTCTCTCCCTTGGGATGCTGCAGCCAGCAGAACTTACCCCAGCCCAAAGCCAAGCCTGCATACTTGACCCCCCTTCTCTTTTTAAAGGGTTGAGTTACAAACACACAAAATCACAGCTCGCAACTGAAATACTGACAATGCTTTCCACCATGGAGCAGTTTAAAACAGGCAGCAATGATATTCATTAAGCTGTTAATAATGGATTGTGGCACAAAGCAATTTATCAAGTTTCCATTGTAATTAAAATCACTGAATATTTGGGCACTTGCAATGCACCTAGCTCTCCCTGCTTCTGAAGCTTTACATTTTAATGTGAATTATGGCTCCCTCTCCCAAGAGACCTGCTAAAAAGCCCATTTTAATTGGTATGTTTTTAATTGAGATTACATTATTAAAAAGTGTACGTTTCTGATGATGAGAGAAAGAAGGTGTTTGGCTCCCCTCTAGCCTCTGTCTCCCTTAGATATAGCCTGCTTATCCCAGAAGGTGGAAAAAAAGAAAGAATAGTCACTCTGGAGAAAGTGAAGAGATCTCTGCAAAGCCAGAAGATACAAAGGCAGGGCAAGGACGCCATCGACTTTTGCTGTGCAGGATTTCATAGGCAAATTTTCAGAGAGGGAGAGAAATTGTTGCAATTGTTCAGGCTGTTCTTTTGCAAAAGGCAGAGTAAGGAATGCTATGCAGATTCCTGTCTTGCAGCCAGCTGACATAGATGGCATGTTCCAAAAAACCTTTCCTTAAGGCTCCTAGTGACAGAGAATCTGTCATTTCCCATAATAAGGGACTCAAATGTTAAATTATCCTCCAAATCCAGAGACGGCCACAAGCAGCTGAGGTTTACCAAAGGCCTCCAGCTCTGCTGGCTCCAACAGGCTGAGGAAAGAGAGGCAGCATCCAGGGCAGCTCAGGCATGGTGGCAACAAGAGAATGGCCCCAGTGAACAAAGTTGGCCACTTTCACAATGATGTGGCCTTCAGGTTCAAAGGAAAAGCAGCTTCATGTACTTGACATCAAAATGCTGACCACATAAACGGTTCTCTTGTTGGCAAGATGGGCTGCTGTCAGTGTCTCTTATAGTATAGGTCTGCTAACATAAGTAGAAGAAAAGAAAAGGGAGAAATATCAAAGGAGTGCAAAGTAGATACTAACAGTTGAGATAGATCAAGGGAAAAACCTCCGGAGATCAAAACATACCAACAAATGGACAAGATGGTTGAACCAGAATGAAATATCATAGAACAGCTTTTTCATAACTACTTCAGAAATGGTCAGGCTGTATTGCAAAAAGAAGGCAAACCACGGGGCTAAGGGGTTATTGTAGGCAAATGAAGACACAGAGAGACTAACAGAAACATTTCAACATCACCCAGCAATATCACAAGTGCTGCAACTCCTCTTGTAGTTTGGAGAGACAGAGAGGAAGGAAGGTGAATCAGTAACAGATGAAAGAAATATGAAAGATAAAATTAAAAATGATAATACTGATAGAGAAATGAAAAACTGTTATACCGGTTAGGTCAGTAAATCTATAATTTTTTTCTAAATTAAGAATTTAGATGCTCTCCAGTTACACGTATCAGAAAAAAAATCTGTAGAGACGAAGTACCCAAACATACTACTGCTGTAAATGGCAAGGTAAAATACATACATAAAAGTCCCAGTCCCAGTCAGCAGATCCCTTGAAATTTTAGATCAAGAGTAAGGTTAAAATAATACTACTAATAAAAGGTTTTTTTAAAAATGGCTATGCAAATGAAGATTAGAGGTTATATCCCAACTTGGCATTAAAGGTCACCACCCTGCTATGCAGGAAATTAATCTCCAGATGATTTTGTTCTATTACAAGATTCCCTTTGTTTGTTGCCTGAAACCCCCACACCCTGGATGAAGACCAGATCACGGATTAAGCAGGAAAAAGGAAGGGCTTTCAGTGACCTAAAGCAAGCTTTTCTGAGAAACTTGGGAGGGACAGACCACAAAAGCAACATAGGGAAGAGAGGAGGAACCGAGAGAGGGCAAAGTTGGAAAAGAAAGCACATGGGCTTAATTTCGGGGTGAGGGGTTTTTTTTTCAGCCAAAGGCACAAATACTGACACTGCACCATGAGGGACAACAAATAAAAGAAAGTAAGAAAATATATATTAGACAAGATATACTTAATGCTGAAACACAGCAGGAAACAGTGCTTCCAATCCTATAGGAAAATGACCCTAAAAGACACAGGTAATACTGCTCAGGCTGGATATTTTCCATGGATGAGAACATACAACAGAAGGGACAGATTGCTTACTGATTTGGCATGTATCAATATATATATAACTACACACTGCCTGCTCTGAGTGCTAAGAGGGAAAAGAGATGCTTTAATCCCATCCCAGAAGGAAGGGAGCCACGCTAAAGCCTCACCAGTTAGGTGCAACTCTTGTAACTCAACACTTAGCAACATTTCCCCAAAGACCCACCAGGAGCCGACAGGTTGCAACAGCCTCGATCCAATTATTTCCTCTGACTGGAGTATCAGGAGAGGTTCTAGCAAACAAGGGGACAAACTTTATGTCTGAGGTCATGAAACAGCGGTATTGAATACTATGTATAAAAAGTATTAAAACCTATGCCACATCCTCCTCAAACAGATGGCCTTTCAGAAAGATTTAATCAGACATTGAAATGCATGCTGCGAATACTCATTACTAGCACAGGATCAGGCTGGGACAAGTGGCCAGCACTGACGTTACTGCCTACAGGGAATTACTGCAGGCATAAACAGAATTGTCAGTGTTTCAGCTTCTCTATGGATGACAAGTACAGGGTCCCCTTGCCATCACAGAGGAGGCCTGGGAGGGTAAAAGAAAAATTAATGAGAGGTAGGCCAGGTCTAGCTTACAAGGGAGAAGCAAGAGACCCAGACCTGCACAAGGAACAACAACCTTCTTTCTTTTTTTTTTTTCTTTTTTTATGGCTTCCTCTGTTTTTCACCTGTACTGGCCAAGCCACAGCAAAGCTCAGTGACACCAACTACTGTTTGATGGATTTCACCTTCAAATCATGAGTTCTTGTCCTTCTTATGTTTATGGACACAAACCAGAACTGTGACCACCATCTCTCCTTCAGCATCAACAACAGAAAGAACAGGATATGATCACAACACCCAGCACACAGAAGGAGATGGAAGCTGAACTAATAGTTTCTCTGGAAAAGGCAGATTTGCCATTTAATTCTTCTCTCCTCCAGTTTTTCAGGGAATTTTCACTGCAAATGTTATTTGAAAAAGTCCTTACACTATCTTTTGGCCTGGATTTTTGATAAACAATATTTTAAGTGACTGCTTTTACCACATAAACATAATTTTAAAAAGTCATTAAAACCCTTGACATTACCAACAGCTGAGCATGTGGGTTTATTTATTTTTACACTGGGTGAAAAAGCCTTTATTTAATGCTAAAAAAAAACCACCCTTCTCAATTAAAGATGTTTCTCATATGCTGTAGATCAGCAAAGCCAAACGTCCATACTCACTTCCTGCGCTGGCTGGTGAAAATAGGAGGAAAATGAATGCAAGGTTTATTGATAGAACTGTTTATGTCCTTCCTCCCTATGATTCTGAAGGCATCCTGTTGGCCAAATGACTTCCTGTGAAGTAATGCTGCTATAGGGCACATCTGAACCTCCCCAGTTCTGCCCAGTGAGGGGTAAAGATACCTTCTTTTTTGAAGGCCATCTGAAGTACCTCTTCCACTCACCTTTTAACAAGTGAGGTTAGCTTTTTCTCCAAAGATAACCACGTTTTTCTGTCCAGTCTGTAAGATCATTCCTGGCAACTCCATATACCCAAAAACTTCACCGATCTAGTCAGTATGAACATCCTGGTTCTTTGATTTCATTTCTATCCTTCGATGTAAGTCTATGCTCTTGCCAACCGAAGCATGTGAGCAGTGCTCCAAGAAATCAATGAGATTGCTTGCCCGCATGAGGGAGCCTAAACCGTGCCTGTGGTAAGAAGTGAGATATCAGGTAGGGGATGCTGCTCCTGAAGAACTGAAGATAAACAGCAGTGGCTGAAAAAGGCTAAACAGGAGCGTAGCTAGATGGAGATATTGGGGAAAGCATCACAGATGTCAGATTATTTTATCATGGCTGCTGCAGGGCTTGCTGGATTGGGGTAAATAATATATACATTATACCACCTGCCTGTTCCTTGCCTTGGATCTATAAAGTATTCTGATGTTTAACAGAGGAAGCAGTAGGAATGGTGTGATAATGTCAAAGGGCAAGTAATAGCAAGCAAATCTAGAATGTGGTGGCCAGCAGCAGGTAATCAAGCAGACGTTTGCTATCCCTTCGTGTCAGCAGTGCTTGCACTCTGCCACACTCACAGTTGTGCTGGGCCACAGAGCTGGGACCAGATGCAGAAGCAATGCAAAACTCTCTCTGCTTCTTCATCACCACACCTCACGGAGGTGAGAAAGTCACCATTCTCCTTACTTATTCTGTCCTTGATCTCTTTTCAGCAGAGAGACTGCGGAACTGTATTACCTGATGAAAGCACCTCAGCCAGGCACGTCAGCCCAAGCCTGAAACCAAAAGATCCTGTTTTGTAGGCCTGCAATTAATCTTTGCAAAGATAACAACACACTGCCCAAAGAATTTGAACTAGTGACCAAAAGTAACAAGGACTTCAAGTTCATCTCTCTCTGAGGACTCAAGGCCTTGCTGTGTTTAAATGCCTGCTTAAAAAAACCCTCAGGAAGTTATAAAATTCATTAAAAAATTCACCCTTTAAAAAAAAAAGAGAGAGATTTTTCTTCAAATTTGGGAAGGAAAGAACGCAACTTTGAAGGCAAGCACTAATGGCTTGATTTTCAAAAGCTGCTGAATAGCTAAAACTCCTTTTAACATAATGCTGCTTTTCATCCTGTTAGACTCACTGCACACTGCCCAAGCACAGAAACCAGATTTAATGTTCAGAAGATTTTTAATATATTCCAGAGGAACTAAATCTTCTCCTTAAAACAGCAGAGATACAGGTTTGCAATTTGGGCTCAGACCCCATATTTAGCACAGATTTATTTATTTATTTATTTAATCCTTAAGGCAGATTTGCTGTTCTTGAAAACACACTTCACTTTCCTCCTGACAAAGGCAGCAGATAAGAATATGATCAAACTGTGAGAACAGCCTCGTGGAGCAGCATCCCTCCTGCAGACTTCGCAAAACAAAAGGACCAGGCTGATCTGTGTTTTACTGACTTTATTAATCAATAAAAACAGATAATTTAATATTGCCACGCACTATGTATCCTTAAACAGACACCACCTTCTTTTAAATATAAACAGGTTTTGCTTAGTTTTCTACAATGGCAGGAAAACTGCACAGTATTAGAAAGTGTCTAATCCTCCCATCTGCCGTTTCCTTAGAAAAATATTTACTTTTAAACATCTGCACTGCATTTTCCACAGTTCAAACACGCACATAGCTCCTGGAATGTACATAGCATTTAGCAAATTTTTAACTAAGTTTTCTTAGTAATTGTATAGTTTTCCCTTGACAAGGAGAGGATCAGACTTTTTCAGGAGGATTACCTCTGCTCAACTAATTTCAAGCAGTTCTTGAATAAAATAGTTCATTAGTTCAAGAAAAGGAAAAACTCGAGGGAACAGCTGGGGAAGGAAGAGAAAAGAACAGAGTGCCACATAATTAGGTTTTCAGATTGTCCCTTATCCTGCAGAATGCAGGTACACACACACGTCCCTCTTCCCCTTAAGTAAAGCACTTAGGGAAGCTCATCGCATGTTGTTCCTTGGGAATCAGTGTTCCAGAGATTAAAGTTGTAACCAGGCCATCGTTTCCCAGAAAGATATTAAAAGATACCACTTCATTAAAGCACGTTACTACAGCAGTGAAAGGGCAGTTACCTCCCCCTCACAAGCATTTCTCAAAACTCAGCTCAGTTTCCTGACATATCAGCCCTTTTTAGGCCTTCATGGGTGACGCTGCAATAACCAAGTTCTACCCAGCAGGAACCACTTGTACCTGCCCAGGCATGTGGACTTGTATCTACCAAGGACTGGGCATAGTATCAGTCAGGAATAAGAACAAGAAGTGAAAAAAAAATGGAGAAGGATGTTGTAATTGTTTTCACTGGCAGTTGCTGACCAGAGGACAACCTCTTTTGTTTCAGACCTAGCACAATAAACAGCATTCCAGTGCCATACCAACCCTTGGGAGGTCAAGTCATCTACATGGCTGAAAGCACCAGGGCTTCTCTGTGGCTTAACACCACATGGCACAAGAGCAGAACTTCTCCCATCACAGAATGGTAGAATCACCAAGGTTGCAAAAGACCTCTAAGATCATCCAGTCCAACTGTCCACCCACCAGCAATAGTTCCCACTAACCATGTCCCTCAGTACAACATCTGCTTGTTCCTTGAACACCTCCAGGGAAAGTGACTCCACCACCTCCCTGGGCAGTCTGGTCAGCAGCTGACCATTCTCGGAGAAGAAGTATTTACTAATGTCCAACCATCGTTTGTCTGCTCCAGACATACAGCAAAAGCATTCAGGCAGCCCATAGATATCCAGCTAGATTGATTGAACTGCCAACTGAGATGTCAGTGAATACAGTTGTGGTGATACTTCTCTGTGCCTCGTCTCCCTCTCATTTCAAAACAGCTTGAGACCACTAAGAAACAGCTGATCAGCATCAGAAACATCATAAGGTCACTATCTTCCTAGCATGGATCACTGACCTTGTATTATGCATTCACAGCAGACACTATGACTGGAAAAATTAAGAGACACTGGAAGAATGTGTTGCAACCTAGAGAAAAGAAGGCTGTGGGATGACCTCATTGCAGCCTTTCAATACCCAAAGGGAGCCTACAAACAGGAAGGGAATCGATTATTTGAAAGGGTAGATAACAGCAGGACAAGGGGAAATGGTTTTGAGTTGAGGGAGGGGAGATTTAGGTTGGATGTCAGGGGGAAGTTCTTTACTGTGAGAGTGGTGAGGTGCTGGAACAGGCTGCCCAGAGAGGTTATGGATACCCTGTCCCTGGAGATGTTCAAGGCCAGGTTGGATGGGGCCCTGGGCAGCCTGGTCTAATGCTGAACGTGGAGGTAGGTGGGTGGCCCTGCATGTGGTGGGGGGGTTGGAAATTCATGATCCTTGAGGTCCCTTCCAGCCCTGGCCATTCTGTGATTATGCAAACCTCCTTGAATTCTCCAGTTCTCCTTTACAACAGTGTACATACTTCGAAAACTGAATTTTCCTGCATATCTGTTGTGATCCTCAAAAATCAACACTTTGCAATATCATTAAATTGTTACATTCCCAACGTTATTCCTATGGGATAAAAATGAAATTCTGGCCTTTCTTCTGTTGAGGAAGGTCACTTTCATCCCACAGTGTTAGGGGTTGTAATTTCGAGCACCATGAAAGACTTCATGTAGATAAGATCATTTATAACAGACTAGCATGTCAAGAACCAAGCAACAACTTAACAGAAGAAAAAAAACCAAACATGAACAATGATTTGCCTATCAGATTATTAAATGAACATCTATCAAACTATCACTTATCAAAATAAACAAACGTTCTACCCACCCTGTTTCTGGAAGCATTTTGCCTAAGGGAAAGATTTAAACCTGGGCAGACAATCAGAGTAAGATATTTGAACCCTTAAATCCTACTGGAGTCTTTAAAGTAGATGTTAAGTGGTGCATTAAATTTGTGCAGCTTCTTCTGAGCAGGGTGAATTCGCTCTCCTATAAACAGTGCAAAAAGCTTTATACAATAATTTGAATCAATGAATAAATGTAATACATTAAAATTTCTGAAGTACGATGACTAAATGTTTTTGTACATAATCCAAATGAGTGGACTATCCAGGACTGAAATTATTTGACTGACCACAGAAATACAATATATAATTAAAATGACATCTGCAGCACTAACTGATGGAATGAGAAAAAGTGACATCACAGATCTCATATGAGCTGCAAGCATATTATTAGATCTAAACCTGGCTGTAAAATTACTATCTGCCTGTAGGATTATCTTTAGGCATTTAGAAGTATTGTTTCATTTACTGATGGAACATGGATGATAACAAGCTGACTGCCTGTCACATCATTTTTTGGCCTTTTTTTATTCTTTGTTCATGTTCACAGCAGATGAGAGGAAGACAAGCTTCAGTTGAATCACTTTCAAGGAGCTTTTTCATTGTTTTACTGTTTTACAGTATGTTTCAAATGTTTTTTTTTTCTCCCCCAGGAGATAAAAACAAAAACATTTTTAATGGTGATAAAATCAATGAGAAGTAAAAGATGGGCACAGTGTAACATCTAGGAATATGGCAATCTAAGGAATTTCCACTGATCTAATGCAGCACAAGGAGACCGTAAGATTTTGCTTACAGCTCTCATTATTAGCATAAGAAACCAGTAGCTACTGGTTGTATCATGGGATCATTAAAATTCAATGCCAAAACTGCTATTGATTTCAGTGGCTATCTTTCATCATGCTATACCTAGGGCACAGGTCATAATTATTCTTCAACCACAGGGCTACCTGGGACACCTAATCTCTTTAGATTACATTCCTACACTGAATTGGACAGCAGTTGTATTTTGATCCACTTCACATTTCGTTTTTAAGTCTTTGGCAAATTATTGTCTTTCCTTGTAACAAAACTTGTGCTCCACCGACTTCAAATCCAAGAGTGGATAATAAGGCAGTTGGTGAAGATAGGAAATAAAGGAAGCTTCAAACTTTTCAGTCACTTTTGAAAGCCGCATTAATGATTCTTGAACTGCACAGGGGATTTAAATATGCTCTCAGAAAGCTGGCCCTAAGAGTCTGACTAACTCTTAGCACTTGAAACTGTTCCCATATGACAACTTTGCAAATTAGGTAGAAGTCCAGGAGCAGGTGGGATCACTGCCAGTCATGGACTTTTGCATATACTGTTAAGGTAAACATGGACCTTGTACTTTCCATGCTGTCCTGATACTGGACTACTACTGTCTTATGTTATCCTGAGCTGGAAGAGACCCACAAGGATTATCAAGTCCAACTCCTGGCTCCACACAGCAACACACAAAATTCAAATCCTATGGCTGAGAGCTTTGCACCTCCCAGTATCCCTTCCAACACAATCTTAAACCCCTCTGCAAACCACTTAAACCACTGAAAGCTGCAAACAAATTGCATACAGAGAGAATGACTCCTGCGTGTCTCTAGAAACTCATTTTTCTTTTCTTTCTGTCCTAAACACAATCACCTGTTGTCCTTTATCTGGGCAGTCTGCAGTTTGAGAATGACCATCTCTAATATAAAAAAGAATTTAGTCCCTGACTGATGTTTTCAGTGTTACTGACACAGAAATACATTCTACTAATACACAACACTAATACACACACAGTTAATACATTAACTAAATCTGACTCAAAACTCTCCATACGTACAGTTCCATAAATGGGCTATTAAAAGCTCCCACTGGATCTATGCACTAGAAATGAAGTGTCTGCAACAAGCTTACACACATCACCCATGTTTCTGAATCATGAAATATTTATGACTACTCAGCAGCGCACACAAACTTTTGGATGGAAAGAAGGGTGGAAAAGACGTAAAGGCTAACAGGGGGAAAGGACTTAGAGAGATGAGCTGGACGAAAGATAGGAAGCATGGGATGATCAAGCACAAGAAACACATGAGAATTCACTACAAAGAGTGTCAAAGAAAAAGAGCAGAACACGCAACACAGTACAAAGCAGTAATATTTTTGAAGTACAATTTGATTTTTAAATGTGCCCTAGATACAACATTGCGTAAATTAAAATCTATGCTCTCCTGCAAGGTGACAGCTGTGGGGCTAAGCTGTGAGAAGTTGGGATGATCCGATCCATCCTTACCTGTGCTGTTATTCTCATCAGAATTGCTGTTCATTTCAAAGTGGAAAGAAACATCTCCTTTATTTCAGTATTAGAAGCTTCTTGATAGGTATGCTATGGCATATTTCCAGTCAACTGATACGCAACGCTTGTCTCTGTTTCGTTTACTATGGAATTCTATTTTATATTCTTTGTTTCTCATTACACATCCATAATTAAGTGGTTAACTTGTTTTTTTTAGGCAAATTACATGCACTCTGCAGCAAAGAATGGCCAAAAAGGAAAAGAAGATCTCAACAACTTTCATATTCCAAAATTGAAGCACACACTAGGTTCAAAATATTTCATACATCATAAATAGAGAGAACTTTATTAAAATGTCTGTGCCTTCAGATACTTCACAACAGTGATTAACACAACAAAAATCAGAACTGCCTTATGTCTAAATGAAAGAGATGGGTAACGGCTGATTTGTTACTAATACACATCAATTGTTTTACATACTAAGTAGAATGTACTAGTTTTCTCTTTAGCCATAGCAATACAAAATGTCTGCTCTTAAACAGACATGTGGGTTCTCTTTTCCCAGTTTCAGAAGCAGTAAAAACTGCCAGAGGAATATGTAAAACCCTTGTCACCTGCTAGATAATGACAGGATTGAATCATTCTGTAGGGCCTCTTCCCTTTCTCATTTTATTAAGCAAAGCCTAATGACTCCCGACTAAGATGAGAAAAAAATCTACATGACGAATCTCCTTCCTTCCTGGATCCAGAAACTGGGTTGGAAAGTCATCCCAGATCCAACATTCACTGCATCTTTATTTGAACAGAAATACTGAGAGAAGCAGCCTTTTCTGTAATGTCTTAACAGTTCTGCATCAGCACTAAGCCTGGATGATGGTACATGAAGCTAAAAATGAAGAAAATCCTCACTAAATTGCTTTGAATGTTCAAACAGACTGAGTTCCCTTTTTCAGCTGAGGCTCGTGCCACTTCCAGTTTTTGCTCAAAGCATTTGTTTATCCATAAATTTGTCATAAAAATGGCCTTACCTCAGCTGCATCTTGCTGGTCTCTGAAGACAATTGCATTTTTTATAGTTTGAATAAAAAATCCATTCAGTTCCTTTTGTTTCTTGTTTGGCAGAATCCGAAGCAATGGGATCATTATGAATGGGAAAGAAACTGTAAGAGATTTTTACGAAAGAAAACACTGAAGTAGAGTGTAAAAGCATGTAGTACCCCCCTCCTTTCATTAATATTACAAATCTCATCAACTGGGATGCGTTATTTTTGTGAAAGCTGTTTTTTTCTACTTTCTCTCCCTTCCACTCCTGTATGTCAGCACAGCACTTCCTTTTACAATTTCCATTTTGGCTGTGACTTCTCTGCTTGAACAGATGCCCACCAAGCTTGCCCTGACTTGCAAGTCTTCCATAATGCTTCCAGATTTCAGTTCAGCTTCCTGATGCCACAGAGCCAATACAACAAAGGGAGGAATAATTTTCCTTGCCTATGCAAATAATTACACACAGGAGGTGGGGGATCTTGACTTAGCCTAGGAGATTCTGGCACTGATGCATGCAACTGTGTGGTAGTCATTCCCATTTACAGCTTTTCAATGCTTGGGCATTGGTTTACTGCACTCTGCACTCCTTTGCTTTTCAAAGTGGATCAAAGATTCTTAAGATAGAAAGTTACTACAAGGATGGTCTCCAGTCCATCACCTTTAGAGTCAGGTGCTAGACACCAGAGTGCAGTCCTGTACTAAAACAGACCTGTAATTAACTCATGAACAGTTTAAAACTGAGAGGAAAAAAAAAGTCATCAGAAACCCCCTGCTGCCAAAAGCATAACACAGTTTTCAAATTAAGTCTTTTTTGTTTGTTTGTTTGTTTTGTTTTGTTTTGTTTTAATGGAGGACCCAGTATTAGAAACTAGAAACAAATCTCTGTCCCTTCAGAAATTAGTCACAAATCCCACTTTGCAACCAGGTTAAACATTAACCTCAGGACATTTTGGATGCACAGTTCCAGAAGGAAACAGTTCATGTGCTGCTAGTACAGGTGCAATCTGTAATGCCAGTAGGATCAGATGGGCACAGGAAGCTTTGCCACCGCAGTACCTGACACTACTGTGAACAGGTCTAGATAGCAATACTGTAATAACCTTATCAATATTAAATACGTTGCAGCTTCTTCAGCCCCACTTCTCACTGCCCTACTGTTCCAGATCTGGAGCTAAATTATTCTGTACCATATTGTTGCATTCCCAATCTATCCATGTGAAAATAAACTGATTCTCTTAAAGACAACCTATGCTGGCACTTAACCATCCTTATCCTTTACAGCATCAGCTAGGCTACTTCTATTTATTTGAATGAGAATTTAAAGGACTCATGTTATCTGTTTATGCTCATCTACCTCTCTCCTGGTTATTAGTCCACTGCTGTTTATGGGTGGGATTTCAGCCTCTCTACCAAGTAATGTGGATGCACAAAAGCTTTGTTCTCAGGCTTCCAAGGGCCACACATAATTTATAAAATATGTATTAGGTAACAGTTACTCTGTTTTAATACAGAAGTATAGCCCACAGGCTATCGGTCCCAGAAATGTTCCACTCAAATCAGGATGAAGCATTGCTTTTTGTGACTCAGTTTCTGGAGGAAGTTACATTAACCATGACAGGAGTTGTAGATCATACTATGATAATCTAAAGGATATACTTGGGCTGTGGGTTGAATTCTGAACACATCTGAAATAAGTCTGCAATACATCTTCCTGCTCCTGCTTGAGCTTCTTTTGCATGAATGATTTTCAGAAAATAACCATAAAGAACTAGACAAAGGTGGACTATACTTACGGATTAGAAAAAGAAGAGGCTTAAACAAAGACATTTCAAAGAATGTTCTGCAATTCTTAACAAAGGGGTCATCAGGGTTCTTCTGAGAATCCACCTCAGTACCAAAAGCTACACTACCAACAACATCCAAAGTAAAGCAGTTGTAACACCTGCATTGAGAATAATAAACCATTAGCTGTAAGTTACATACTCATTAATATATCGATCCCATAAACACCATGTAACATCGATTTTAGTCTCTGATTTTCTTTTTGTTTTTAGATTTGAGTTTTAACAGATGTTTCCATCATTCTGACATATGCCAGTACTTACTAATAACAATCACTTCTTCTAAATCAAAATGCTTTCCTGTAGCTCAATAATTTTACTAATAATTTATTTTTAAAAATCAAGTGTTTTTGTTATTATCTAGAAATCTAATGTGGAAATTCATAACCAGTGTTTGTAGTTTGCAAAAGAGAAAATTTCTTTCTCACTTAAAAATGCAGAAACATCTCATACCAGTTCAGTTCTAGAACATTTCTGAACATTCTGAACATTCATAACATTCATAACAGTTCTGAACTGTTAGTCACAAGACTTCTGGACTAGCTGGGTTACTGTGTTGAGGCCAATGGAATGAAGTTCAACAAGACCAAGTGTTGGGTCCTTCACTTTGTCCACAACAACCCCAGGGAATGCTACAGGCTTGGGGCAGAGCGGTTGGAAGACTGCATGGAGGAAAAGGACCTGGGGGCATTGGTTGACACTCGGCTGAACATGAGCCAGCAGTGTGCCCTAATGGCCAAGAAGGCCAGTGGCATCCTGGCTTGTATAAGAAATAACATTGCTAGCAGGAGCAGGGAGGTGATCATTCCCATGTACTCAGCTAAGGAGAGACTGCATCTCAAGTATTACATTCAGTCTAGGGCCCCTCACTACCACAAGAAAGATGTCTGGAGTGTCCAGACAAGGGCAATGCAGCTGATGAGGGATCTGAAGCACAAAGGTACTGGGATTGTTTAGTCTGGAAAAAAGGAGGTTCAGGGGAAACCTTACCACTAGAACAGCTAAAACTACCCGAAGGGAGGTTGTGGTGAGGTAAGGGTCAGCCTTTTCTCCCATGTAACTAGTGATAAGATGAGAAGGGAGGTGAGGGTTGGATATTAGGAAAAAATTATTCTCCAAAAGTGACCATTAAACGATGGAACAGGCTGCCCAGAGTGGTGGTGGAGTCACTGTCCCTGGAGATGTTCAAGAAATATATGGATGTGGTACTGAGCGACATGGTTTAGTAGGGAAATATTGGTGCCAAGTAGTCAATTGGACTAGATGATCTTGGAGGCTTTTTCTAACCTTGGTGATTCTATGATTCAGTGAAAAGGTCCTTAAGTACAATTTCCTATTAAGGATTTCTTTCTTGTTATTGATAGCTCCCTTCTAATACAAAATCCCAGTCAAAACCAAAAGGAACTGACATCACATGAAACCCATAATTCTTCAGAGGAGAAGCAAACTTTTTAAGAGCTACAAGTGATGTGTAGACCTTGGCATCAACACTTTAGAACTTACTGAATCCTTCCCCACATATCTGACCATTCATCAAGCTTTTTTTCTAATGAGCATTAGCGCATATAGTAACTTGAGATAATGAACTGCAAATGTGATTCTTCCGATCTGTTTGCAATTGAGTGTTTTGCTATAGTTTTTCTGTGACTGTTCTTTACTACAAAATGCTAATATCAAATTCTTCTGGTGTCTTAACCCAAGTGAGCGCGAATTAGAAAAAGACAGGACTAGGGCCCAGTATATTCCATGTATATACCATGAAGCAGAATACCTCTAACTACAATACTTGGACCACAGCTATTCTGAGGACTCTAAGGCAAATGTGGAAGGAAAAAAATGCTATGAAGTTAAGTAACAACTTTAGATTTTCACCTCTTACACACACACTAAATGTACTATTGAATATTGAAATATTAAAAGAGAGATTCCACAATAAAATAGTTTCAGATGTATTCAATCACTTATCTCACAAAGTTTAAACATTACATTTTGAGTTGTTGACAAAACACAAAATGGCTAAAGAGAACTAACATACAGAAGACAACAGATTGCAAATAGAGTACCTACAACCAAAAAATAGCTCCCAAGACAGAGAGAATCACATCTATATATGTCAGACTGGCTGAAATGGAAGTATGATAAAACAACTGGAAGATCATATTTTCAGATGGCCCACATCACTCATTTCGACTTTACAAAAGTGCCTCTTGAGAGGTGAAACCCCATCATGGATCAATAGCTAGAAAACTAGGCAAAGAAAAAGGACAAATGCAAAAAAGGGAAAAACCCAGGAGGACTGAAAAGTTCAATTTTAATCAAAGCACTATGGTAAGCGCAATGTATCTCCAAGTTTCATAGTAACTCCTTAGATGTATAATATAAAGAGATCTTTGTACACACACAGGCACTTGCATACATACATACACATGTACTGTGCAGGGGATGGATAAATAGTGGCTAAATATTCATTCCTTTAGATGAAAAAAATTATTTGCACTACTCCAGGTTGGGGGAAGTCATGAGGAACTTCAGAAGATGGTGATCAACCTAGCAAATGATGTGTAGGTAAAACAGTGCCTAACAGAAAGGATGTACTTGAACTATGCATACATCATACAGATGCCTTAAAAAAACTGTGGCTGCTCAGAGAAGAGGGTAGAAAGTACTGAGGGAAGATCCCTGCTGAAAAAGCAACAAAAAATAAGATAATACAATCATAAATGCATAACAAATAGGAGAAAGTACAGTACAGAAAATATTAAAGTGTCATTTTATAAACTAGTGGTGCATTCTAATCTGGAGTACCAATCTCATTGTTTCACAAAAGGCTAGCATGCCATTAGACAGGGTTAGGAGGAATGTGGCAAAAATGATTAAGCGCTCAAGAAATCTCATACAAAAAAAGCATGAAAGTAATGGAACAGAAGGATTTGATACTAGGTCAATTCCTATATTTGTACATTATTGGCAGAAAGTAGACGGTAGTCGAACAGGGACTGGTGCAACTTTTCTTTCTGCTTCCAGATGGTAAAACTTCATTAAACAACAACTGGAAATACTGTAGATGCTTTCCCAAAATTACTTTTAAAGCATGCAGTGTCTCCCCCCAAGGAAGAAAAGGCATCTGTATTACACATCCTTTGTTCTGTGATTTCCACTTATAAAAGCAAGAGAAAAAAAAAAAAACTTCTGTTATGCATACAGTAGGTGAATGTTTACAATAATTGTTGAATTTCTGATACTGACTTTTTTTTAAAACCTGGTATTAGTTTCTGGTATGTTGAACGTACCTTTGGATATCAAAAGCTCTGCCAGAATCTGCATAGACTTTCAAGTTACTCAGCAAGACATCACAGGCCTGGTTTATTAGTGGTACCATCTAGAAAGGAACACATTCCATTATGAATATTGTTAAAAATTGTGAAAAATAAAAACAATTTAAAAATCAATTATTCTAAGTTAGTCTTATCCAGTAGACGGCATAAAGTTCTTTGGTTCTTCCACAGGTGCGGTCAGGCACTTTTGCACAGGTAAGATAAAATGCTGGGATTACCTGTTAAAAGTAATCCTACATATTATAGGAAAACCATTCTCCAGCCTGGGGCCTGAACTCAAGAGGCCCTGATGCATATTTGACCTTTAATTCTTGTCCACCTATGGCTATATACCTAGATAGTCTTCTTTTTTTTAAATAATTCCCTGTCCCATCTGATGATCTACCATGATCCATATTTACAGTACACTGTATTTAGGTAACATACACTCCAGATCAGCAGGAATAACGTTTTCTATGGTTCCATAGTCTTATAAAGATATCACGACCAGAGGCCCAGCATTTCCATTCCCCTATCCCTCAGTCTGAGGAATTTAAGGCACACATCGGGAAAAGACCATGCATATCACTACAGTTTCATGAAGAAAAAGTACAGCTGTTACACCCAAGAAAAGGGTTGCCTTGAGTGGCTAGCAGTTCTTTCAGTCACTGGCACATGATGGTCAGGTAGAACTAACCCACAGCCTGCTATAGCTGACAGTGAAATATTCTCTTCATGGAAACCAGACACAGGCAACCACCAAGATTTCCTTAAAGTCTCTCTTTAACTCTTTACATATATAAGGCATCAGACACTTGCCTTGATTACACATTCAGGAGGGGCAGAGGAAGGAGGCTGACTGCTACTTTGAGAGAGGGAATAGCAGCAATCCAGCCATTATCCCAACAACACTACCTACCATGACTCTTTCTCCACAGGCTGCTGAGAGATCCTCCTACAATTTAGTACCCCAGCCTTGCCTCAGTTATGCCAAGCACTAGCAGACATATGCACAGCAAACCATCTTTTCCTTCCTGAGCAACCTCCTTCAACATACGGATGTCAACAAACATGAGAACACACTTGTCCTACTACTCTGACATTCTTGTTACCGAAAAAGACTTACTGCAGCCTCTCAGCACAATCCAAAAGCTCTGCAGGCTGCCCAGCCAAGTCCATTTTGCTTGGCACTTCTACCTCTGTGAAACTGGCATAACACTTTGTGTGCAGGCACACTGCCATCCTAACACATGGGCAAGACTATACGCAGTCAAAAGGCCAACGTGGGAGCATCCAATGTGTTTTCCGAAGGCAGAAGTCTCAGTTAAGAATGTATTGAGCAGCTCTCAAGGTCTCATATCTATACAGGACAGCGCAGATTGTTGCTATTTCAGTTCAAAGCTGGATTGATTTGGGCTGTGCAACAGGAGTCTCACAAAACAATTTTGAAGCCAGGTTAGTATTCTGTAAAAGCAGCTGGTATGTATCTGCGAGGTGTGCACCATGTTATAAAGTTTTCTGCCCTTTTTGCTTTCAAAAGAAGGTCCCCTGCAGTGAGCTTCTTCTCAAATGGTTCATCAAAATTAACACATTTCTGTTCAACACACTGAACCAGGGCGAAATGCCTTATATTCTCTGGGTCCAGACCTGCCAATGAATTGAGCCAGTCAAGGAGAACAAAATGAAAATCCATATTTTAACAGGTACGATGTTTTCTAAACAGATGGTAATCATTTCAGATTTTTCTTTTATTGCCTTATTTTCTCTTTTCTTCAGCACATCACCAGACTTGAAACCACCCAGCTGGCTGCTATTGCTTTCCAACAGCTGGCAGACATGGTCAGGGCATGTATTCCTGGCCAGGGCACCTCACAGCACGTCTGAACTTCCCACATTCTACTAGCCTTTCAAAATACTGTTGCAATTCATTTCTAGCCATAAGATATACTTGCTAGCAAACCTAACCAGGAAAATGGGGAGAGGGACACATGGATTTGATTTATTCTTAGAATCATAGGAGAGTCATATTAAGAAGACTTTCTTTGCATATGAAAGCTACAGAGGATGTATACTCAGGAATCCTGGGCTTGGTTTTTTATTCTCTTGAGGGACATGAATTCTTCCAAGATTGCTAACTACAAAGACCACAGACTGAAAGATTCTCAAGTCCCTTAATACTTTAAACTCTTTGTTCAATCATCAAGAAAAATAAAGTAGCATTGAGGGAGGTGAACTGCACCAAACTTCAGAAATCGGCACAATAACAGAGATGTTGATCTGCACTGCCTTGGGTATCACTAGCTTCCTATATGTTATCATTTGCCAGTCAAAATATAAAAGCTGCATAACCTGCCTGAGATTCAGATCTTGGTGGGTAAACAAACCCCAGCTGCTCTGTGTTCAGATTGGCTGAGAATAACAGGATGAAGAAAAATCTAAACAATATGGTCCCTGTAAATATTTGATCTGCCAGTTATCTAATAGCAAGAGTAGCCCAGAGTCCAAATTTCTTTCTTTTGCCAAAAGAGAGCATTTGGGGTTAAGGTTTTCATGATGCCAGGGGCTTTGCTGCATTAATCCTGCCAATACGCGATTTGGCACATAACAACAATTAGCTTCCGATTCTGCGTATGCAGAGTGCATGGGGATGTTTGCACTGTTTAAAGGCATCAGCCTCACATTCCTCTAGTTTGATGTGGTCCTTGCTATTTACTATTATCATTCTGTTTATTATTAGCACCAAAACTGTAAGGTAGAAGCCTGGATTTTATTCACGATAGGCAGACATACTGCAGACTTCGTTGTTCAATACAGTATGGTGAGGTCATGGCAAGCCTCCTGTCCTACAAGTGAGATAAAATACAAGGGAAGGAGGAGGGAAAAAAGATACATCCTCAGCACAAGACTATCTTCTGTTCCACGTTTCAAATCACTGACTAAAACCAGGAAAAGTACAGAGGTCTATTTCCATCAGGGAGGGAGTCTCCTTCTCTGGAGATATTTAAGACCCATTTGGATGCTTGCTTGTGCAACCTACTGCAGGGAATACGCTTTAGGAGGGGGTTGGACTTGATGATCTCCAGAGGTCCCTTCCAACCCATATTTGATTCTGTAAACCCCTCACAGTGGGGCCCTGCTATTCATGGACACAACTTATCAAGGAGAGCAACTCAACCATACACTTGAGTTGCAGCCCAAGGATATGTACATTTCACATACCAGCTCTTAACTCAGTGATTTGCCTCAACTAAAGTGAATGCACTTGCTTTACTTAATAGCAACAGCAATTTCCAGAGTCCCTTCCAAAAAGCCTCTGACTACTGTCTAAGAGTAGAGAAAATCAAGGAACCCTCTGTGGCTGCGCTGTCAGATACTGTCCTAGTGGGATCTGAAAGATCTACACACCTTCAAGTGACACTAGAGGATTTTCTTGCACTGCTTTGTTATGTTATCACAAGTTCTGCTTTGTGTCTCCCTTCATTTGAAGGAAAATGCCTTAACACAAACTCCACTTCACAGGTTATTTAGGACAATGCTACATTACGCTGCATTCTTTTCTTTAATTTTTGTGTTCTGTTTTGTTTTAATAGTTAGTTAATGGAGAAGAGGATACCCAGCATACTGATAGGAGATGACAAGAGTACTGCAGCACCATCAGAATAAATAAAAATCAATAGGTTTTCTGCTGGTGTTGGCTGTAAAAGAGAGCAAAGCTATTTATCAAGTCTGACAAGGGGTTCGGAACTGCAGGATCATCACAGGCACCACAGTAAAAAAGAGAAATAAGAAATACTAAATAGGGAATCAAGATCAGTACAGCAAGATCACTAACGTATCAGCTTGTTTCAGTACATAATAGCTGAGGAGAGCATGACAGGGACACAGGGAACTTCATCTTTTACTTTAAAACCTCAAGCTATATTACTTCACAAATTTCTCATGCATTACAGCTTGGATCAACTTTCAGTGGTTTGTAATATTCCCATTTAACAAATGAAAAATGTTTCATGTACAGAGAATTTAAGTAGCTTCTACTGATCTCACAAAGGCAGTCTGTGAAATGAAGGCTGGAAGTGAAATGCCTTGGTTGTCTTGCTTCCTATCTTTCCTCATTCTCAGTGCTCCCATAGCAATGGTACATAGAGTCTACTTAAGAGTCTCACTGTGAAGCGCTTAATATCAGATCTGCTACCAATCCCAGTGGCATCTCATGTGGGATGAGACTGCCAAATCTTACTGCAGTATCACACCTAAAAGTCATCTAACTATGCTCACCATTACAGCAATTGAATTTAGTGTTACTTGGAACCAAACCTTCCTTCCGATGAAGTGGAGTGTTTTATTAATCTTTGCATATACATTTGAAAAAGAAAACTTAAAAGAGAGAACACAGAGAGTATGGAACTCCTGGACAACACTAGCAAAGCAGAGCACAGCTTCTTAAGTAAGAAATCGAGGATACAGAGCAAACGCAAAAGATGCTAGAAAATACTTGGAAAGTGTAGGAAAATCAATCTCTAAATTCAAGCAGCAATCATTGCACTGGCTCCCCAACAGCTCTAGAACCTCTGGTTTCAATTAATTGCTCCTAACTGTACACATTTCCGGGATCAAATTTTCTTCATTTGGCAATCAGTTCTTGGAAGCTTTTGCCAAACGGAGATGAAATTTATCATGCTTAGTGAAATTTTCAGTGACACTACACCAATACTGTGGAGAGAAAAGGGCAAAATACATCTCTGTCCCCAGCCACATCAGCTCAGTGGAGTACTATAGGTCAAACCCTAGCAAAATATATTCTCTCTGGGTTTTGTCCTATACTGGACAGCTCAAAGAGTAGATGATCAGTTTCTGTTATTGCTAGTACTGAAGCTATCTTTTGGCATCATTATAGAATCATGTGTTTCTGAAATGGAGATATCAGGAGTCTGTACCCAACTCTGGCTCTCTGCACATCTTATGTCTGAAGGAATTGCAATGGGGAGTACAGAGTTGTTAACATTTATAGCTCTGTCACAGGCTAATAGCTCCCAGTTCTTTCGGAGTGTCCAGACAGAAAAGTGTATGTTCATAGCACATCTAGGGGGTTGCAGCGCACAGGGAAACCACGCTCCAGAGCTACTCTGATGTTATATGGTCTCCCAGTGATGCCGGAGCATTTGCATAGAGGAACAAAAGAAAGGTAGACATCTGGGGTGAACAGACAGGGAGATTGTGGTGATTTTTTTTTTTCAGAGTTCAGATATCTGTGGCAAAGGAATCAGCGTCCTAGGAGAAGATATGAGGTATTTATGTAGCAGGATATATAAATAAGTATCAAACAACAAGTCCAAGTTCTTATGCAATAAATTCATAACAAAACTAACTCATTTATAATTCATTGGGTTAGAGAGGAAGAGTTTGTTATTAACAGGATGCCTTCTAGATAACCCTGAATACTCTCTAGTATGGCCAATAGTGGAACACAGTATTTCTATTTCCATGCTTCTGTGTAAGTTTTGGCAGAGTACTGAATGTGGGAGAGTTAAATAGTGGGATCATAATTAATGAGCATTGATTTCCTTCAAGAAGTGTTGGTATGGCTACTAAATTAAACAACACGAGAAGCATACGAGTAAAGAGTTGCATTAACTTCAGATCCAAGGACTATCCATCTATTTGGGTTGAAAGAGAACTGCGGCGTACATCCATACAAAAGAGGCTTTTAAGCTAACATAGACTTATTGCCAGTATTTCTGTGGACAGGAAGGGACAGTCTTCTTGTGAATAAATGAAACAGAGAAATTAAGTTGGTCCTTTTTAAAAACTACTCTTCTCTCTCTTTGTTTTCCTACTTTGTGTAGACTAGGGGGAGAAAAATAGCTTTCCCAGGTAACTTAGAGCCTACACCCTGTACACAAAGTTTGGAAGAGGTTGAACAGGAAAAGCTGACCATCAAGTTAAAGTAAAGATTGCAATTCTTGCGTGCATGCTGGATACAAGGTGCTAAGTGGCCCACCATTTTACCTTCTACCAGCACCTCCTCCAGCACTGCAACTCCACCACAAAGCGTTGTGAAGTGAGCAGTGTGACTTCTCCCACCTCAGTTTCATTGAGTCAAACCCTGCAGACCCGTATCTGCCTGGCCCCAAAGCAGGACACAGAGGGTCTCAGCCTGCTCACCCTCACCTCTCTCTGCTGGTGCTGGCAGAGGTAGCTCTGTGCAAACCAGGGGAAAGACGGCATTATCTTTTGTCAATTCACCAGCAGAGAGCCAAAGCCGGGAGCTGAGCTTTGCCAATGACCTGCAGTAAGGCAGATTAATTTCAGCTCAGAAAATGCAAAAACTCTCCTCTCCCACCACACCATCAGCGACTAATCGGTTGAATATTTAAAAATCCTCGTGTCCATAAAATTCCACGATGGAGCCGGTGACAGAGCAAATGTCGAGGTGCATAACCAATGATATTGTCAGTTGTGATTAATCAGCATCTCCAGCAGGCTTGCGGCCAATTAGAATTTACCATAATAAGGAGGTGACAGCCGGCGTTGCTAAGCGACCGCTGTCTATAGAGCCGAAAGAGCCAGACACATTTAGATGTTACTGTGGATTTCGACAGCGGCATGTCAAAACAACACAAGCGTCTGCCCAGTGGAAAATTTTACAACCAAGAACTGGGCACTGGTTTGAGGCATGCCTCCCTTTCAGAATAAAATCCATAAAGGAAGAAGTGGCGGTTTATTGGTTATTTTTTCCTTTGAAAGAAGACTTTAACCAGTCGATCATTTATCTGCATTTAATTAAGAGATATCGTGTCACTGGAATAGAACTTTGTTACTGAGTAATGGGTTCCTGTGGCTAAGTAAATGCTGAGACGTTTATAGGAAATTAGCATCAGGTCAACATGGAGACATTTATTTTCAGTCAGAGGTATTTATCTGGCAATGACATTCTGTTCCAGTGACTTATTTTATTATATGAAAGGATTAAAGAATAAAAGGAGGGGGGAAGGAGATGGAGAAATGAAAATAGACTGACAGCAGTTCCCGTGTTAACGTGAGAGCTGCTGACTCTGCAAATAATGAAAAGCTACGCTTCAGTTGGGAGCAATAACCTTTTCTGTACTCTAGCTCATTCCTAAAAAGGCTGGAGTAAGATTTTATTTATTTATTTTTACTTTGCTACACTTTTATATCATATATATAGAGAGAGAAGATCATCTCCTCAGATGAGCTATTCTGACTTACACCAGTCTATGACATGGATCACATTGTACACTCTCAACTGGATATACTACTAAGATCTAAGCAAATTGAAAAGTGGCAGAATTTTTAACCTATCCTTAATACGGAGTAGATGCTTACACAAAAGAAAACTACGCCTTCTAAATCAGGAAAGCAACACTGCCTATACCTTACCTCTTTCAGTTTGGCATCACTGAAGGCTGGAGTCAGCAGGCTCCGGACATACTTCCATCTCTCATCACGAAGACAAAGGATGCTGTCAAGCATTGGCTTGGAAATCAAGTTTGGCTTCTAAGTCAAAAGAAAACATGATTCAGTTTTAACACAAAGGCAAGCAAAGCCTACTGGAGGCTCTAGAATTTGCTAAGACTGGCCGTGAATGGCATTGCATTGCTGTCCCAGGATGACAGGGATTCAAGTCAGTCCCAAACACCAAGGTAAACACAGATGAAGCTACAGAATATTTCCCTCTTGTTGCCTGCATTTCTCCTTGGTCTTGTAAAAGCCCTAGGTCAGTCATCAGCTCCTTACTCAGACTGTTCTGGTTCTGTCGCTTCTGATGTTCTCCTGTGATTGCCAGCTCTCCTTTGCTGAACCCTGATTTCTTTTCTCCCTTTCTAAGGTGACTAGCAAGAGGACCTGTCAACACTCCTTCTCTGTGTGACATGAGTGCCAACATACTGCACGCGGGTGTTGGTGGGGGACACGATTCCTGGTGACAGCTGGTATGTCAGACTGTTACATGCATTTTCAAAGTCTTCTGAAAATATGTTGATTAGAAAGCAAGTTTCGGTCCTTATTCTGTCTGTAAGGAACTCTCTCAGAGTGTTTCTGAATGAAGATGTTCTGGTTTGGGGTTTTTACTGCTTCAGAACTTGGTCTAACATATTAGTAGCTTAAAGCATTGTCCCATAAAGTTCTGTACTGAGATAATTGCTATGGATTTGCTAAATGTGAAGAAATCCCTTTACACAGAACAGTGATACATCAAGAAGAGGACATTTATTTATTTTTTAAAGAGAGGAAGCCTGTCAGAAAACAACATCATTTTATCTAGAAAAGGCCTTATAAAAAAATCTCCAAAAACTTCTATTATTTTCAGAGATGATTTTCCTAATTGTTCTTGAAGACATCCAAAAATTAAGATTTGATAACCTCCCCGGGCAATCTGTTCCAGTGCTGGCTTACTTTCACCAAGGCAGCACCAGCTCTGTTCCTATACAGTGTGTAGTATTTGTGTTATCATGAGCAGGCATAGATAACAGGTTATTCATTCCATGTGCTGCAGGCTGTTTTCCTCCCTATTCACCCCAGAATGCTACACACCACAGCATGACACTGTTGACTCATGTCCTGGCTTATGGTTCAATGCAACTGTCAGACTTTTTTTTCTGAATAACTGCTCCCTAGGAATTATTCCTCAACCCTTTATCTTTGAAGCTGGTTACTCCTAAAAGTAGTATATGTTGAACTGTGACTGTTCTTTTTATGATTACTTCTGACTGATCAAGATCACTTTCAGTTGTAGCTGTTTCTTTCACAGCACACTTCATCCTTCCCAGCTCAGTATCTTCTACACAGTGTTATCACGCTCAGTGCTGCCACCATCTAAACCATTAAGAAAAGTACTGACCAGCATTTGTAAAGTGCCTGCCTCTGGGATCCGCCTGACACATGCCTTCGTTCTAACAGTGGACTGTCCCTAAACCCTTCCCAAGTCATCTTCAATCAATATTTCACATATTGCACAGCCATTTCCTCCAGACAAATCATTCTAAAATTGGTGGGTGGGGATGAGAGGTGTATGTCGCAGTGCAGATAACACGTTATAAAAAGACACTCACTTGTGCACTTGAGATCTGGCACCTGCCCAGGATAGCAGTGGTTGTATAGCCCCTGTGTGAACAGCAACAGGAGTCCCAGTACTTTCCCAGGAAAGATGCAAACCCACAAAAAGTACATGTTGGCATTCCCAACATTACCCATTGACTCCTTTCACACTCTTAACACTTTTCTGAGTCTTTATTTTGTTACTAATGTACATAAAGAATAAGTTCTTACCACCCATTACACACCTCAATACCTTTTGATTTTATTGTCCCTACATGCTCTTCTTTTAGCCTTGCTCCTGGAAATCGGACCTATTTTCCACTTTATAAAAACCCTTTTTCCCTTTAGGGGCAGTGAAATGTTCATGATTTAGCTACAGTGGTCTTCTACTGCATATCCTTAACTTTTCTGCGTATTGGAAGAATTTGTATTTAATATCTTCTTTAAGAAGCTGCCAGCTCTCCTTAACACCTTTTCCCTTTACACTTGCCAGGAATCTCACCACATTGCATAAGCTTTTAAAATGCAGAAGTTCATTTTATTTTGTAAGCAGTCTAATGTGACAGTTTTAAACAGTCAGCAACACCACTCTGTGCAGTATAGTAAAGCCACTGAGCTGACAGTACAGACCAGTTTCGAGCAAAGATGAGTTGTTTTCAAGTGGAAGAGTATACAATGGGATATCAAGCTGAATGAAGACATAGAACCAGGTATTCTCATGAGATGACTACTGAGTAAAATATGGGTACCTCTCTACCATACACAAAGCCCATACTACTTCATGTGATAAGGAAAATCTGGACAGGCAGTCAAAGCTGAAGTTTGGACTGTTTTCTCCGACTATCCTCTTCAAATAAATTACCTGTTAAATAAATTATCTGTCTTGTTTTTACTTGGAGAAAGTACCAGACACAAGTTTCTGCTCCACACTTATTGTGCAATGTTAGGGAAGCTTTTTACACTAAATCTTAGCTCAGATGGTCACTAAGTAAGTATTCCTTATTTCTTTGCTCTTTGGCTTCAAGCCCAGAAGACCAGACTACAGAGCCTCTGAGCACTCACTGATGCAACTGAAATAAAAAAAGAAAGAGAATATGATTTGATCACACAAAATATATTGACCCTAGAAATGAGGTCATCAAATTGGGCCCCCAAATTAGCAAACGCTTCTGGACCCTTGCTCCTGATTTATGAAGGGGAGATACCATATCACCTCTTCTGAATTGCTACTAATACATCGACATTTCTGAATTGCTCAGAAAAAGAGTGAAAGAATGGAAAGGCAGTTCCCACAAGGAAATGATTGATTAGTTTTCCAAGCAAGATTTGAGTTGTGTGCAGGAACATAAAAAGGAAAAAGGAAAAAAATAGAGAGCAACACTTGGAAAAGTATTTTGCATCCACTTCTGAACTGAAGGCTGCCCAATATGTGCACTTTATAAGACAGATCTCCTCTGGAAGACAAAGCTCCACTTAGATAATAGCAGATGAGATATAAATCTGACTGTGTTTGACTTGAAAGCAAAGCCTCTTCCTAAAACCAAACATTCTCCCCTAAAAATGCTCCTAATTGCATGAAGACTGTATATACAGTGCATTCACAGAAAGGGGACCTGTTACAGAACAGGAAGACTGTTAACTGAAATGCTGTAACTATGACACTAACCGTAGCATTGCCTTTTTAGCACTCTACGTCAGCAATGCTCACTTAGCACATTTTTGGTGTGTACAGCATTATACATATTTAGATGCTGCAAGGAAAGAAACACAATTTTGGCCATAAATTACTTTATTCTGTCTTTTTAAATTGGGTGTTCAAATACATGTTTGTGTTTATTGGAATAGCATCAGTGTGACTGACAGTGGATAGCAGATTTCATTTATCGGGTTTTTCTTGTAATTTCTGCAAACATTTTTTTCATAATTGCATAACTTGTGTTGTAGGTTCTTGGAACAGGAATGAAAACGAATTTGATATAACAATGATCTTGATGTATCTTAGTGAAAGATGCAAGTGTTATCTCCTTCCAGATAGACAATGTACTAGCTGTATGTTACAATTCTTGATCCTATAAAATTCACTAAAACATATTACCGTGGAACGTAGCTGTAACATTTTCAGAGGTAGATTTTGTTTTTAAGGTGGGGAAGGAAATTGCTTCTAAGTCAAATGCAATCAGGCTCATATTCCATCTGGCATTATCTAAACACCCAACAACTGCTTTGTAAATCCTTCTCCTGTGTAATCAACCATTTTTGACCCCAGTACAGTAATGCTGCTCAAAAATTATTGGCAGCATGGTAATCTGCTGCAGCATACCCACACTGTGCTACTGAGTTCCCACAATTGCAGATATGCTATGAGAAATAACAAAACAAAAACAAACAAACAAAAAAAATTGCAGGAATTTGCTTTCAAACATCTTTGAAAGACCAGCGCTTTTAAAACAGAAACCAAATGTTTGTAGATGAGCAGCATCGTTGTAATTGATGCAAGAATTCCCTCCCCATTATGCTGTTCCTTAGGCTGACCGTTCAGACCTAGTTATTGGCTTGTTCGTCCCCCAGTCAATTTGGCTTGCTGTGTATTTCTAAATAATTCAAGCCAACAACTGTTTGGCTCTGAGGCCAAGTGGTACAGCACACCTCCTGTCCCCAAGGTTAAATCGCTTTCCCGAAGAGAATGACTGTATCCAAACTGCTTATTGGTAGCTATGCATGTTAATCTCTTGAACTGTGCCCAGACTGTGTCTGGGGGAGACTAATCAATACAGGACAAAACCATGCTAAGAAGTGCATCAATATGGACATCTGTAGGACTTACTCATGCACTAATATCCCAGCCCTGTTTTTTTCAGATTTGTTACTAAAGCCTTGGGCAATTCAAAAATGATTTTCTTTTTTTTTTTTTCTTCTGAGTTTACCACCTAAAGGTTAGGGCTGCATCACGGGCAGCAGTGACTGTCTGAAGCAGCAGGAAGGCTAGCATCACCACAAAATTCCCTCAGAAATCTTTCCTCATGATTTGCAACAAGCAGAAGAACACAGCCATGCACTTTTAAGACATCTCAAAGAGGTGAATCTTCAAATGACCTTAAAGGCATTGCTAGAGAACCTGAAGAACCTACTAGCTCCAAAGCCCATGTAAACCATTCATGTCTTTTGCTCATCTGCTCCACAGGCATAGATAACACAGCAAGAAATGAAACTGTGAAATTGAACCTCAGAAATTTAATCTTAATCATTGTTTTCTGTTCCCATGTTCAGAACCAATAAAAGATGATCTACTTCTGGAAGTTATCTTCAGCACTGAAATCCAGGTGAGATTCAGACAAGGAACTAAGCTCTTAAAATCCCAAATCCTAACAGCAAATCCAAGAGTAATTTTGGCATTACTGATAACTAACAAACACTATTTGCCTTAGTGCAAGTATTCAGCTTTCTTCTAGCCCTGCAGGCCAATTGTAAATGGAATCCCAAACTCTATACCCAATAACAACCCTACAACCCATGTTGACAAAAGCCATTTGCTCCTCTCACTTTCAACTTTTGCTCATGGCATTGCAGTATCTGGGATAACATCCAGTTGTAGGTCCTCCCTCTGCTTCTTGTCCCTCTCCGGAACAATTCTGGGATGTTTTCTGAATACAAGGTATAGTCCTTCTCCTAGCCCTCAGACTTACCATGCAGTATCTGTGATAGCTGTAGGGGGTAATAGGGTTCAGTTTTCTCTCCCTGGGTGAGCTCCACAGCCCACGTGCAGGAATAAGCAGCAAACAGGCCTGCCACACGGGTAGACCAATTTGTTCATCTCTTTATTTTCAAAACCTTCTCTTGTTAAAAGCACACTTATAATTAGGTGTTGCCATCCTGTTCAAGAAACCGTGTTTTAAGATTTAATTTAATGAGAAACCAGAGAGAAGGTTAGTAGCAAAAAGGAAAGTTTCTATCCTCATCCTTCAGACATGAGTTATTTCTAAATCCTTTTCGTATTATTACTTCCTCAGTCCTGTTTATGCCAGCTGATTGACAGGTCACCATCAGCGGTTCAGCCAGCAGGTGGAACCAATAAGCACATGAGCTGCTCAGATGGAATTTCATCCAGGCAGTGGCATGACACTTAATGACCAACCTAATACCTCCTCTTAAAAAAATAAAAACAAAATCACACCAAGAAAATAAAAAAGGGACCAGAGAGTTTACCCTCCTACCAGGCCTGCAGTAAATGCACCATGAAAATGAGTCTGCAGAGGATGCCTCCATATTCCTTTCAATTTGCTTGGTGATTTATAAGAGGAAAGCCATAGTCAGCTCTCTCTGCATTCTCTGCATTGTAAAACATATTGTGTTCCACCTGAACCAGGAGAGAACAGTAATACATGCTATTGCACAAAACCAAACAGAGTTGTTTTATGTCATACGCTCTAGTTTGTTACTTGTTACATCTATCAGGTTCATTCTTACACAGAGGTAATAGACATGCCTAACTTTTCACACATCAGATTTTCTCATAGCTGGAGAAAACCTCAGCCCTTCACTCACAGATCACAAACTTCACAGAGGGCAAAGGCCATTGTGCCCCATGCCCCAGTGGAAGAGACTACTGTGTCCCTCCCAGTCCTCTGCTCTGTTGGGAGCAGTCCCTTCTTGCCCAAAAAAGCACTGAGCACACACTTTTGCACCCCAAAAGCTGCTTGAGACCGTCATTAACTCTACTGAAAGTCTACTGCAGTGTTTTCCCTTATAAAAGTCCGTGTAAAACTAGTCTGAGTTTAGTACCTGTGATTTAGAAGGTCATCTCATGGTTGAATAAAGAAAAAAAGTTCACCAAACTAACTCCAAAAAGTTGGTGTTGTTTTGTAATTTCATAAAAGTGTCTAGTAAAAGTTTGTAGTTTTAATTTGCAACCAATACTTCTGGAGAAGGATAGAAAATATCCATCTATTACGCATTTTATTAGGCTTTTAGGTGTTCTTTGATCATTATGTAACTTCAAAAGGGTGTTACAACATAGAATTGGTTGGAGTGATTGCAGCAATTGTCTTCCATTCTACTGTACAGACATGACTATACAAAATAGCATCTGAGTCCATTCCTTTGTTGCCGAGTTAGGATTTTCAACAACTGACTAATGGCTACTGTTCATCATTACTCATTGGAAAAATGGCACAGACAACATCAGCTTACAAGTAAATACTGGCATTTTTCCTGTCTGTGGCAAGATGCCCGGAAACATCTGTTCTTGTCTTTGCAAACATTCTCTTAAGTCACGGTTTTGTCAATAGAAACCAAAGCGAGTCATTGCTATGAGGTAAATATAACCATTCATAAATGCTAAAATAAACACATATGGCCTCCTACGGTCTGACCTAGACCCATGCAAGTCACACATCATTTCATTTGTTGGTGTAAACAAGACCAAAATGAAGTCCACACCTTCATCAGTTTGCTTATAGGGGTCAGTTTGGATGCCAGGGGTCAAAGTATTCAAACTAAAGAAAAAAGCATTTACTTTTAATTTATTTGAGGTTTTGGTACTATAAGCACATACAGGTTGTACTAGAGAACCTGTGATCTATACTCAGCTTCTGCTGTGTTAAAAGAGTTTTTAAACATAATGTTTAAATGTCTTTTTTCCAGCTGATGTAACTGGACTATTTAGTGTCGTATAGTCATAATACTAATAAAAGCCTCTCTGTTTTTGCAGACTTCACCTGAAGGAAAGGTTGAGGATCAAAAGTTTTCTATTATAGATTGTAAGGTAAACTGGGAGAAAAGTAGCTCCCAGTAACTTTTGTTTCAGTTATATCTCCATGTTTTCAATCATTCCTGTACAAAGAAATTACTGATGATGCCCATAGGAAAAAAGGTAAAGAAATAAGAAAAATCAAGAAGAAAAAATCAAGAAAAACAAGAAAAATCCATCACAGCAGGAGTACAGGCAAGGGGAAGGGCAGGGGAGAAATACTTCTAAATCCTCCTGTCCTTTCCAAGGAATAGTTAGGAGTAAACAGAGGCTGTAATTAGAGCATTCAGTCCTCACGCTTCAGTTCTCCAAGGTCTGTTTACATATAAACTATCATTAAATAAAGAAAAAAATATATATATTCTGCAGTTTATCTGAAACCTTGGCCTCTGCAATCAGCAATATTTTGAAGCAGTATCTGAAACCTTGGCCTGCCTGAATAAAATGGCTGCCCTATTAGGCTGAAGACATTCACTGACTTCTCTACCATGGATGCCAAGGACTGCAAGAAAAAAGCAGAATTACTTTCATATAGAAGGATGCAAGTGCATCTTCCCCAAGAGTTGCTAGATAGATCACTTTCCAGAGAGATGAGATGAGCACC
Organism: Centrocercus urophasianus; assembly: GCF_019232065.1. Lineage (NCBI taxonomy): Eukaryota > Metazoa > Chordata > Aves > Galliformes > Phasianidae > Centrocercus > Centrocercus urophasianus. The sequence continues at coordinate 6,027,994 of NW_024885344.1, forward strand.
TTGACATGACTTCCAGCAGAGAAAAGCATGAAAGCCTTTTTCTTGCACTCTGGGCAGCTGCCCTTGTCACTGGGAACTGTATAAAAGGGGCCCAGCATCATCACCTTCCCTTGCAACTCAAAGAGAGTTGTTTACTGTTGCTACATTTTTTTCAGAGCCCAAACTACAGGCAGTCTCAAAGCATGCCTGTGAGGTTCAGCTTCTCTTGATCCACCATATTCTTAGGTCACCCATGCTGAACACAAGATAGATCTCAAAGTGCACCAAAGTGCTTCTGACCATATTGAGAAAAAGAATTGCAGAGGCCTGAGAAACTTTGGTTGAAACCGCCAGCCCCAAGGGGTTCAAGGCACTTCCCAGCATTATGTACAGCTGAGCAAGGGTTTTAAGGATCTACGTTTTCAAAGCTCCTTGAATGACAGCTAAATGCTTGAGACTTTCTGACTGTTATCAGAATCAAGCTAGCCAGGTGCGGGGGAGACCTACACCAGCAGCTCATTGTAAAAACATTATCTATATGCAAAGATTTTCTTCAGAGCAGAGTACATATTAAAAATGTCAATTTAATGCATTTTATATCTTATTGAAAATTTTGGTTTGCATTCTTTCACTCAAAGGTTACAATATAAAGTAAAATTATAAACAGGGCATCCGGCTTAAAATCTCTGAGCACTGAGAAACACTGAAAAATACACCAATGAAAGTAAAGTATATTCAAACTTTGACAGTCTTTTGAAAGGGTTTCTATCAGTGTTCTAAATTTCTAAATAGCATCTACAAGTTGTTGCCTATTTTCATATTTCCTATAATGCAACATCCTGATATGCAAAATACACTTCAGTCTCATTTACCTAATTCAAAACAGAACATTTGGAGTCAGTTCTTCAGACCAGTATGTCCAGTGTGTGCAAAACAAATCCAGAAAAAAGTATTCCATCTTTTTTTCCCTGATGTGAAAATGAAAAACCGAATACAACGTCAAACAAAATGAATAAAAGGTTGCTTGCAAAGGCTCTTCATGGCTTTAAAAAATGCAAATGAGTTCAAGATGCTGCTTAAATCAAACTACTGGAAGAAAAGGACTAGTAAAAATTAACTGTGGTTGCAACCTCCAGCTCTGCAAATCCAAAAGCCATTGACAGTTGAAGTCAGTGGGCTGTGCTAAAGGAAATGCCACTCTGCACTTGCTGCATTCTTGTGCTCTTTCTCTGAGCATCTGCTGCAAGTCAGGCAGAGCGCTCTCTGGCCCAAATATGATACTTTTTATGTTAGTTTTCCTTTGAAAAGTTGTTCAGAAAGAGAACTCCAGGTCAGCTGTGATGGCAGCACGACAAGCTGTCAACAAATCGCATTTGCAATATCCGCTTAACTGAAGAATTTGAATTCCCTGCCTGCCACTTCACAATTGTTTCTAATTACATTAAGTGAATATTTACACATCAGGGAGAAAAACAAACTTTGTATATTAAGATCTCCACATCTATCTGTCAAAACACTAATGTGTTTTCCTGATAGCAGTAGCTGTTTTAGTTCCTCATTTATTTGTCCCTCAAGAAAAAACGGGCTATAAAACTTTGTAGATAGTTGTACAGCCCACTTTCAGGATTTTATCTTCCAAGATTTCACATTTGTGATTATTTGTTTGGTTTCAATCAAGTGGAAAAAAAAATATCCTGATTTATCAAAGCATGTTGAAGCCTGCTGGAAGGAAATAGCATTTGTTCATTTGACACTCAAATTAATTTAAACACATCAAGAATTAAGTGTTTGTCAAAAGATAATTTCAACAATAATAAAGTCCTATTGCGTACAGATAATATTACAGGACTAATAGTATTATCATGGGTTCCTTAGAGCTCATGATTTCACTACGGCAGCCTCGCTTCACAAACAACCTGTAACCAGGCTGTTCCTTATATTGTTCCTGTTGGATTTCTTCAAGGAGAGCAGTTAAAATGCTCCTCTGAGTATCCACAAGTACCCTGTTCAAAACAAATTAACTGTATCAGCTACTTTCACATTCTCAAACATACCACGCTGTAATGGCAAGCAGCATGGACTAGGAAACATAAAGCACATCATTATATCTTGTTACCTTAAGAGTACTATGACAAGATAAAATGAAGCAAACAAACAAAAACCAAACTAACCAAACAGAAAACCCAACTGATTGGAGCCCCCACCCCAGAGATCACCAATCCCTTTCCAGCAAAACAAGCTGTCTTCAGATAATGCAGCCTTTTGGGGGACTCTTCCACTGCAAAAGGTTGTACACCTGCAACCTTTTGCTGAGTGTTAACCCCAGGATAGGTGGGTGCATATATAAAAACAACAGGTAACTTGCAAAGAGTTTGCCATAGTCCTACCTGCTGAGAGCAAAACAGGTTCTACCTATGCACAGAGGAGAGAGGCCGTGCTTTACAGAAGCCCATGCAGCAGTGATATTGTCAGGCTGCAGACACAATATATGTGCCTAATACTTCTGCTTCTTATCAGTCACTGTACTTCCAAGCACATCTTTACAGTGGTGTGAGAGAAGAGGAAGAGACAGGTCTGTAGACTCCAGTCACCAGTGTCGGCCAGCACAAGAACTGGTTTGTTACCAGTACAGCTGCTTCTCCCATATCTGAGGTCAGTGCTGAATCCCCCCAACATCCAATAATTGGATAAATTAGAGGAACCTTAAAACTGAAAAAATAGCCCTCTGCAACATGCCTGAAACCCTGGTAAAACTTTCCCTTTGAATAAATTTTAACCCCGGGGCCAGCCTAAGATCTTACAGCCAAAACTTACTGTGCCGTGCCAACATAATATAAAAGCCACCACGAGTGCCAAGGGAATAGCTGAAAGAAGTGAGGAAATGAGAGCTGTCCCACTTGACAACTGAAGAGGGAAAAAGCAAGGCCATGCCGTCCAGCAGCCAGGAGATCCAGGGAATGTCTGACCTGCCATGGCCAAGCACCACTGAAAAAAGGGGGCTTGCTCCAAAAACTTGCATTATTTACATTAAACAAAATAAAACTAAAGATAGTTAGAGAAGCTTAAAGGAACGTGATTGAGAGAACCTGAAAATACTGCAAAATCAATTTGTTTTTTCCATGTTTTTTGGAAGAAAAATTGAGAAAAGTTCCAACAAAATTTCTTGTTACGTATGGTTTTGGAACAAAATAACCTTACTTTGCAAACTAAAACAACTGTAACTTTTCCTTAAAAGCTTTAACTGCAATAAAATATTCTAATCAACCTTTCACTTTTTGTTTCAGCTTCTGACTCATCTAAATCAGTCACAAAAAGAAATTTCTATTTTCCACACATTTCCTCGTAAAATCTCCAGAAACATTAAGGGCAATGGAACATCGGTAGGTTGCTCTGAAAGTAATGCCTCCTATTTATTTCCAAGGAAACTACAACAGATACAAAGAGCACAAAAACATTATCTGATTGAGCAAATTCTCAGCTACAAAATACTGTTTTCCCACATAGCCACCACCATTAGCTGTGCATTTTTGCAAGCAATAAACAAGAGCCTACCCACCACACTCATAAAACCATGCACCGGCGCAGGTGACCCACTGTTTCGCATCTGCTATGACGGTGTTGTTTCCAGGAAAACATTGCCCACACAGTTCATCATTCATTGGCCCAAACAGATAAAAGGCAGAAGGTACCAAATCCTGACTGGGTTTGGTAGGACAGTCCAGCCAAGACTGAGAACGTGCTCCACAGTCTTCAAACCACTGTGGGGTCTGGCATTATTACGCTGCAAGAGAAAGGTTGTCTTCTTCATGGAACCCAGCTGGCTCAAATAGATCAATGTTGCCACTGTCATTTCCACTACACTGAAGCTGATATTCAGCTCTGCACACAGTTCCATGATTGTAACCCACCAATTTACACAGAAGTGCTGCTGATGGAGACACTCTTCATTTCATGGTGCAATGTCTGCACATGGCATTCTAGAATGTGGTTTGTCTTTCCCCTCACTGTTGCCACTGCTGAAAGGAAGCACCCACCACCTCACTGTACTCACATCCACTGTTTGGTCTCCAGAAACATTCAGCAAGTATCCATGAATGTTAATGAGTGCCATTTTTTCTGCGTAGAGGTATTTAATGAGACACCTTTGCTTTACACACACTTCCACATCAGACACCATTTTGTTAGAGCGCCCCTCTATCACGTAACAGCAAAATCTATCAGAATACTGGTGGGAAGGTTCATATCACCCACATCCACCTCAAATATCTCGGGTAGTATAATAAAATAGGAGGCATTACTTTCAGAGCAGCCTCTTTTTATATATATATATAATATATATAATATAATATAATATATCATGCCATGTATTCAACCTGCAGTTGAGTAAGATTATATTAGAAATAAATTAAAACAGCAAAAGAAAGCATTAAAGGGCTTGAAAATCTTAGATTCAATGTGGCCTTTGTATTCCAAAGCATATGCAAAAATGGGCCCCATTCTAGCTATGCTATTTTTCCCCATGGGATCTCTATTTGATTTTGCAACAGTCAGAAAAAGATAAATTTCTGAAAGTTTTTAATGTTATAGATAAAAAAGTCTTCCATGTAAATTCAATCAGTCCCAAGCTCAGGGTCCTCAACCTTTAGACATCCAGTTCACATGACAACTTGTAGAAGTTACTGATCTGTAGAACCATGTCACCAGAGAGTGATACTTGAAGTGAGTTTCCTCAGTCTTTAACAATTTTTATTGAGTCTGTATTTACTGAAATTCTTCAGGGGCTTATAAACTTAAGCAGTTTGGTTAGATTTTCAAAGTGGTTTTTATATCCAGCCCCTACACCAGAGAGATCAAAGCCAAAGTCAAAGAGAAGGACATTGTGTTTATTTTTCCCCACAGTGGATACAAAGCCCTATCTTTTCTCTAGGCTTCTGCTCCAAAATGCCAAGATCATTTGGACAGAAAAATTCTAAATGGGAAAAAAAATAATTGAAAGAGTTAATGTTTGACAAATTTCTGGAAGGTAAACATTGTAATGGAACACAGTGGGCAACGTTTATTACAGATATCACCTCTGCCTCTCCTTCTTTGGAGACTGATGAAATACAGCTTAAGACTTGATGCCATTAAAACGTGAGTGAAGGTGAATGACTGGTTAAACTGGGATGCTTCTTAGCCATTGTTAAATTATTCAGAATTATTTTAGGAAAGCTGCATAAAAAGTGCAAGAATGCAGTTTTAGCTTCATCTAAATGCGCATACTGAAAATGGAAAAGGAAATGGTGAAAATGTCCTTTGCAATTGCCTTGAAAAGGAAAAAAAAGAATATTTCATGCATCTCAAACTTACAGCTAATCTGGCAGAGGAGAACAGTGCAAGATAGTTCTTGTTTTTACAAATTATCTCCCCAAATCCTTTGTGCAAGAGCAGATGTGAAATAAAAAGTAGGAAAATTGCGTATTATTTTAGTAAAGACAGCAGTTATTTTCCTGTCTATTGCTTAGCACTAGTGAGAAGAGACTGGCAGAAGTAAATAATTAGCAAAAGCAAACTACCCTTTTCTTTTGCTTCAGGACAGCTGCTTCCTGATCCGTGTGTAATACCTGTTGCTGCATGTGTCTGTGCACCTAAACCAATTTTTCCTGAACCATCACTGAGCCTTCAGAAGGAGTGGAATCAACACAAAACCGGCCAGCAGGGCTCAAAGCAGTGAGCATTTGCTATGCTGGAGAGCAGAGACTGAGCCATGTATCACTAAGACTTTAATTTTACACCCATCCTCTCTTTTCTACTTGTCGTGGGGAACTTAAAGCTAATAAAAAGCGATGCATCAGGACACAGCACTTTCAACTGCCCAGTAACTTTCCTTGCTCATCGTCAGGAGCACTGTGAGCAGCCCAGTGCTTCCCTGGCACCTGCATAATGCACTGCTGCATGCTCCCTTTTGAACGCTCAGCCCAGACAACTACTTGCTATCAACTATTTTCAACAAAAAGTGCCAAGATATGTGGTTGCTATATAAACAAAGAATTCTCACTAGAGACTAAAATAAGCCCTGCCAACTCATATTTCACTTCTGATCAGTAAGATTCATAACTGCAACACACCATCAGTGGTAAGGAGTGCATCATCTCTGAATGTACTTCACCTTAGAGGTTTTATCCTTGCAGAACATTACATAGCGTAAAAAAATCTTTTTTCCTGGACCAAGGCGACTGGAGTTAATCAGCAGATAACTTTCTAAAGATCAGAAGAGAACTTTCCATGCTATGGTGAGGGAACCACTGAAAAAATAGCTGCATCATCTTAAGACATCACTACCCCATCAGCTGTTTGCCACTCCCCATCCTTTGGAGACTACCAGTATCCCAGAGCTGGTAGAGAGCCCATGTGAGCTCTCATTGTCTGCTTCAGCACCAAGCAGCCTGCATGGCCTTGAAAAAGTCTATGATAATAAATAAACTAAAATGGAGTTGTTTGGGGGCTGAACCAGATGAGGAATGTTCACATGATCCACTTTATAGGTTTTGCTGTGGGAATTGGAAGTCCAGCTAATGTACTTTAAACAAAAATGTGTTAGCATTGTGCTAGATAAGAATATCACCATGATCTCTGACAAAAAAATAATAATAGGAGAGGAAACAAGAAAGAAAGAAACAAAAACTTCTCATATGTTTAAGTTTAGCAATAAGCATAAAGGCAGGTAAATGGATTAAACTATCTGAATGAAGGACTAAAGAGAGAATTAATCCCACTCTTTTTGAGATGACAGTTACTTTCAAAAGACTTAAAATTAAAAGCAGAGACTTCCAAGGATCAGTACAGTAATGCCCAGCTGTATCACATTAACTTGCACTGAAGAGGAATGAACTTCACCTGCACACACACACATCCCTAAATATAATTCCTATTATATTCTAAACAAAAAGTTCAACCATGCAAAGATTAAAAAAAAAAAAAAAAAACACCTGCTCACATAATAGAAAGGGTTCCACAGAGGGGATGGTGGGGAACTGATTCATAGCCAATAGACTCATTAAGGGAAATGATGCCCAGATGCATCCTCTGGCACTAGAAGTTACCACAGCATTTGTTGTTGGAGACTGGGCAGAAAAGCTAAAAGGAAAACTATTGTCATGATCTACCTTGTTACTGTGCCAGTCTTGTGACTTCTGCTGCTGGACACTTATGATTGAGGATGCTCAGTGACGCTGCACAGATTAGAGGCAATATCATATACTACCAGGTCACACCTGATACAATTATCAGTGGCAAACTTTTTGGCTACTGGTTAGGTACATGGAAATTAGTTCTCTGTGCTGTTAAAGGTCATTTGCAGAGACCTGAATGTGTTCCTCTATTGTCAGAGGCCTTAAAGGGATTTTCTCCTGATGAGCAGGTAAGTTATCTCCAAAGCTGGATAAAGACATGAAAACAGAACAAAGTACCCACTCCACATTCTGACTGCTTGAGCATGTAAAAAGGCCAACCTGACTGTTGTAATCAGAGCCTGCATGAATTATGAAACAAGCAACAAACTAATTACTCTTTTTCCTAACAAAAACAGACTGGGAAAGGTAGAAATTAAGAGACACGACATACTATATGTCAAGAATAGGGAAAAGAGAGAAAACAGTAAAGAAAACCAGTTTGCTACTGACAAATAATAGTTCCAGAAGTCAGAAATGAGGAACTGTCTAAAACCATTGCTATTAGACAAAATAAGTTAAAGGGAAAAAAAATCCCCCCCGGAATGTGCTCAAAGAAGTATGACAAGTTGAATTGCCCGTAAAACAAAACCAATATATCATCAGAAAACAGAAGGGTGGACCACCAAGACAAGTACAAGCTCCATTCCCACATATATGATGTACTACACTGACTCATAGCAGCCAGGTAAGACGGGTTTTGATAAGGAATTATAGAATCACAGAATGACATGCGTTAGAAGAGATCTTAAAGACCTTGCAAGTTTGAACCACCTGCCATAGACAGGGACACCATCCACAAGACCAGGCTGCCTAAAGCAAAAGTGAATCTAACCGGGAAAACGTATTAAGATTTCACGTTTCATCCAGCAATAAAATGTGTTGTTTAATTAAGGAGCAGAGCCCTGGGAATAGATAGCCCCTTCCTGTCTAAAAGTATTGTTTGTCTTAGGACTCGCAGCACAAAGAAAAGTGCCACAAAACCAGTAAATAAATAGCCAATGTACATTTGATGAAAGATTGGCTCTGAAGACTGCTTTTGGCCTGAATAGAAAGATATGCTTTCATCCTGTTTTGACTATACTCATACGTTTACCTAACATAATTGGATGTAGTTAATATTGCAGGAGCCTTCAAGCAGTGCACATTTCCCTCATTAGTGGGTTTAAAGCCTTAATGATATCTCCTGCACTGCAGAAAAGCCCAATGTAGGCTTTAACTTTGATTGGCAAGTTTCAACAGGAGGAAAAACTGGGGGAAGGGAAAACCTTATAAAACTGGTCTTGGTTTCTTTAGTCATTCAAAAAAGAAAATTTGTAGAATGACAGGAAAAAAACAAGTGGGAATTACTAAGCTGATAAAGAAGATTTCAAAAGTTGATCTTGTAGTAACTCAATGAAAGAACGAGAGTGAGTGGACATAGGGATCCTTCCATCACATTCCTGCAACATGCTAAAAACACAAAAGCTTAGCCTTACACAAAAGCTTTCCGACAAACAAGTGCATATGCACTGGGTGTTGTCAAATCAGCATCTTCCTACACCTGCAGCAAAACCACCTTTTGTAGTCTCATTATGCAGCATTTTTTTTCCATTAAGTTTCAATAGACTTGGCAAGGAAGCCTCACATCTAAGAAGCAGAATGTCACAGTATACCATTAACTAAGTGCATGCAAAGGGTTCAAGTTTTTGTTGTCTGTTTTGCTTTGTTATTGACTAATTTTTGACCATTTTCCAGGAACAGAAATTTCACAGGCTGGTTTGGTTTCAAAAGCAGCACAATTATGTACAGCTGTATTCAGTATTTCTTAACTGCCTTCAACAATCAGTGAAAGGGAGATTTGCACACATTATCAGGCACTATCATTAGTGCTGTAAAGTATGTAATCCATCTGGTGTTCTGGTGTCTACCTAGGAGCAGGTATTGAACCAATGAAGGCTGCACTATAATAGCAGAAAGAAAGAACATTAAAAACAAACAAAACAACACAGCAATCTCAGTTGTTTCTCCATGCCACACTGTGCTTGTGTATGTTTCCTCCAGTGATTTTGCAAGCCATTTTTATATGTATAGGTGTGGAGAAGGGAGAATTAAAAATGCAAATTTCATTAACATTCAGCTTTGCAGTCTTCATAAAGGAAGAAGGTGTCAGGATACCATGGTGATGTGAGCAGTGCAGCCCATTAATAACTCAGAAAAATACTTGGGGATAGATTAAAATACTTAGACCAAGATGAAACATAACTCGCATCGCAACAAATCCTGCAAAAGATAAGATGACTGATCAACAGCAATTGTGGTCTCAGCCTACTGATTCACCATGTCTTGATAGGGGGCAATAGAAGATGAAACTTGTATTTAAGCCTTTTAGCCTCCTTACAGTCAGTGGCACTGCTGAGGTTTATGGCCCATAGCATCTGAAAATAGACAACGCATGTTCTTTTTAATTTTGGAAAAGTGCTGCCATACACAGAAGTGAAAAAACGTTATTCTATCTGCAGGTAACTTATCTGTTTCCACACTATCATTGCTTCATACAGGAGGGAATCAGCCATTTTTCTTTGCTGTCTTACGTGGAAATGTGGCCGATATCAGTGGTTGCTTCCTCAATCCGAAATTCATAGATCTTAAGCAAGCAAATTCACGTGATCTTCCTTAGATACAGAGTTATTCTTGTAGGTGTATATAAGAAAATATCCTACATAAGTGTTGCCACTCCTGGAACTCTTAAAGAGATGTGTGGATGTGGTGCTTATGGACAAGGATTAGCAGTGTATTTGGTATTAGGTTGATGGTTGGACTTGATTGTGTCTTTTCCAACCCAAAAGATTCTAAAATTTCAAATCAGCTGGTAAAAAATAGCATCCTTATGAGAAGTATGGCTTGCCTCAAACCTCACTCCAGTCTGACCCACCCTTGTTAGGGATACACTGAGCTCTACCAGGAGAGCTCTCTCCAGCCATGGCAGCTTGGCCAGCTTTCTGGAATCACCAGACCAGCTAGGTAACCACTCAAAGAAAGTTACATGTCACTGAGGGATTAACAGAGAGTCTTCTCAAGGCAACCAGCCCATCCTCTCAGGTTGTAAAAAACAATCAGACTTAACTACAGTCAGCATTTTTAGATTGCTTGCTGTAAACTGCTCGTGACATTCTGAACTATAATTTTCAGGATCTTTCTGAAGCTTCAGGCACTCATCCTTACCATACACTCATTCATGTGACAAGACACACTGTTTTGCTCACAAAGCAAGGTGCAGAAAGGCTGCAGTGAAAGGGAAAGACCCCTGTTTAAGGGAACATCCTGACTCTAAGCAGACTATTAATAAAGTCTGCTTTATAATAATATACAATAATATAATATAATGAATATTTATAATATATAATAAACCCTCTTGAAAATAGACAATCAAAATAGACAATCATGGCCCACTGAATTAAATGAGACTTAAAAATATGCAGAGAAGAAAACGATGACATCTTTTTATGACTAGTAGTCACCAAAGGCACTTGCCAGGTGTCCAAGGTATATACAAATGAACTTTTGCACCCTGTAGGACAGATTTCCCTTGGTTTATCATTCTGAATCAGAATTACAAAATAAAAATGATAAACTTAAGCTAGTCCTCAAAATACAGATCAGTCAATTGAAACCATTAATACTGTATTTGCTACTTTAAAAAAAATACTTCAAAAGAAAAAGTCAATTCAAAAGAAAAAAAAATAAGCCTTCAAATAAAACTATCCTCCTTTTCTAGAGGGTTTTGGTTGTTTTTGGGTTTTTTTTTTACATTTCTGCATAAAAGTGGGGAAGGAAAAGCAATTCAAATTGACTCCTTTCACCAAAAATATATAAAATAAAATAAAATAAAACTCCAACCCCTTCAATAAGTTCTGAAGCACTAACATTCCCTAGTGTTAATGTTGAGCTGGAAATTTCCAATATTCTCTTTCACATTTGTTAAGGTGACAAAGCAGTTCCTAAATGACTTGCCCTTGTGAACACAAGAGTTCTGTAGCAAAGCCAAAAATCGATCTCAGAGCTCCTAAATCCCAACCCAAAGCCTTAATCACAAAACCAGATCTCACCCCACTGGGATTCAGAGGATCAGGTTGTTCCCAAAACACAGCTTACTAATACGTTAAGTTTTTCTTTAAGCCTAACTGAAGCTAAAGTCTGATAAATTTTACAGTCAACAGCAGTGATCATTTTACATTAGTTTTGTGCTATTAGCTGCAGCAGATGGGGAATAAGAGGTAATTTGTTGTGCACGCATAAAAAGACATACACAGTGTGAAAGAAATGACCCTCTCAATATTTATTATTTTAATTTTTCAAATGTCTATTGCAAGCATATGCACTCCTAGTTTAAAACATTTAAACAATACCAGATTTAATCGCTTAGAAAAAATTAACTAGCAAGCTCTGAAAGCAAGAGGAGGAAAGAAAAAAGAAGTCCGGAATTAAAAGCTGTTTTACAGGATAAAACAAAAGGCAAAACAGTTGCACACACATTGACCAAGTTAGAAAGGTTCACCAGTACCTGGAATATAGCCCCAGGGGAACACTAGGAAAAGAAAGTGGATACTTCATTGCAGCTGCTGAGCCCAGGAGCTCCTGCACCAGCAAACCCTCGTGAGAACCATCAGGTCAAAACAGGGTAAGAGCCCTTGCTCAGCCCTGGCAGGCACTGACACTAGAAAAATCTCTCAGGCATATGGCTCCTACTGATATGGCTGTTCAACAGCACCCTCAGATACGCAGTCAAACAGATTAATATTACACAGTTAAGCGCTATACAGCCAAACACATTTCCTCCCAGTATAGTTCTCTTTCTGTAATGATGCTATACCAGCCAGGACTTCAAATCAGTGATGATCTAGCAGCTGTAGGAAACTGCTAGGCAAAAAAAAGTAAATCTTAATAAATTCACTGCTTGGACACCTTTTCACTTATCCTTGTAAAGCACGGAGTGATTTTTAGAAGCAACGAATGTTCTCAACTCAATGAGACTGAGCCTTATTGTACATGTGGTAGGATTGACACTTTCTTGAAGTTGTCCTACAAAGGGAAGGAGGGAGGGGAGAAACTCACAGCTCTAGCACAAAGAACTACACATTCAAGGCAAGGCCTGCTATGAGGTGTGATGGCTTTGATGCATCATGAACTGAAATGGCATATGAGAGTCACTATGGCATACAAGAGGAGGCACATCTTATGGAGTTCCCATAGCTCCTCTAGTGAGGACTGAAGTTTTGGCATTTCCTCAAATCTCAAAGACACCTCAAATCAAATCTGTTTACATCCTTATGTATCCATAAATATATATAAATGTGCACATGTGAGCACAAAGACAGGAATAGCAACAAATCCTGAGACACCCTGCATCCAGAAGCCTTTGCATTTCACTTTGTACGCCCTATGCAAACCCAACAAAAACAAAGATGAAACAAGATGAACAAATGGAAAAAATGAATCACAGAATGGCTTCAGTTGAAAGGGATCTCAAAGAGCATTTAGTTCCATCTCCTCTGACACAAGCAGAGTTGAAAAAATGAATAAATATATCTTTAAAGACTGAGGTGTTAAATAAACTTAAGGCATATTCATTCTTTCCCTCCAATACTTCAAAAAGCAGCTTGTTTTTAAAACTAAAAATCACTGTCAACTATTAGCACATACTGGAACATCACTTGCATACTATACAATCCCACTGAAAAGTCATTTCAAAGGGTAAAAAAAAAACCAAAACCTGAAGATCTAATGACATAAATTTCAACGTTTTTTTTCTCTTGTTTAAATTGTTTGAATCATTTCCCAAATATTGACTTATCTGCTTTCTTACTGTGTATGTCACTGCTGCTCCAAACCACGTACCCATGTGCAGGTGAGCCCCTAACAAAGCATGCTCATCTGTTTACAAGTGGAGTTCATTGTACTTTGCAACAACAATGTAGTAATAGACTAACAAGTTCACATGAGATGTTGACAGTGACATTGACACAACAGGAAATAATCCTAGGATATTTAATTTGAAGAAAATAAACATTTCTAAACAAAACAAGAGTACAGGGTCAAGAAAGCATATATACACATTTTTTGCAACAGTGCACAACTGTTCCATGGCTATTTTTGCATTATTTGTCTGCACATGAATAAGTGAGTGGGTCCATTTTTAAAAACAAAAACCTTATTTGTCAGAGAGCATGAAGTAACAGCCTAGCCTCCAAGCTGGCTCTGTATATATGACTGAATTGCTAGTGTTTACCTAATGATAGCACATCAGCTGGGCTGCTGCCTACCAGCAGTGCGTGTACTCTAAAAACCGAGGCAGCATGCAACCAGTAAGTTCCTGCACAAGACATGCAACTGAGCCTTTACTTGAAAAAGGCCAAGAACACACACATGCACACACACAGTCAATTCCTGATGTACCACACTGAGCTGTTCTAAGCCAGTTGTGTATCCACACCCTGCTATGGAGATAAATAAATCCTTTCAGTCAGCACTGGGTCATCCAGTTATTGGAAGTACCCTACTTACCACTGAGTCCTTGACGCAAAATCCACAGAGTTACGGAATGGTTGAGGTTGGAAAGAACTTCTGGAGGGTATACTGTATCAAATTTGGATAGACCCTTTCCTAGAGCAATACACACAGACACTTTCCTTTCTGGTACCCTGCTCTCTGGCAAGAGATGAGAAAGATCAGCTGATGCATTAATGTCTCAGCCATCCTGGATCACAGTTGAACAAGATGCAGAAAATGGGCTCCTTCCTCTTTGGTGACTGCTTTGTTGTTGCTGGGTAAGTTTCCCTTCAAGAGGGAAACAAATAGTTTACACCACTAGGTAATATCAACTTCCTTGTCATTTTTACTACTTCATTATTATTTGTTATTTTATTGTTACTTTTCCACTGTAACAGCAAAGCTTCTGTTGAAAAAATAGTGATGTTCTCTATTGAAATCAGTGCAGATTTGTGTACTTAAGAACATCACCCTCCTCCAGTGAGTTGGCACAGAGATTTAAGGAGTTGATCTGGATCAACTACCAGTTTCCACTTGTGATAGCCACATGAATTCTGGCAGAACACTGACTCCAGCAGCCTGTCAAACCTCAACTAGCCAATGCTTACCCTTGCCCTAGGGATTACTGATTCACATTTTTTGCAAAAGTTTGGCCTGCAACTTTGAGACAATTTGTCATTTATATTAGATAACGGGGAATCTCTCTCCATCTTAACATTCTGCTCTTACATTTTTAATTGTTCACTTTAATGATTCTCCAGCACTAATTCAAAAACAAATTTTCAACACACAAATTACAAACAATCTGAAAACAGATTATGTATCATTATCCTGCCTGGCAGAATGCAACATGCAACACATCATAAATGTGTCTCACACACAACACAATAATGCAGTTAAAAAAGGTTAAAGAATAGTCCTAGAGCTCTTAAAAGAAAACTTCTATTCAAGAGACAACTTACCACGCTTGTGAGAAGAAGGCATTATTCACTGTGGCACAGCCCTGCCTAGCATTCTGGCTGAGGTTTCCATAGTTAACTTAAACTAAAATCAGTTCCATATTTTTGGCAGAATGTCTATAAGCTAATTTTCATCTTTTCTCCTTCAAGTATAATTAAAAACATGGGGAAAAGGCTTCATATGCCTCCAGTATGAAGGTACATTACAGTAGACCTTTCTATTTTTAAATACCTACAATGCTCACCTTACTCAAGTCAAAATTAAGTGGGAAAACAGGATGTCATTATAGCTTTTTTGTGATTATATGGTTAACATAAAATATACCCCACATCTGCAGGAGACTAACACTCTCTGTGCAAGACCTGGTTGCTTGCTCTAAAATGAAGTGAACCTTAATGCAGATTTGATCTGCAGTCATCATAGGTTTCTGTCACAAGAATTATTAATCGGTAGCTCAGAAACAATATAAGAGGGCAAAGGAATCTAAAAGTCTTTTCAAAGCATTATTCAAAAGATATTCATAGCAAAGATGTGAAATATGTAGTGTCAAAGGGAAACATATTCACAAAAAAATTACCAATCATTTGGCACCTGTTCACATGCAAAATCTATTTTGTCCTTATAATAAGCGAGCACTCAGGCTCAGTGCGGGAGAAGTGTTCTACTTCTCTCTGGGTATGGAAAGAGGATGCAAGACGCTGCCTTTTCACAGCTGTCATTCAAGCATAGACACAACCAGCATGGATAGGCCCAATACATCCAGCACCTACTGTTATTGCTTTGCTTTGGCAAGCATGGAAGAATCCTTATGGCACTCAGTCAATCCAGTAACAAAACACCCAGTTACTGAAAATAAGTCCCTGAATCAGGACCACCACAGCCATGTCCCTTCGGCCAAATACAACACCATGCCAGCTTCCTTCTGGCACACACAAAAAATGAGAAAGATAAAACTCTCATTATTTCAGCCCTCCCTCTAGAAGAAAACAAGGCAAAGGTGACCTTTCCTACTCCATGAGAATAGTTCTTAGTCAAGAATCCCCACATGCCATAGCCTGGCACTCACATCAGTACAGCTGCACAACATGTCTTCTTACACTTTAGACTCAGCCTCCCAGGCTGCAGGGAGCACAGCCCTTTATCTGTTTCCCTCACTGAAACATGGGATCTCTCATCCAGGTATTAAACTAAACAAACTCTTCCAATAGTCCTCTAAGAAGATTAAAACCACCCTGATTCCGTAATGATCTCCTGACTACTTGCCAACAAATAGTGACTTTGCCGGCAATTGCACAATCTCAGATTAAGGTCATCCTTCTTACAAGCTCTCAAAGACATGACAGTACATTATGAATAGCTTTAATAAAAGCTCCAAGTTCACTGAATCATCGCCTGATTCGCTCTTGTCTATCAAGTACATCCACTGTTTGCAACCCTTCACAAGTTGAATTTCCCATTGTCTCTTACTGTAATATATACATATTTAGGCAGTTGAAAGAGCAGAAAAATACAAAGGAAACATAAATATTTTCTACCCTGTAATACACCAGCCGTTTAGACATCATCCTATCCCTCATTCAAGTTAGTGACAATGTTAACACGCTGTTGATGCAACAGCTGCAGAACATGGTGAATAATCTCTCTTTGTGTGGCATTCAGGGTTAGATAATTCACATTTCCTCTCTGGTGTATGAGGCACAAATTTAGATTTTGGAAATGAATTTTGGGGAAAAAAAAAAAAAAAAGTGGGAAAGAAAAAATAAGAACATGCTGGATTTTCTCAAGGGCTGTTCACACCCATGGGGCTTTCTCCATTCCCATGTTTCCCACTCTGAAAAACTGATGCTTGAGAGAATGTGTTAGGTCAAAATAAACTGCCCTGGTTTCAACTGGGATGGAGTTAATTTTCTTCTTAGTAGCTGGTATGATGCTGTGTTTTAGATTTAGGATGAGAATATTTTTAATATCACACTGATGTTTTAGTTGTTACACAGGAGTGCTTACACTAAGTCAAGCACTTCTCAGCTTCTTGTTCTGCCCTGCCAGTAGGGATGCTGAGGAGCTGGGAAGGAACACATCCAGGACAGCTGACCTTAGCTGACCAAATGGATATCCCATACCACAGGGCATCATGTGGAACAATACACCTGGAGGAGCCATCTGGAGTAGGTGCTGCTTGGTGTCTGGCTAGGCACTGGTCAGCGGCTCGTGAGTAATTGTGCTTTGTTTATTCTTCTTGTTATTGTGCTTTATCTTTTCACTTTTTTTTTTTTTTCTTTTTTTTCTTTATTATACTTATTTCAATCCATGAATTCTTTCACTTTTCCATTCAATTTTCACCCCCACCCCACTGGTTGGGGAGAGCGAGTGAACAGCTGCATGGTGTTTATCTGCTTACCACGTTAAACAACAACATAAGTGAATACCACGTCTGGATTGAAATGTATTAGCTTAAATTTGTGAACAGCACTGACTCCAAAGCCAATTCCATAACCACTCAACAGCACATCATTTGGGAAAGGAATGGATAAAATAAGGCAGAGAGATCTAGTTTGTGTTTTGAATTCTCCCATCAAACTGACTCTCGCTTGAAGTAGAGAAGCTTGCTTTGAGTAGTTTTTAGAAGTATAAACAGAACATTATTAAAGCCTTAAAATTACATTTATCCAGTCAATATGAGAAGGATCTCTTTCTTGAAACTGTTTTTTCCCCACTCTCACCTTTCCATCAGTATTCACTTACAACCAAAATTATACCTGAACAAAATCTGCTGACCTTCTTTACATACAGTACAGCACTATTTATTAACACACAGAGAATCCTTAGTATACAGCATACCAGAACACCTCACTGAGAGATTTATGAAAGAGAGAGCACCCAGTATGAAAATTCAAGAAGGAAAAAAGATTTCCAAGCCAAATGTGGAAGGACCCAGAAATGAAAGGTTGCTTATCATTTACTAATGATAAGTAAAAGGTAGAAGAAGAGAAACAAAGTGGAAAGTAAAAGGTAACGCCCAAAGATTGCAGCTATGTGAAAAGACCATGGAATGAGCAGATAAAAGTACACAAGATAAAGCAAGTTCATTTGAATTAGGATTATGGGCATTGAGCAACTCAGATTTAGTAACAGTGTACAGGGGGAAAAACTGTTCCTTTTCTTAAAGAGAAAGGTAGGACATATGTCACATGCTTGCTGGTAGGTAGCAGGGATATCAACCAGTCTGTGCCTCAGCTCCTCATGCAGAAAGGAGGGTGTTGTGCAAAAAAACTTACAGATGGTTCAAGGACAGTCAAGCGATATGGACAAGATATGAATCTACACAGACAACTGGACTTAGCTGATCTCTGATGAAGAAAATAAAAGGGGAGAGAGACTTGTTACAGTGATCTGAATTACCTGAATTTGAGAGGCAAACAAATATTAGACCATGACAGATGGCTGTACAACCAAAAGAGAGAGATAAACCTCCCACCACAAAAGTCTGAAGAGAAAGTAAAATTCAGCCAATATATTCAAATGGTGAGACTGACTGAAATTAAATGTAGAGTGAGTATTTGAATATAGCCTAAAAGGAATGATCTCTAGTTTCAAAAGGTGTTGTTTGGGCATCAGCTACAGCTGTGAATAGTGCAAACAACCTACTCATACCAAATATACAGGAGAAAGGCATGTAGACAGGAAGAAATAGGTTACATGAATGAGGACTGAAGAAGGAAAAGGGCAGAAAATTCTTTTGAATACAGAGAAAATGGGGAAAAGAATGTTACAGCATGCAACAACTTCAGCCTAGAAAGCTTGCACACTGATTCTTCCATTTAGATGTGAGTTACAGGCAGAATGCAAGGTGACTGGTACAAGTGGTTATTAAATAAGATACAAATAGTCACAAGATGAACTTCATGTAGCAGAAGAAGCAAGCAAAGGAGACAAGCAATCTGCAAACAAACTGACTGGCTGCGGAGAGGATCAGAGGGGCAGAGGAGGCAAACAGCTGATCAGAGATGAAATTTTCCCTGAGGACATGAATGCATACAGGTTTACGTGAGCAGGTTTGCGCATACAAAGGGGCCAGGAGGAAGAAAAGAATGGATGGCAGTATGTGGTCACAGTGATACAAAATGATGAGAAACTGACAGAAATATTTACTATATCTCTGGCTATTCCCTCTCTCTTTTTATTTGTTCTAACCAGAACTCAGAAAAGTGCTTTTCAATATATATATATTTCTATCAGTAAAATAAGTAATCAGCAATATATGTATAAATCCTTGCAAATCCCAATTTAATTATTTTCTATTCTTTATTTTCAAAGCGCTAAGAAACCTATGTCAGCTGAGAGAGGCCCCAGCAGCCCATTCCCGCCCTAGAAAATCTAAATAGACAAAGGAGACCAGGAGTAGGAGAAAGCAAATAATACTGTGCCTATACTACAGGGTGAGAACCAAGGGAAAGAGCTAGTATGGGATTTTCCTAGGAGGTAAGTGGCAAAACTGGATATTGAAACTCTCTCTCTCTCCTACATCTATTTGGTGCCTCAGTCACAAGGGCATTGTATTTCTTTTAATGGCAGTCCCTTTCATCTTCTCAGTTCTGGTAATAAAAATCTTTGACTGAAACACATAGAGTTTCTATACCTTTAAGTTCTATTGAACCACATGCTTTCCCCCACTGCATTTCCAGCTGTCTTGTGGCCATTTCTGATCTGAGCTCAAATTAGCAGTATTATCACCTCTGTCCACAAAGAGGACCTTCCATCTACTTACAGTTCTGTTGGTGAAGTTACTGAAGTCTGTCACTAAGATTTGCTTGATCACCTCCGGTGCGGAGATCACCACAAACATCTGGCGACCAATATAGTATCTACAAGAAAGAGAGTCATTTTAGCAGATAACATCAACCAGAAAATCATCACAATTCCTAAAATCTTTTTCTTGGTTTGAAAATACTCGCCATGAACAAACACCACAGAAAGTATGTACTATTGTGCAGATCAGTATCCTTCCCCATCTCTCTCAACTATTAAAGTAAGATGTGTGGTCCCGGAATTTAAAAGAAATAGCTTAAAGCATTTACTGATTAATCAATACGTAGCCAACATTTTAACATAGTGGTTTACACACACTGCTCAGTTCCAAATTCAGTACAAAGCGATGCAGTATCAGTAAACTCAACTACAGAGGGACAAAACCTTAGCAACAAACAACTCCAACAACTGTGGAAGACCTACAAAATCAATTATTCTGCAGCAAATCATACAACATGCCTTTCCATGACAAAGTCTTGCCTACAATTTACCTTTCTCCACAGTGTGGATGCAATAAATGCATACTTCCACCACTTCTGCTGGAAGTATTGGAATTGAGAGCATCTCAGACTTACAGGCTCATCATTACCATCTAAGAAGGGCCATCTGAACACAAAATGATGCCAATTAAAAAAAAAAAAAAAGACAACCCAACAACCTGTAATGTTTGCTATGTATAAGAAAGCTAATAAAACTTTAAGACAAGACTAGGTGACACGTCCCACTCTGTTTCAGACATCTCCCTGCTCCCAGTTTGATTTGGCCTTGCATCACCAGGACCTGTTCCTCTGGGGACTTGATACCTCAGTGGATGATACAGAAGCACTGGGACCACATCCCATAGTTCCTAGGGGCACAGACCTCCCTTCTCCCAGCAATATTTCTGTGGACACTCAGTGCTTGGCTGCTCTGCAGAGCAGGAAGGAGCACCATTAGCAAGCAAAGGTTGCCTGCAGCCCCTACCTTTCTCAGTTGCTGGACCAGAAAGATTACACAGGTGATGCTGTGATACTGCCTCAGCTGTGCCAGAAGAGTGGAGGAGGCTGGATGCAGGTGCAGGAAGGCTGGGTAGCTTAGAGCACAGCAGAAGAGTGGAACCACAGATGCTGCAGCACTGCCTAATCATTTTGATATGATATAGCTTAATATCAATATGTTGCTTATCACCTGTCTACACTGCAGCAACAGAGCAGACAAGCAAACCTTGGGCTAAATTAAATTTAGTAAGTGGAGGTTCCCATGGCAATGAAGCTGCAGCAGCACTGATTCCACCAGGGGCAAACAAGTCAGACAAATATCTTGATTCCAAAGCAAGGTTTCAGAGTCCTTCTTGACCCCATTCGACCAAAACTCATAACAAAAAAAAAGTCAGAAAAGAATAAGAAAAAAATTTCTTCAGGAAGAAAGAGATCATATTTTCATATTTGGTGGGTTTCCAGAGGGAAGAGTTATTTCCCAAATCCAACCCACAGGATTCACTTGTACCTTAGACGTGGGTTCTAATTCTCTATTAAAATAAGCCTCTCATCTCTCCTAGTCTATTAAACCATAGCAAAGCATCCATCTTTTAATGGTCAAAAGTTTTCTTCAGGATTTTTAAGCTTGCACAAGGAAGAGCTGAAGTCTCATTTTAAATAGTGCTTTGATCAACCTTTGGCAAAAAATGATAGTATCCCTCATGTCCCTTCCTCATGTATTTTGTACATTTCTGACGCTAAAAATGCAAAGCAAGCTTCCAAGGCGAAAGTCTGTATCTCTCCAAATCTACCCAGGACTATCAGCCACAAATAACGACCTCTTTCGATGATCTTCCTTCACACTTCATGTTTCTCTATCCCTCCCCAAGTTTACCGAGTGTCTCATTTAATGGCTAGTGACTGGTGCTCCAACACACAGCTTTTCTTAGCAACCAAGTCTCAAACACCAGATTCAAACTTGAAGCAGAAGCTGATTAAGACTACCCAGATATTTTAACCCTGAGCACCACACCAGACATCCTGCAAGGCTTATGTGTGTGTGTATACATGATACTTCTAGCTTACTTCAAGCTGCAGAGCTCCAGCTGCAATCCATGGCAATAAGAGGATGGTACTCTCAGAGCACTTGTGTCACAGTACATTTGTGCTTGTATTAGGACTAAAGTATGGGACAGGAGCATGTTCTGCTCAACCTGTTTTTACAAGAAAGTGACTCGTAAGCCAAGTTTATGCAAACAAATGTATGCATCATTCTCCAGCTCAGACCAGTCTACTAAACTCCCAGTTCTGCTTTTACAGCTAATGCACTCAAATGATTGTTTTCTATTGTACCCCAATCAGTAAAACTCTCTTCCTGCCTTTTTTTTTTTCCTTTCCAATACTTTCTGAGTACAATTTATCTCATGTTTTCACGGACATAGAAAGAAGAGGGCATTTATGGACACAGTTTGCAAAACAAAATCCACAAGCTTTAAGTATGATGTCCATGAAGTATGAAACAGGACCATAAGAACTATCAGATTTAGCAAATACTGGTCCAGAACCTCCACAACCACCATAAGTACACTTAACTGAGTTTTAATACACTTAAAATCTTCTGCAGCATCCAAGTCTCAAAACCAGGAGCACATTCCCAGCTATATTTTAAAACAACAATAAATTCATTTTCAAATTGCAAGTAAAAGATAAAATCCTTCTGAACAATAATCTATTCTTCCAAAGTAAATAACATATGCACCCTTAGCATGTAACTCCATTTTGATTCTGTATTACTACATGAGGATATCACCAGCTTCACAGAGACCTAGATTTATTATTGAACAAAACCCGATATTCTTGTCAGATTTTAATAAATAAGAGTTTGAGAAAAAACAAAAGCCTCCCAGCAAGTACATTACAAATGGATTCATGAATAATTTAGGACACCACTTTTTATTAACTTTCTCTGGCTTAATCTTTTCACAGGGCTTGTCCACATGCCAGAGTTCTGCCTTTAACTACAGTGACACAGTACCATTACAGCACTTGGCCCAAACCTTTGTAATACTCTCACGTAGGACGTTCAGTGTATGTTCATGACTACCTAGGTCACTCCTGCACAGAAACAAGAATGTGTGAACGTAGCACAGTGTCCACAGAGTAATGCAACTCTGTCCATAGAGAAAGAAATCCACTGTAACACACTTGTGAAATGTTCACAACACACAAAATTGTCATTTTCAAGGGTGGATAAGGTATCAGTTATTCAAGCCACACTCCTAGGGAAATTCCTATTAAATTTCAGTTTGAATGCATCCCTCTGAAGTAGAGAAAAACACCTATGTTTTTTAGATCTGTTGGAAGGTGAGATAGAGCACATTTGGTAAATCACCAGCATGAGGACAGTGTGAGTTTTCTCCAGGGGCTGGGAGGGAGACAAGACCCCATACGTTGCTGGTGCCAGAGGGAAGCAGCCTGCACTGCACCATCCCTGGGAGGGCTGCACTAAGAGTTTTTCAGAGTTGTTCAACAGAGGGCACAAATTCACCAGCAGAAGTTATGGAAAAGACTGCCCTCCAGCATGTTTACCAAAGGTCAAGGGGGTGGTTACGCTGTAGTGTATCAAGCATGGGAAGTTAATCTGCATTCAGAGTGTTTTAATAACTCCAGAGGCTACAAATACCAAACAGAGTCAACTGAAGCAGTTTCGTTTGTAGGAATAGGAGCAGGCAATCATCTTTCTTGCAGCACTTAATGAAAGGGAGAGACTTCTATCCAGGATGCTGCTGTCCTCTTTGCAATTACTTAGCCATTTAGAAGATACATCAGTTCTTTTAACCCCTCGAATAAGCAGCAATCTAGTAAAGATTTCTGCTGCTTTGTGCATACCCCACCACTGCTTTCTGCAGAGCTACAGTCCAGGTCTCTCACCCCACTCCTAGCACCTAGTTTGTCCATGGCCACAGAAGTCACAGATGCATGAGACCCTGACAGAACCCTAGAATTGTAAAGGTTGGAAAAGACTTCTAAGATGATCTAGTGCGACCACCATCCCATCCCCCCATGCCCACTGCCCACGTCCCTCAATGCCACATCCATACAGCTCTGGAACACCTCCAGAACGGTGACTGCACCACCTCCCTGGGCAGCCTGTGCCACTGCAGCACCACTCCTGCTGAGAAGAAATGTTTTCTAATACCCAACATGAATCTCCCCTGGCGTAACTGAAGGCTACTTCTTTTCATCCTACTGTGATCTGTGAGAAGAGGCCAACCCCCATTTCGTTGCAACCTCCTTTCAGGTTATACAGAGCAATGAGGTCTCTGCTGAGCCTCTCTTCTCCAGACTGAACAACCACAGTTACCTCAGCTGCTCCCCATCAGACTTGTGCTCTAGACCCCTCACAGTTCCGTTGCCCTTCTCTGGACACACTCCAAGGCCTTAATATCTTTTTTGTAGAGAGGGGCCCAAAATTGAACACAGCACTCAAGGTGCGGCCTTATCAGTGCTGAGTGCATAGGGACGATCACCTCCCTGCTCCTGGTGGTTACACCACTACATCCAGCCATGAGCCAAGACAGGAGCAATGGAACAAGGGGCACACAGAACAACAGAATCACACGGTTGGAAACGACCTACAAGATCATCTAATCCAACCATCATGGCACGGTGCAGCCCATCCTGCAGCACACAAACAGACTCTCTTCCTTTCCAGCACTTGCCGTGGATGTGCTACAGAAACACTGTCTTGCTGCATGGGGAAAGACAGAGAGCACGTATCCTGTGTTGTGGCAGAGGGCCATATGTTTTTATATAACACCCACATGGGAAACACCTGCAACCTTTTCACCTTGTTTATAGTGCTGCTGTCAATTCACAGCAGACTTTGATCTCCCTATCAATTATCAGTGCCGTGTATAGCAAACACCACACATTAATCATAAAACACACGTATGCTGTTAGGCAATAAATAAGCCTGTGTTTTCTATGCTGCAGTGTGGTAAAGTACACAAATATCATCTGGAAAAAAATAAAATTAAAAAAAAAAAAAAACAGTTTTATTATCTACACCTTTGTCAGGGAAGAGCAAAGAAAAAAAAAAAAAGTACGCAAATTCATGGATTTTCATGGGAAAAGGATAATTTACTCAGGAGACACTTCCAGAAAAAAAAAAAAAATCTTCCTTAATCACTCTGCTTGTATTATTTAGAGGTACCCATTCCCAGCAGGCAGAAAAATGCAAAAAATGAATAGCACATTGCTTGTGTAAAACAGGACTCGAGGCTTGCTTAATTATTTCGGAGGTCAGCAAATTGATTTGTCATAAGCGCTGTCCCCTCCTGGCTCTTGCAGGCAACTCAGACCGTATTGCTCACACTGAGCAATACAAAACTGACAGCTGGAAAGTCTAAATACAGTCTTCACAGAAATGGTCACTTGGTCCAAGAGGAAAGGAAAGGAAGGGACAAAAAATTGCCTGTTACCTATCAGTTCAATTATTATTTGTGTTATATTAGCAGCTAGAGGCCTTGACCATCCTTGGGCCCTCCTTATGGTAGGAGTTATACATAAGTAGAAAGCCTGGAGAGCCCACAGTTTAAATAACCACAAGCAACAAACAGCATGGAAAACAAAGATCACTCTCTGCTTTCCAGCTGCAGGATTGAGATCCAGGCAGGGATGGAGGAGCTGGGAACTGCCAACCATCCCTTTTTTTTTTTCCTACTGACTCCCTGTGTGACCAGAGTCCCTCAGCTGCCATTCATTTCCAAAATTCTGGGGCTAGTTTTCTTTGGGAAGCATGGTAGAAAACCAGGAGTCTGCTCTTGTGCTGCTTCACCTGAGGCCCAGGCTGCAACACCAAAGAATCACAGCATCGCAGAAACATAAGGGTTGGAAAGGACCTCTGGAGATCACCTAGGCTAACCTCTTGCTAAAGCAGGCTCCCACAGTCTGTCAGGTTTTGACTATTTCCAGAGAAGGAGACTCCACCACCTCTTTGGTCAGCCTTCTCCAGTGCTCTGTCACCCTCACAGAAAATAAGTTGCTGTGACATCAAGCGATGGAGATCCTTTGCTGAGCTGTCACAAGCCAAGTAGCCCCAGACAGAGAGCTAAGAAATGCACATCACCTTTTTGTAAAGAAAAAAACCACCCTAGACAGAGGTGATCTGTCTAGGAAATGGAAACAGAGCACCGGTAGCACTGAGCAGACTCAGGCACAGAGTGCAGCTCCGCCAGCACACACATGCCTTAGCCTAAGACTAATCCAACCCATTGTATAAATTCATGAAAAAGATATGGCCACAGTGATTTCTATTTAAGAATAAATAGCTCCTCATTTCCTTTTTCAATGAACTGTACGCTTCTTTTCATGTCATGAAAGCTTCAAAATAAGCACACACAACTATTAATTTAATTCCTGACTGCATTAGAAATACGCCGTAACAAGATGCCCAGGCTCTCGCAGATGCTTTCTGTGCCGCCTGTATTGCTCTACACCAATCTCTTTGTCCATATACCCAGGATTACAAACGCTATCTTCTCCATACCAAGAACCTCTGCACTATCTCAGTCTTGCACCTTGCCAAAAGACCTCTGCTTGCCTGCATGCTTATGGAAATATCAAGAAAGGAGAAAAATGCTGGGATTAGTTGTATTCTCCCTACCAATAAAAGCAGAACCAAATTTAAAGGAGCTCCTCCTTCATCAGGTGTGAGACTGGTGGTACAAGAGCAGTACAGACTCAGCAGTACGGAGATTCATAGAATATCTCAACTCAGAAGGGATGCATAAGAGTCAGGGGTACTAATTTTGGTCATTGCATGGTGCAGAGCTGACAGCGCTTTTCTGGGCCCTTATAACATGGTACAAGTAAGGCCTGTTTCTGGGCATCTCTATCTCCAGCTGAGTTTTCATGTCTCCCCCTCATTTACCAGCCCCTTCCCCTTCCAAGAGCAGCACAGAAGATACAGACTCCACACAGCCGTGTGAATTCATTCATTCATGAAGTAGTATTTAAAACATATTGGGAACGACAAGGGATCAGATTAAGCTCAGAAAGTGACACAGAGAAGAAAAAAGAGCCTTCTGAATTATGGAAGCCAATTGGGCTATCTGTGTCCATTCCATTTTTTGAAGAAATTCTAGTCCAGATCCAGGTGCAAGCTTCAGCCACGGCAAGCACAAAATCTCACGTCCTTGCTCAGAGATAGGGAAGAGAAGCAGCAAAGGAGACGAATGTGGGGACAGGAGAGCCATTTTTCTCCTTGTTCCAGGCACGTGGCAGGAGAACTGCAGAGCCTGGTGGGGTGCTGTGCTCCCTGCAGCTGGAGCTTCCCTCGCCAGGGCTTGGCATTTATTTTTATCCTGGCGACCAGGCTGAAGCGACTGCCACCATCACAGCTCCATGGGTCTGCGTCACCTCACTGCTGCTGATTAGCAGCATCAGTATGCCACTTCATTAATGCAAAATGAAAGCTGTAAATAAGGGATCCCTTTTATAGGATGCTCCTGGAAATGAGAAGTGCTGTGATATTAGTAAGAAACCAGGCTCTCCTGCCTGGAAGTACAGTGCCATTGCTACTGTGGGATGCTTAGAATGCTTATAGCTCTTGGCAAGTTTGCCAGAAGAAGGTTGCTGAAATCTTTTCCCACCGCGCTTCCCACCAAGCTTGGACTGTATCAATCTGTGTTTTGTTACCCATGTTTAGACTGTGACATTTTCACCAAAGCTTGTTTTGTCTGCGCTCATTAAAGCACAGTATGCCTGACTGACCTCATGTGATGCTGCAGCAGACGTTTCCTGTGTGTTTCAGCATATTTCTGTGCCTGGCCTTTCTGTGGGCCTGAGAGCCCACAGCAGTGTGAGAGCAGCCTCATCTTGGGCTCTTTGCACCTCATTCAGTACCAAACTTCTCATTTTTTTTTTTTTGTGAGAAAACCCACCAGGTTGCTATTTCCAGAACACTGGATTACTATTTCCAGGGAAGGCAACATCTGGGAGATTACAAACTTTGTCTTTCCAAACTCTCCTTGCAGCCATCTACACAGCATTCACTTATATAGATTTGTGTGATCGTATTACTTATATTCGACAGCATTACCTATTTTTTTCAGTGCAGTGTGAAAAGCGGTAAGGCTACAAGATGGCTGGGGATAAGCAGACAATTTTACTCCAGCTACATAAGGGACAGCCTTTTCTGTCTTTTATTAATACATAAATAAATAAATAAATAAATAACCAAAAGAACGGAAGGAAGACGGATGTGCTCAGCACATATCCTGATTTCTAGTCTGGAGCTGAAAGCAGTTTCCCTTGACAGACAAGCAAGCAATTTCTAGGAAGCAACAGGAAGTTAAAGCGTGGCAAGGCTGCAGCCATTTCATGCAAGATAAACGGAGATAGCACAGCACGCTTGTAGATGAGGGATACGACCAAGAAGCTACTCAGAAAAACAGAGCTCAGAGAACATGAAGGAGCAGAGCGAGCAGCATAGTGCTGTTTTCTAGCAAAGCAGGGGGGACCAATCGGAGCAGTGAAAGCAGGGAGGATGCTCTGTGTCCTAGGAAGCAGGAGAGCACGTGTGCACTGCAGGCTTCAGGGAAGATTTGGGGATGGGGGACAAAAACATGTGTGCAACCATGTGGAGAAAATGAAACTGGGAAGATGTTGAAGGATTCAAATATAATTTGTGATAAGGTGACATGGCGATACAGCAATCTACAAAGCAGGTTGGCTGTAATAAAACCTCAAGTTTAATGAAGTCGCTAGTTCCATGCTCATCACTGAACCTCACATAAGCAAACACTCTTCTAGAAAACTAAACAAAGCTGTGTGATTCAACATCTGCCTCTCATAAAGCATTTCTGACCTCAGCGAAACAGAGACTTTTATTTTTCTTCCTCCATGAGGACCATGAGTACAAACAAAAACCATCCATAAGGCTGCATTGCCACAACATTCATCTGTACCTTGCTATTGTGGCCAGGACTCAAGTGTGACTAGAGATTTTCACATCTCCCACTCAGGTTAGCTATTTTAGCCCTAAAGGAAAGAAACAGCTCTCAGAAAACACCGAGCATCTCTATCTGCTGAAAAGCCATGTCCTGATACATATCTTCAAAAGCAGCATTGGAAACAGAAGCATTCAAAATCAGTAGGCTGTTTCTGTTTGTTTTAATTCTGTACTTTATCTTTGATTTCTTCCTAGGCAAGACAGCTCATCTGCCTCCTGTATATACGATCAGCAGCAGTGAACGATACAATGTTTTGTTTCTGCATGTGTTTGAAATAAACGTAGACATAATTTTCTTTCTGTCCACCCCATCTTAGTGGCATTTTGATCTTAAATCAATGAGAGTGCCGCAATATAGTGCATACCATCACTTTTTATTCCTTTGCTCTGCTTACATTAATGCAGATCCATGCATTTCTGGAACCGTAATGTCTTAATATTAGAATATTTTAATTCCTGCAAGATAGATAAGACTCAATATACCGATTTTCTGCATTGTAAACATAACACAATGGAATGAGTAAGCCAAATTGAGTTTTGCACAGCAAACCACACAGGCACACACTGCTTTCTTACATAAGAAACAAGGCATTTTAACTTGGCTGTGACTACCAGTCTGAAGATACCTGAAGTATAAGCAAATGAAAGCAAGGTTTGATGAGTGGGAAGCCATGGGCACACCACACCACTGCTCCGTGTGCTACGAACTCAGAGCTGCCAGCCAACCCCAGACAGCCTTACGTGGGGACAGAGGGGCTTGCCAGGCAGGCCACGAGGGGGGCAGGCACTGGGATTTGCTTTTCTTTCCTGATCTCCCTTCAAAAAACATTGAAACAAAGGAAAAGAGGATAGTAACCACCTACTGAGCTCCTGGGAATGTACTTTTTTTATGCTACAGCATACAAAATGCAGTCAGGCGAGATTCATTTGTTTTAAATCCTTGCATACCTATGATAGTGTACTTTTTTCCTATACATTTTTAAGACCTACAC
The DNA here is from genome assembly GCF_019232065.1 of Centrocercus urophasianus. Classification (NCBI taxonomy): domain Eukaryota; kingdom Metazoa; phylum Chordata; class Aves; order Galliformes; family Phasianidae; genus Centrocercus; species Centrocercus urophasianus. Next base: position 6,057,440 of record NW_024885344.1, read on the forward strand.
ACACGCAAAATCGCTTAATTTTGTTAATGCAATATTAAATGCACACTAAGCCCAATAAAAGTCATTTCCCAACGCTTTATGCATTTATCATGAAACCACTAGCAGAATTCTTTACAATAAAAATGCTAGCCGTATACATGACCAAACTAAATTATCTCGGGAAATGGCTAATATCTGACCATGTGGAAACATTAGAAAGCAGGGCTTTGTTATGGGACTAGAAGGAAAAACTGTCTTTTTTTTTTTTTTTTAAAAAAAATTTTAAAAATAAAAATATTTTTAATAGGAAAAAAAAAAAACTGCAGCTCCAGGAAATTTTCCTCAATCAATTCAATCTGTTGTGCTGGACCTTAAAAACCCATTAAAAACAACCATGATAAATTTCCCAGCTTATTTCAGTGCATCACGCAGAAGACAAAGGAAACTGCAATTCAACAGAGAAAAGAAAGAAGAGAATGGAAAAAGCTGATAGAGTGTGCATCAGTGGTAGCAACATCCTCGCTCACAACAACAGGCAAATCTGCACCACAAAGGATGGTAGGAACAGAGGGGATGTGTGCAGCTGACAATGGCACCCCAAAGTAATGACTTCCAGGAAAATCAGTTGTTCCAAATGGTCAGCACGCTGCTGGGAAGCAGTTGAGTCACGACTTTCATAACATCACAAATTATTCCAGCCTAAAAATTGAAGATCAGGACATACAGCCCGGGTAAGACAACTATGGGGATAATATCCTATACAAACTGCTAATGTGAACACCTGTTTTCCATTATTAAACCTTACTGAATCCATGCAAGTTCGAAGGTTTGACCCAATATTTAATGCATGGTCATACACAGCAGATCATATTTCAAATAATATCAGTAAGAATGGCCTTGTTGACCTATTTTTCCATTGAACTCTTTGTACACAGTATCAGTTGTAACAAGTACACTTTGTTTGCTGTTGCTTTACTTTTTTCCCCTGGGCAGGACTTGGGGGTGGATTTTATAGCAAGTAGTTCCAGGATAAGTATGTGCAATCTGAATCCCTAATCACGGTGGGGCTCATTTACTCCACTTCCATTGATCTGCTTTCTGTCCTGTAGGAGCAAGTCCTGCTCACCCACCTTCTTCTGAAGGGTAAAGGACAGCCCTAGCACAGAGAGTCACACCAATGCTGGGACCCCAGCCCCATGCACACACTGCACACATTCAACCTCTGCCCATGACTGCTTTAGGCAGCTATCCTGGGCTCACACGTGGTCACCCTGGGATGACAGTGAGACGTAGGCTCGAAGAATTCCTCTTCTTTGGCTCTGTTGCAGCTGCTTGGCTAAAGGCCTCTGGACTCCTGGGGACTTGCCTCATTTCTGAGCTGTCTGAGTAAATGTTATCATCCAACATTGCTTTGCTATATTACTTCCCAAACCTATTGGGTCTCTGATGCCTGCTGGAACTGTTTCCAAGAACCCTCCCCTTGAGACAGTAGAGTACACATGAAACATCACTACTTGTGCTTCATACTTCTGAGCAGAAAATCTCTGAACCAAAGCTTGCATTTTTAATTGATCAAAGTCTACCTAGGAAATAGGTAAAATAAGTTGAAAGTAGATCAGTGCAAACAATACACATTCCTTCTAAACATAAAGTTGTTAGGGCAAGATTAAGTCATTTGATTCTCATGTAGCAAGAGAAGCATAGCAGAGATGCAAGTCACTGAATTTATGCACAGTCCCTATAAACAAAGCAAAAAAAAATACAGACAGCTGTGGGATGAACCATCACTGAAGTAAATATATTGGTCTATCAAAAATGATTGAAGACTGACAATAAAAAGGTTATACATGCTATAAAGAAAGAGAAGGCAAAAACAAAAAACCAACCCACTGAAAAACTCCCACCTGCACTCACAAGGAAAAATGGACTGGAACAATAAAACACAATGGCAGTGCCTGTACATCTTTGATAGCTGCCCCTCCCAAGAGCTGGAACAATTTTGCTATAAACCCAGCAAATGAAAATGTGAATGTATGAGCAATTGTCAGGAGAATTCAGATACCTCGGGTCCTGTAGGCAAAGAAGGAAGGGAGAAGGCACCACTTTTAATATTTGTACTTATTGATCATGCTCTCCACACCTGAAGCCTGCTCAATCCAACAGAGACCGTACAGTTAAATATTCAATGCTGCCTTCAAGGTAGTTTCAGTGCTGCTAGCAAATGCCTCTTCCCCTCTAGCCCCAGCACAACCCATTACTTCGACTCCCCCAGAAAGAGGGCAAGCAGCGACAGCCTGCAGATTTTGAGGGTGTCAGCCAGAGCACATCATGTGAACAGAAGCCTCCAGAAATGCAGTATTCAGAATGGCATGTTCAAAGATGCATGGGATGGGGAATTATTCAGAATGCAACATCTACAGCACTCATATGTATGTATAAACACAACAGAGTATCAATGAGGCATCAGGGGCTACTTTTTTTTTTTTTTTTGAAAGTCTAGAAGTTATGTTTTTATTTAAGCACTTTTCTAAGAAAACCAACAGCAACTATTTTCATAAGCCCAGTTCTGTTTTTTACTATTGATGAAGATCCAGTTGTGCTAGTTACTGCACAAAAGCATACAAAATGCCACTGTCTCAAGAGAAATTTAGGTCTATAGTAAAAGTACATTTATTCACTCCAAGTATTAACCTTACAATTTTGCAATACATTTAGCTGCCTCAAAAATCAGAATTTAAATTATTTTAGTAGAAAATAATGCAATAATTAAAGGTCAGCATTTGTCCATGTGATGTTACACTACTATCTGATCTGCTTTAATCCTTGCCTCTCTAGATTTCCTGCTTGTAGACTGACTTGCTCATTCTCCTATCCCAAGCACAGCTTATTTATTACCTGATGGACCAAATGGACAGTTAGTGAAAACAGAAAATCATTAAGCTGCTTTCACACTACTTTGTTTTGCCCTTCAGAGTATTTCATATGATGTTCCATGGGATAAGAGGTCCCCAAGAACCAAGATCCTCTTATAATGTCATTTTTAAAAGACACTGCAGCAATTCCCAGTGTCCTTGCCAAACCCTTTTTCAATAAGATAGATTCCAACATTGAGAGAAAAGCTTGGATTATTGCTCAGTGATAAAATGGCTACTGCAAGCCCTTGCAGAGTCAGAACATTGCTGCCAGCTCATTCCTTTTTCTGTAAACTACTTTGAGATGTCTGGATACCAAACCTGATTTTATTCAATAGGTATCATCATTCAGAAATCCAAGTTATATAAACATGAGAGAAACCTAAAACATTGGGTCAAATCCTCATATAGTCCTGGCTCCATGCTTTAACAGAGCTACACTGAAATAAACAATAGCTTGAATGTTCAGAGCACTACTTTCAAGCTTGCTTACATAGGGGAAGAGAAGAGATTCGTGACAAGAAGTGGTTTGAATTCTAGTACAGTTAGACTAGGAAAAATTCCTATGGGGGCATAGCTGTACCAATATAACAACTGCTGGAGGAATTGATCCCTTCTGTCCTTGATTTAGTTAGTGCCATTCTGGAACTTCTGTGTTTATACACGGGATGAGATGCGGGCTTTTTTTGACATGATGGTAGCTGTTTAATTACACCTGTACAATTTTATCAGTGCGACTAAAATAAATCCTCCTTCAAGACAAGTCTTCAGTTTTGCTACCAAATTTAATGGAAGGAAGGGAAGATTCACAATCCCCAGGGTAATGGTGGCCCAGCTCATTCCACACTCCCCAAGCCAGAAAAAAAAAAAAAAATAGCATAACAGCTCAAAAAAACTTCTTTCCCTGTAGTGGGCTGCACTTTTGCCTATTGCCTGATGAAATCATAGCCAGTTCACTACCAGCAGAAGGTCTGACATAAAGCAGGCTCTCCAGGGAAGGAAGAGAGGCAGTCAAAGAGAGAAAAAGGGTAATTTGAAGATGGTGCCAAACCAACAACGAAAAAGGAGATATTTTGCTCCTTTTACAACTAATAAAACACAGAAGACTAAAATTGATCCCCAGACTAATAAGGTAGAGGAAAAACTAAAACCAATATATGACAAAACAATAAAAAAGTAATGAAGAGATTTATGGAAGTACATAAAAACCTTGGAATGACGCAAAAATTTTCAGGTCAGATTACTGTTTTCAGCTCAACATGGATAAGGAAATAAAGGAGGAACAAAAATTAGAGTATGGGGGAAAGATGGCAGAGGGTAGAAGAGGATAGGGGGAAGGAAGAAAACAAAGCCAGAGCAAATGTCTACAGAAAAAAAATACAGCCAGAAGCATGAAAATGATGTCTACAAAAGAAACTTATCAAGGTAAAAATTAAAACAGAAAACCAAGCACTCCAGAGCCAAACTGGTGGAATTATGTAAGGACAAGAGGCAGTAATAGAATGGTAAGTTTCTCTCTGCATATACCTGGGCAAAGCAGCTGCGGTAATCCTCAAAGAGGATAATATGACAATTTCTAAGAAAATAAGATGCCACCACCCCTAAGACACAGTCCTTCACCACAGCTGGGTCCCCTTGCAGTTGGAGATCTTACAAGGCCTTTGGTAAGGACTCCCCAGCACGCAGAGAAAGCTCTGACCAGAAGCAGCCTCCTGGAGTTCCTGGCAGAAAACTGGAATGCGCAACTGGCTGCTGGTTTCCAGCCTCTTCTCTGCACCCTTCTCCTTGTTAGGGAAGGGAAATCCTTTTTGCTTGATGCCTCCTATAGCATTTGAGACGGTAGACATGAGTTGTTCTGGATTTCTTTCTGCTGCCACAAAGAAGGGTAAACTGGCAGCAGGAATCAAACTGGAAAGGCAGTAATCTCAAGAAGGGGAAGGGGCTGAGGGTGATGATGCATTTTCCTCCTTCTGTGTGAAGAAAGAGGAAATGATTCAGGAGTTTCCTTTAAAATTTACCTTGTGTGGCACAGAAAACACCATAGTACATACGTAATCAGATACATAACTGGTGAAGTCAGTGACCATTAATAGCTACTGGACATGATGTATTATATGCATCTGCTTCAGGTTTGCAGCAGTGCTTCTGGATACTACAGAAAATTCTAATAAAGCATTGATTTTGCTGTGCATATCATGTAATACTGCTACTTTCCTATACTTTCAAATAAGATACTAGAAGAACGACCCAGATTTTTCAGTCTTTAAAGCCCTCAGCACATTTCTTTTCAAAAGGTGGAAAAGAGAAAAAATTACAAGGTGAATTTCACAGCCTGTTAAGAAATTTAAGGAAGGCAGGTTCTGGTAGATGGTGAAAAGGATAGATTCAAGGTGAAATTAAATGTAGTAAACTAGTTTTTGTAATTACGGTGTTCACTCAGAATGTTCCCTCCTCCTCCTTTAAATTAAGATGATACATGCTGATATGCGGGTACTGATCAGAAGTGTCACACAATAAGATGAGGCAATCTGTTAAGCAGTGACATCCCCAACCCTTTAAAATGATGATTTTAAGCACTAATTAGCTAAGAAGCAGGCAGTACAGATCAAAAGATCACCTGCATTGTATATTAGATGTAAAACGCTACTCAGACAGCATGTTTTCTAAAGAAGTAGTTTTCAAATAATCTTAACCTTGAGCTCACAAGGATTATGCTTTAACAGCTGAGTGCTGCGCTACCGATGCGAAAGAAAATGTGGGCTCTAGGAGACACCTGCCTGGGAGCAAGCAGGGGTGAAACCTGCACTCAGCCACAGCTGCAGATGAAGAAGTAGAAGTAGACCATGATTCAGTCAAGTTCCTCCAATGCTGAGGCATGTTACAAGGGCCTGCACTGCTGCTTCAGAGCTGGTGTAACTCTGTCCAACCTCATAGAGCCTTTCCATGTCCAGTCAACACCAACTCCATGGAGATGTCCTGAGCAGGGAATTTCCCTCTGTGCAAACACTAATTCACTGAAGCTACAACCACATCAGATTACACAGAAATGAGCATTAGGAACATGGTACAGCTGACCGACGCTCTCTTTTGTTGCCTTGCCAAGCACATATAAAACATCCATCTCCTTTGGTTGTATTTCACACTCCCTTTCCAGAGCTGTAAAAGATTACATCCAGTCTTCGACTTAGTCTGCTTGGACAGCTGCAATAAAGCGATGGAGCAGTCAGAGATGGAGGAGAGAAGCTTGGAAAAAATGCAGCAGGGTGCACATGCCTGCACGCAGTCAGCCCAGGAAAATATTTGAGGTCTCAGAGGAGACAGAAGGTTTTGATGCATCACTTGCATCAAACTCGCACCCAAATGGCTTCACCTGCACTGAAGGCTGGGACCACGACATTTCAATGGGCCTTTGAGTCCTATGTTTGTGAATACCCAGAGCAAAAGGGTCTTTGGAGATGAGACCGCAAGAAGCTATAGTGACAAAATAAAAAAGTCTTCACAGAGTAGACAAGCTCATACTGTATGGATCTTGTGGGAGGTCACAGTCTACATTCAAGATTTTCTCCATGGCTAGGAAGAGCTCATAAATAAATGCCTTCAACATTACAAGTACACAGAGCTTCAATTTGCAATGTCCCAGAAACCAAAGCACATTTGGAACACACCAGAATTAAACTAGTCAACTAATTTACCATAAATTCCGCCTATAAACTGCATTCCACAGGCCTCTGTACACCAAACTTAAACTCTTCACAATGAGCGGCAGCCCACAAAACCCATTACACTGCAACAATAAACCTAGACTCCAATTCTCTAAACAGAGTGGCATGTCACCTTTTGGGTAAAGCTCTAGGCACTAGTCTCATAAAAGACTATGTCTTCAAGACTAATTAGCTCTAGATAGAAGAGAAACTGGTGATGATATTTCTCTAAATAATTCTCACGAGTTGTTCCAACAGCTTGATTTAACTACTGGGACTAAATGCAACCAATACCTAATAATGGTTAAGTGTGGGGAGTTGGGTGGAAATGTACCATTGCACTGTGGCACTGAATTTTAGCCAGAAAAATTGCTAGGTTTGGGTTCTTTTTAAAAAGGCTTATTAAAAACAGGTTACTGTTAGCAAATTCTAGAAGTGTTGATTAAAAACAAAAGGGAGGGTTGTGCTTTAAGAGTTTAACAGAAGAATATTAAGATTCCCCTATTGTTCAGTCAATTCTTGAGATAATCTTTTCCATCTCAGAGAGAACGGCTAGCACATTACTCAGAGGAACAATAAAATTGTCTACATGCAAAGTGCTGTCAAAAGAGAGGGTGGAGAGGAGGGAGAAATATTTTTCTCCCCATTAACTTCTTTCAGCTACAATAAACCTAGGTGCTTATGTGTACCAGCAGCAGTTAAAATATTTTTCAGCACAAATGTAATTGTTTCTCTTACAGTGCTGACTCATCAGGGTAGATAAACTTCTGCCTAACTTGAAGCAAGTTGAGTAGCACCATTGACTTTAATGGTATTACTCTTGTTTTCAAAGTTAGAAACATGTTTAAGGGTTTTCTGTGTGATGTCCAGAGGTTGTAAGAATTTAGTGGAAAAAGATAATTATTTCACAACAGCAGTTATAGGTGTGTTCAATAATCCTTTAAAGTCAAAGGGCCTTATCAAAATACAGAAATGAAAAGACTGTGAAGAAAAGAATCCTGACAGATTCTGAAAGCCTCAACTCAGGCCAAAAAATTGTTTGGCTTTAAGAAAACAAAAATCCAAGCAAGTGAAGCTACCAAAAATCTTTATCAGTTTAAATGCAAGACAGAGATTACGAGGAGCTGTAGATCAGATACAGGAAGCTTGCTTCAATTCTCTCTCCTTTGCTTGCCCAGGAATGATTTTCTCTAACTGAAATATGAAAAGTGAATTGCCTACATTATCAAAATACAGAAAGGGCCACGGGAGAGGTAGAAAGTCCATTAGACCCCCAATGTAAAAGAGGAAACCAAACAGGGTAAGATTGTTTCATAAAACTAAATTAATTCTTTGCGTGAGCCGTCAGAGACAAAGATGAGAATGCCTGCCCTGGGATTACTGTGGAGAGACACTAAGAGTTGAATAAAGCTGAAAACCAAGAGGTAAAAAACACAACAGCAACAACAAACAAACAAACAAACAAACAAAACCCAATAAGCTTGTGAAATTAAAATGGCAGCACAAAAGGTGCTTCACCTTTCTTCAGATAAATTAAGTGCATGATGAAGACACCAGTTACTCCTGCAGGATGAAATCCTGCCCTTGTCCACTTCAGGTCCTCAATACCGTGTTTAAGGAGAGAAACTGACTCATGAAAAGTTCCAGGCTTCCAAATCCCACAAAAGCATGTCTGTACATAGAAGGGAAAAGCCCCAGATCTCTGCAGGGACAGACCGGTGTGCCTCAGCCCTGCTGCAGAGGCCAGCAGCCACAGCAAGAAAAGCCTGTTTTTTGTCCACAACCGTTTGACTCGGGACTCATCTGCAGGAATGCTAACTAGTGCCATCTGCAGCAACCATTTTTTCAGGAGAGGAGAAGTCAAGCATTAAGACAGAACAAACTCCAGCTGCATAGACTTCTGAAAAGCTGTCAGCTGCCAGTGTAGTTTACAATCACAACTAAGCCCTGGACACATTTCAAGTTAGTGACTGGCTACATGATCTATCCTAATCCTTTAAACCACCCAACCATTTAAGTGACCAGACTAAGTCTTGGTTCCAATAATGATCTATTAGGAAACTATTCAAGTCTTTAATCAAAAAAAGAAAACAAACAGAAAAAACAGACAATGTATAATTTTGTAAACACCTGAATTGTCTGCCCTATTTTAAGTTGCTTACTTTGTATTACTTTAAAATGTGTTGAAGCAACCTGCTGCAAAACAAGAAGGGAATAGAACTATATTCACATCTGTGTTCTCATGAAGTGCTCCAGGAGTGCACGTGAACCCATTTTTCTACCTGTATCTTGACATTTTTTCTGTGATAATGTGCTGATCATGGGATGCTAATGCAGGAAGCCAGCAGAAGATCTGCACAGGTAGCTGCAGTTTGCTGCTGATGGATTCAATGAGGACTGACACTGGTTTAAAACCACATCTCAGAAACATTCTCATTAATTCCTCCCTGCCATCAGAAAATGCAGATTTTGAGCTTGTTGACTTCAGTTAGCAGTACATAATCTGACAGCCCTGGACTCAAACTCTCTGCTGCCTCATTTGTAGGAGTGTTTTAATCCAACCTCATTCTTCTTGCTTCTTTTGAACCAGTTTCTTCACCTCTGCCTTATACTTTGTTCCTGTCCTGGTTAGCACTCATTCTACTACACAGTTGTTCACAATTCTTGCAGAAGGTTGAGTTGAGCGTTCAAGTGAAGGAAGAGTAAGCGTAGGGTTTGATCTGGTGCAAGTTGTTTCTGATGCAACAGGCAATGAAGAAAGAGCATCACCCCACAAATTGCGCCAAATTTAAATCTTTCATTCTTTATTATACACAGCAAGATCTACATTATGAACTCCTACATTCTTCCTCACATTCAAACGCACTGCCATGGCTGAAGGCAGAATAGATTCACTGATCCCAGAAGCAGTTACCTGCCTTGTGGCTGTGTTCTATTTTCTCATTATTCGCTGGTGGTGTATTGTTGGGCCAATAATCTGTTATTTATTCTCCCCCTCCAAATCACCAGTACTCACAGTACAGTTAAGTCATAATGATGCAATCACAGCAAGAGGGCACATGCATACAAAGCATGTATGTGAAGTAAAATCAAATCATTGCCTATACAGCTGTGCTAACATATTAGCAATTGCCATTCTGACTCTATCAAGCACACTACCCATTGACTTCTCCTCTTCACCACCAGAAGTTCCTTATTTCTTTGTCTCCTCTTACCAGCTATTTCTCACTAGTTGTCATGGTCTGCAATTGAAATAAAACAGTTGGATTTAGTGGGGTGAAAATAAAACATCAAAAAAGAATAACCTAAAAATAAGAGTCTAAAGTAACCGAAACCAAGACTACATTGCTTTCCAAGCAGGATATTGTTCACTTTGTATTTTTGCTTCGGAGAACCAGCACATACATTTTAGAGGGTAGATTTTAATTTATTTTTTTTTAAGATGCTCAAAAATACAGTCAAACCAAAGCCTATCACTTTGATGCATGAACTCATCAGAAGTGGTATCAGTGGCATGGCTTTTCCCCACTGAACAGAAATGCTCCACCTCTACTTTTACAGCAACCAGAGCTGTTCGTTTCCCCCTCGGCCTCCATCTTGGGCCACCTCTGTATGAAAACAGACAGTTTTCACAGCACACATTCACATCCAAAGACAATTTGCATTGTCTCTCCATATAAAAGAGTAATACCATCACCTCTCCTTTGGATCAGCACATAGGAGCGAAGAAAAAAATGCTTTTGTGACCTACAAAAGCCTTACTTGAAATAATTCTCTACGACTTGAGGCCTTTTGGAATGGAAGGGATATATTGTTTTGACTTGATTAAAGCTGAAAAGTTGATTTGACATCCTGTTGTCAAGGAAACCAATTCACACACAAAAGAAAACAGTTGTGATGGTATCATTCAGACTATTCAAGTGACCTTAGAAAGAAAAAAAGCCTTTAGTTCCAAAGATTTGTATTCAACTCACTTCACCACTGTAGAAATAAAGATCATTGCTCTTTATGCTTATTGGAAAGCAGTTTTCAATCTGGAAAAAGCGAAATGCCACATCTTCTTCTAACTGCCAGATGCAATACTTCGCTGGGGTTGTGCACATAAGCGCACCTACCATTTACTGCTATTTCAAAGAACCACAAATATAATCAAACAGATGTACAGAGAAGGAGAAAAAAATTCTTAAATTGACAGAACCACGATAAATACCCGCCTGACACATACCACACACCTATTGAACATCAGCTCAGTAAGTCAGGTTTCCAAATGTCTTCCTTCAACTACAAATCAATCTTACCTCAAACACAGCAATGTCTGAGCCCAACTTTGTTTTCCTGGGAAATATCAAAAGCAGCATTTATTCCCTGCCAGCATCCCAGGTCTCTCACAAATGAAGCTTTTCAAGCACACAATAAATGGTATGCAGTTACACTCAATCTGCCCACCTACTGGATCCCAAGGAGGGAGAGTTGTTCTTGCTGACCACTACCACCACCATCCAGCTTAGTAAGCAAAGCAGAGAAGCTTCATTCTCTGACAGCTATGGGTAGACTGGAAAAACAAAACTTTTTATCTATTTGCTCAAAGTCTGTAATTATATATTTCTTTCTCCCATGAGAAAGCCTCCTCTGCCTGGTCAAAAAACCAGACAACTAAATAGCAACTTGTCTCAAATTCAGCTTAGAAAAAATAGGTATGATATTAATAAGGAGGGAAATATGCTGAGGAAGGAATGTCACTGTTCCTACATTATTGTTATTTAACGTCATAACACCAAAGGTCATGGAGATAATAAGCTTCAGTCATTTTCCATTTGTTACACAACATACAAATTGCTACAGTGTTAATGAATATATTTCTCCACTCCTGGTCAGGCAAGACAATGTATAATTTTCTTTTAGACAAGTACCTAACCCTTGGAATTTGTTATTTCCACTACTTCTTTCAGGACTTTGTCCTTAGGGCTGAGCATAAATGCCACAAGAAAGCTGCAACTGGGGCTTTCTATGGCTGGTAGAGGTTGTTTGTTGTGGGGGATTATTTTTTTTTAAGTGGAAGACCATCCAAAGCATATTTATATTATTTACGAACAAATACACAAATACTTATATGGTATACTAATACTGTATCTTAAAAAACTTAGAGAACACTCAAAAAAAAAAAAAAAAAGATATCGTATATACTTTGTGGATATTATTTGATACCTAAATATTAAAATAATATTTATGCTAGAAGCACCAACTGACCACAGCAATAGAAGTTACTGTAAAGCAACAGTTAAAACCACGAAAACTGGAAAGCAGATCTTGGAAAAGAAATGATATTCACAGAAACATGGAAGTGCTGGGATGAAGAACCTTCTTCACTCCTAATAACCTGCTAAGGGAGCACAACTGAGCTTTAGAGAGGAATGCCTCATCTCTAGACTGTATTTCATTGTATTTTAAGATTAATATTTCTGCATAAATAATAAATAGCAACAGCTGAGCCAAATTCACACTATTTCATAGATTGGTTAGGTTCTGTTTGTGTTATTTTGTTTAAGAAATTAAGTTATTATTTCTGCTCTTCACCATAAATAGAAAGAATGTGCAGATGAAAAAGGAAAATTGCTGCAGGTAGCTTTGTATAGTTCTGGAAAAAAAAAAAAATAATAATAATTTATATGGGAAGAATGAAGTCCAACACCAAATACTGAAATAAAACAAGCCAATGCTACTTTTTGTGTGTGATCAAATAACATCCACATCTATCACCCAGACTGAAATATTGCACTCTGCATTTTAATGAGTAGCTTGTCGTGGTATATTCTCCTCTCCCTAGCAATAAACCCAAACCAAAGCAAACAGCAAGAACCACAAGAGCAGAAAGCTGATGGTACAGCTAAGCTTACCCACAAATAGGTCCATACTCCGTTATGAGTTTTGTGTGGTTTTCCCAAAAGCCCTGGGTAAAAGAAAAATATCACAGTATTTTAGAACAGTACTTAACAGAAATCCTATTACACAGTGCTGCTAACACTCACACCAAAGCTCTGAACCTCAACTGTAAGAGCCACGGTATTAACTCAATCTCATCTTGCTCCCTTGGCCCATTTCTGAACGAAGAGTCTAGAAAGGATGAGTGAAGGAAAAATATCTGGCAAGCCATTAAACATGTTTCCATTGGACTCCCACACTTCAAAATATTGGTTTTTTGTTTTTGTTTTTGTTTTTTTAACTAACTTCATGATCAAGGTCCTTACTCATTTTTTTCCAATATGCGCGTGGATGGAAAAAAAAATGATACTATTATTATTATAACATAGTATATGCCTTACTACACACTAAAGAAATATAGGTAACATTGAAAGATTGTCTCGGGCTTTTTGAGTTTTTGGGTGTTTTTTTGTTGTTTGTTTGGTGGGTTTTATTGTGGGGTTTTTTTAGTGATTTGGAATTTAGCAAAGGCAGTCCCCTGGGAGATTCCGTAGAATAGTAAGCAGATTTATTTTAACAAACTTTTGGAATTTACACCGTGCTTGATTTTCATAATTGATGAAAATTGGTATCCATTTATATAAATCTGTCTGCGGCTGAACTAAACTGTTAGTGCCCCAAATGAATTCAAATTGATTAATCTGAAAGAAGGTGTGTAAAATCTATTCCCAAAAGTGACTATAAAGAAATCTGTTTTTAACAAAACTGCAATATTTGAAAGTCATACTGCATTGTGTTTGTAACTTATCTATGGAAAAATAACACATTTGACTGCATTAATCTGCATTTATATTAATTCAAGATAGACTATTGTGATCTGTCTTCATTTTTCAAAGAAAACTCACTGGCAGAGTAGAATGCTTACATCTCATACTGAAGCTTTCTTGTTTTTAAGACATGCTGCAAAATATTAGCTAGAACAATATAAACTATTATAAATATATAAAATACAAACATAAATAAACAAGACCTCATAACATGCATGCACACTAAAAAGAAAACCTGTTAATCATAAGTAGCTACCTCATTTATCACCCCTGGGTGCTAACTTAGCAGCCAGATGAGTAAAGTACTTGTCACCACCTTCATTCCTCCTTATATAAAGCCACTCAATTCTTTCTTTTTAACACAAGTGTGCTTTTTTATTTGATTTCTTCTTGATGGTTTGGTTTTTATCCTGGAGTTTATATGTTTATATATTTAATGGGACAAAATGCTTCCCAAAGCCCACCCAGTCCCAACACCATGCCATGTGCAGGGCTGCCACTCATCAGCTCAGGCTGCCCAGGGCCCCATCCAACCCGGCCTTGAGACTCCAGAGATGGGGCACCACAACTTCTCAGGGCAGCCTGTGCCAATGCCTCACCAACCTCTGTTTAAAGAACTTTCACCTAATATCTAATCTAAATTTCCCCTCTTTTAGTTTGATGCCTTTCCTCCTTGTCCTATCACTATTAAACAGTGTGAAAAGTTGGTCTCCCTCTTGTTTGTAAGCACCCTTCAAGTACTGGAAGGCTGCAGTGAGGTCTCTCCAGAGCCTTCTCCAAGCTAAACAAGTCCAAATCCATCAGTCCTTCTTCATCCTTTGGCTAAGCTTTCCTATGGACTGCAAGAACACATGTACATATTGCCCACGTACCCACCAGCTGTGCTCTTTTGAGCCAGCATGAGTTCAACATTTACAAGAAACCTGTGCTTCAAATGATTCTGTGAAGAAGCCTTCCAGAAAGCCGGCTTCTTGGAAGCACTCTGACTTGCTGCCATAGTAGGGTCAGACAGAGCACTTCTCAAATCAGTCCTGTTAACCGATAACTGGTTTTCCACCTCGCAATCTCCTAAATGATTGTACTGGCTTAAAATTAACTAAAATTAACTCCCATCTCAAACTACAGACCTGAAGGACAGTAGGAGGGATGGAGTTGAAAAACAACCAAGATAATCAGGACAAAGCATTCTTGGGAGCAGAGGCAGCCCTTGTTTGCCACACCCCAGGATGCACCATCATCCAACTCTGCCTACAGTCCCAGCACTACCTGACCCCACCAGCCACACCAGTCCTGCTGCTGTCCTGGTGCCAGTCTGAGGCTCCATATGGTGTGGTGAGCATCCAGAAGAACACCAAGCTGCTGGTGAAACACCAGTACACTGCTTGCACCAAGCCTTGAGAGGTGGCAGTGACCAGAGCACAGGCAAGGGAAGGTATGTGTGAATCTCTATCTGCAGCCAGGAAAATAGTAAGGAGATACAGTTGAAAAGGAACAGGAAGAGAAAGCTGAAGAGACAAAAAGGTAGTAATGAAGAAAGCATTACTGCATTTGATAAAAGCTTCAGAAATGCTACAAAAGGAGTATTTCTTTATTTGCTTACCATTTGCAGTTATAAATCAACATCAACATCCCTATCCAAGTCCCTGAGAGATTTTCAGCTGACTTCCACAGGTATAACCTTTCAGCTGGATGGAAATGAGGGCAAAGTGAGATACTAACATTTGATAGCCATGGAAAAAAGCCAATGGACCATCTCAGGTGCACAGTCAGGAGATACGTCACATCCACATAGGCCTGTCAGATTTGCAGCATCATTCCTGAATGCAGCTTCTAACAGACAACTACCTTGAGGACTTCCTCTTCCTCCTATGAGTCATGTTTGAAAACACAGCAAGCCTCGTAAGTGCTACTGGCAACTTCATTTCTTTTTTACACTACCCAATGTCAATCTGCTCCAAAAGCCATTACTGCAAGTTTGTCAAGGTTTATAATTGCAACTGTTCTACAGAAATGGAGGCAGAGACTTCTACTCATCTCCCAAAGACCACCCTGTGGGTGAGCACAAAGATGAGGAAGCAAACTGAGAAACAGTGGTTTAAACAGCCATAAGTGAAGAGCTATAATGATGTAATTTTTTGGGGGGGAGAGGTTAGTAAATTAGAAATAGGGAAAGATGTATTTTAGCTTTCATATGTCTCTCTATTATATTTTTAAAGGAAAACAGAATGAAACTGAAAAGCAAACCAATGTGCTACGTTATGAGGTGAGACCATGCACATCAGGAGGAATTGTAACACATTAAGCAGTAACAATGAAGTGTAAAAACATAGTAAGTGATGCTGTTCCAGGACAGAAAAATCACTTGGCCTCCTCTTTGTCTGGAAGCTACAGAGTATGAATTGTAATCAAGAACAATTCGAAAAGGGTTGGAGCAGGAGGGGGTATGACATCCTGCATGTGGCCCCTACATCGAGGTACCAGCCTGATGACAGTCCATTATCAAACAAGATAATACAGGACTATGAAAAGCTTCTTTCTCTAAAGAAACCGTATTTTCCAGCATCTGGTACGCCATGGAAACAGCAGCTCAAGTGAGCTGACTGCTACAAACCCAGAAGGCTTCTTTGTTTACATGGCTGGCGGTTGCCTTCCTACAGGGAATTTGCATTCTCCCGTTCCTTTGAGCATGCATCATCAGCTGCATCTGCAGAGAGAACACTATCAAGGCCAAATCCTGCTCTCCAAGATACAGGTGTAACCCCTATGGAAAGGAACAGGATTTAGGTCTGCATCAGCCAAAGCAAAATCTGGCCATTACCAACCATCTATCTCGAGATATCAAATATTGAGAGCTCAGTCTGACAGCATGTAAATCAAAGGCCTTCAGAAAGGGGACTGGGCTCAAGTACTCTCTTCCCTTTTTTCAGTAGATTCTGCCACTCCAAGATGGATTCATCTACCATTTTCTCCTTACTGCACATTCACTTTGCTAGTTCCTGACAGTTTCAAAAATCTGCAGCACTGTCATCTTCCTCTGCTGAAAATGGGTGTAGGTACAAAGCCAAAGATTTAGAAGTATCTAGTAATATTAACTAACATGAGGCATATCTGACCTATTCTTATTAGTTGCTCAATAACTACATATCTCCTGAGCTGAAAATTTGGACTTAAGAGACTTTAAGCTTAATACTCAAGCTTAAGGTGACCCAAATTGCATGAAAGACACTTTGCAAAATTTCAACTTGCTGCAGCTGCAAAACAAGGATTATGAAATTAACCAGAGTTTTTAAGGGTTAATAGATTTTTTTTTATTTTTTTTTTTTTCCCCAAGAGGATCATTAAGTGCTCTGGGCAATAGCTTAAAATCTGGGCTCAGAAAAGTGACTTTCAGAATGCAGTATGGATATATATGTGATGTGCCTATCAAATCCATTACAGGTAGAAATTATTACCCATGCAAGAACAGCCAAGAGAAAAAGGCCTCTTTTGTTTCACCTTTCTGAAAATCATCACAGTGATGGTATTAGATCAAGAGATCCTCTAACCTCTGAATTAATAAGATATGACAAAAATAAATCAAGGGTTTTTTTGTTTGGTTGGTTTGGTTTGGTTTTTTTTTGCTTTGCAGTTCTGTGTGCGTCAACCCTGACATGAAAAAAGCATACCTGAAGCCGCGGGGCAAAGAAGTACTTGCACAAGTGAGCACCACTAGGCTTGATGATGCCATTGGCGGCATAAACTGTTGCCAGTACCTGTTCATAGGGATCTGGACTGGCCACACCAACTCACTTCACTTATGTTCCTATAAAGGTCACTAGCTAAGACAACCTGGATTCAAATGTGTGAGTCAAAAGCCGAAAGACGCCACATCCCATTAACAGCTCTGCATATGCTCCACCCTCCCCTTCATCACCCTGTAATCAGACGTGATTCTCTGTTTCATGGTGATATTAACTGAGACATCATTGTTTGAGCGCATACCTCATATAAAGAGACAAAAATCTATACAGCTGTCTACAGTACAGAACAGCAATGAGTGACAGCATTTATAGGTGAGAATTTTACTACTGAATGGGCTTCACTGCCTTTTTTCCTTAGACTGTTTGGAAATGCTAACAGCCCAGTACCCTAATCAACATATATATACCAAAACACAAGCTAGAATTTAATTAGAGCTAACTAGTATCTGACTACAATCAACTTTGATGGAATGACCCCTAGACTGTACATCATTTCCAGTAATAACCCTAGCAAAAACACTGGGATACCAGCAGACAAAGAGGAAAACAGCATGAACTTCTAACCAGTCTGATTCCAAGCCACGTACAGTTTGTTTGCTTTGATCGTTGCCCTTAATAGCTGTCCTCTGTGTAATTTTGTTTAATTTATGTGTATGCCATTTTAGATTTTAAAAAACACACATAGCCCTTTCACATTTATTAAAAGCAGTCTTCCTACCCTTAATAGTTATTAAGAGAGGTTAGTGTTATGTAATTAAGTTAATCTTCATTTGTAAAGGCTAATTAACCGAACACTAATTGAATCTGCATATGAAAATTTGGACAATGTGTTCTCATTATACAGTTTAAAAAATTACCTGAACTAAATGCCAAACAAATTATATATTATCTTTTACCTTTTCAGGTCTTAAAGAAAACCTATGCTGGCAGGTTCCTGTTTGTGTGCTGTACTACTTCTTGCCATCTTCCATCAGCAGCTGTCATAATACAGTTTGAAAACCCTGTTTGAGCTCCTTGGCCAGAAAGGCCAAAGGCTCTCAGGATTGAGTCACTCACCCAAAGGATCAGATGGCTCAATATGCTTCAGTCATGCCAATTCACCTGCCCCAAACCTGAATGCAACTGCCAGCTCAAAGCCACCGGTGCAGTTTTGGCAAGGCACTACCCTTTCACCTCCAGAGATCATCTCCTAGTTAAGTACCAAGCAGAAGACCCAGGTCTCTCATTCTCCTTTGCCTGCATGTGCCTGCATTACAAGAGGGAGATACGCTTTGGAACCATTTGGGCCCTTGCTTGAGACATTTATAGTTTAAAACAATCAGGTTTCCAAGAGGGAACTGACAAATGCACATCATCCTTCCTGGTATTTGTTGTCTTTCTCCATTAAACAGGTTAATGGCTGATTCAAATAGGCTAGTAACCAAAGAGACGATGGGAAGAAGGGGAAACCAAGCAAGACTGACCTCAACGGCATTCACAACTTCTCACTACCATGGAACACACATAGACCTCAATTTTATCATTAATTCCATCACATCTTAGGTTCCATACTGTGAGCCCCAGCAATGTCTCCGTGTCATGGCTGCACAGAACAGCTGCCGTCAGTTACCATCCTCTTGTTCACCACTTCTGGCCCAATGGCAATAACCTGACACCTTTGGTGCAAGAAATACCAAACAGGAAGACTGTCAGAGAAGGGAATGAGAAATGGGATATAAGTTGTTTACTCCTCTTTGGGAAGGCAATGTTCTCTAGGTAACAGAACTATGGAAGATGGACACATCAGTATTACATTCTATCAGGTGGCATTCAGAGAAATTAGTACAGACTGTGCTCAGAAAAGTGCAGCCATGAATGGTGGAAACCCACAAGTGTCTCAAGGGTCACCCTTGGGACAAACTTGCTCAGTGCTTTGAGAACTGGCTGACATGAAAAGCAGAGAGACTTTAGCTGAGAATCCTAAGAATCCTCACCATTCTGGGTTGAAAAGCATCCTCAGCAAGTAGAAAGATTTGGATTGTCATCTCAGAAGAAGTGGATGACCTGAAGAACCTGAACAGCAACAGTGAATGAATCTTCACTTCAAAACCAGGCTTCGTGTTCTAAAAGGACTATGTTAACTCCAAGATTTTCTGGCATAAGAGATTGTTTGAAATGGATGGAGAAGAAAAAACTTGGACGGACACGTCAAACACAGGATAACAATGAACAACTAGTATGATGAAAAGTACAAATACAGTTACTCTAGAATATGCTTTCTCTAGAATGCTGCATGCAAATCTGACGAGCCACATTCAAAAGGAATGAATTAAAGATGGAACAAGTCGAGAGAAGGGTTACAAGGATCCTCAGGGAACAGAAGGCCTGTCTTACAAGTAGTAATTAGGAGAGTTCATTTTAGCAAACCAAAGGTTCATTTTAGCAGACCAAAGGAAGCAGATATGCTTGCTGTCTATAAATGTACAGGGAGTAATCATCAGGGAGGGAAAATATCTATTTAATATAAAGGCCCACATTACTAAAAGATCAAATGAGTATAAACTGGCCATGGATAAATGTTGGTAGGAATTAGATGAAAGTTACAGACTATCAAAGTAATAAGATTTTAGAACAGCCTCTCAGACAGAACAGCAGAGGCAGAAACCTCAAAAATGGTTTTGATGCAGAGCACATGATTGTATGCGAATACTCAGAATAACGGAGCGTAGGATCAATAACCCAGCTCATCTACTCCAGCCCCATGCTTCTTAAGGTGTCATACAGCTGCCTCCAGAACAAAAACGAGACTCTTCTCAGTGGAAATTTCATACATGCACTGCCCATGCACATTTTCAGTTGATTTTTCCTTAGCTTTCCAAAGCATTCCCACATAGAAATAGCCTCGGATATTAATTTGGTCAGCTGCAATGAGATTTTAGCATTCCTTTTGTCTTTTTACTTTCAATCTCATTTCATGTTACAAACTTCATTTCCACAACATCTCTGGGATGGTAAGTGCCCATCTGTCAGAGATGGGGAATTGGAAGTGCACAAGATTAAGCAGTTTGCCAAACGCCGCACAAGAAGTCAGTGGCAGAGCCAGAGATGAGCTGTAGGTTTCTCAGTCCTCCTTGGAGTCTTACAAAGCCATTCCTTCTCTGCCTCTGAAAAAGGCAGTATGTGAGATAGAAATATCAACACATTTACTCTGTTTATGAGCTTCCAAATGTATCACGTGCCCGAGGTTGCAAAAAAAAAAAAAGCAAGGGGGCGGGAAAAAAGCACATATATGATTAACTCTAAAGTGCTTTAAATAGAGGGAGGTTTCTTCCTCACCCAACTGTTATCTTAAGATTCAATTACTCTTATAATATGCATAGCTAGAAATAGAATTAGTCATAAAATTATCCAGGCCCCCAGATTATTCCAGCTGCTGTATTTGATTCTCCTGATTCTTGTAATGATTAATTCTCCAGACTGATTACAATGGCAAAAATAATATTTCTTTTTATCTATCTGGATGTTGCCTGCCATTAGCTTAGACCTTGTTTATATCTGCTGTAGAGCTATAATTGCAACCTTACTATTTTTATTAGGCCTACTGTCTAAATGTCTAAATAACACAAAACTGCTAGGCCCTTATTTTATTTAATAGTAAATGTCACAGAAGACACCTACTCAGGCTACTGTGAAACTTTATAGAAAACAGAAAACACATTATTATGAAGACATGCACACAGAGAAATACAATTTGTGCAATAAGTGTTCATGAAAGGCTCCATATGAGGTCTTACAGACTCACTGCAGTTTCTGAGCCTGTGATAAATACATATTTATAAGAAGTCAAGAAATTGGAAAAATGAGGTAAAGAAATGATGGATCTTGTTTCTGTTTGACTATATAATTTCCAATAAACCTCTTCTAAGTTGACATCTTCCCAAACTGAGTGCAGCTCTCTACTACACAAACTCTTCTGGTACATAATTCTACTGGATCACTAACCATCTTCATTGCATTTCTTAATATTACTACTGCCTCAAATTACAATAGGAAAATGGAGAATTACAGTGCTCTCTATAGGAGAGAATTCGTAGAAGACCATTGCAATGTGTACTTTTACTGTGTGCTCAATGTCTCTCGGATGGATTAGCATAAGCATTCAGCACATCACTGATAGTGAATGAGTTGTATTATTTTTTCTTGCTGGCCTCCTATACGAGGAGCGAAGAAGCAATTGCATGATCTAAATAATTGACAACTACTTCTTGTAGGACAGACGGGCAGACATACTAGCTAGTTCTACAGAAAATAAATATTTTGGGAGTACTCTGACAATGCAGTGCTGTTTTAGGGAGCAACAAATTGGCATGTGGAGAAATTAAAGTTGACATCTTCCCCAAGAAAGGGAGGCAGGGACTCTCCTTTCCTCCAAGGAGTTTCTAGAAAGTGCCATCCTTCTTCTCTGATGCAGCAACAGCGGATTACTTTAGGTTATAGAAATGTCATTTTTCATGATAAAAAGACAGTAACTGTCTCTCTGGCACAACAGAGTACAAACAGACTTTGAAATACATACCAGAACAGTTACATGCCCATATGTAAATCTTACATCTTCATTTACAAAATTAGAGTGGTGGTGTTTAACTCTCTTTTCTGATAAGGACTCCGGGCTATCTCACATCGCCTTAACTCACTAGCACCCCAGCAGGCATCACGTAGACAAATGGATTTCAAAGAAATGCTCAGCTTTACAAAGCAGCATTACTCCCTCAGCGGATGATAGTATTTCAGCATCCTCACAGATATTTCCATTATATGGGGCTAGGGGTCTCTACTGTGGTTTATAAATTGATTATAAAAATTAATGACAGTTAAGTATCTGTGACCACCATCAGAAATTATGAAACAAAGATCTGAAAGAACTAAAAGTCATCACACGCTCCATCTCTGTTCAGCTCCCAAGTTTTGATTGTTTACTGTGCCAACAAAGAACACAAACCTGGATCCAACTCAAAGCACTGCATGCAGAGTACTCCATCAAGGAAGAGAGCTGGAAAGAGCATTACATGTGACAGGCATTAACCGTTCCACTTAATGCATTACTGGAAGGTAGTCAGGCTACTTCTGTATTGTAACACAGCTGGACAAGCTTCCTCCTGTCCAATTTCTAACTTGTATGGATGCACACTTTCAAGCATGAGGGCAAAGAAGTGTCCCTAAAGATTGTGCTGCCCTCTGATGCAGAATATTGCTATCTGCAGCATGGACAGACCCATTTTTATTACTATCACTTCTGGAAAAGCCACAAGGATAAGAGCAGACAAATCTACTTGGCACACACACACAAAAGCCCCAGGTGAGTCCATACATTTAGAAATCCTCATCCTATTCATACAAACAAATGCTTAATGTGCTTCATCCTGGTCCCAAATGTGCAATCCACCAGGTAGGACAGACTTACCCTGAACCACAATGGTCAAAAACATGGTATAAGATCCTCAAGAGGACAGAACAGTCTTATTTCGCTTGGAATAAGATGAGTTACAGCCCCAACAGTTGCATCAAACCATGCTTTGTCTACCTTAAAATATTTACTCTAACAAATTCTCCTTGTTTTCATAAAGTAAGTAACTGTTCATGTTTCTCTAGAAGGCAGACAGTGTTTAAGACCCAAGCCATCCAGGCAGTATCTGGTAGTATCCAAGTACAGACAACAGACACACTGAAAAGCCATGTCAAACCTCCCTGGAATAAGACAGACTGAAACCCTCAGTTCCAAGCCCAGCACATGCTGGGCAGATCAGGGAGAACAGTAGGAACTGGGACAGGAGAGCACAAGGAAACTAAGCAGGAGTCTGCAGTGGAATGAGAATTTGGGAGAGCTGTCATGGTCAGCAAGGCCACCAACCAGCACTCAGAGTGAGCACAGGGGTGCCAGGACAAGGCACCGTCATTCCTTCAACTCTGCCTTGTCTACCTGTCTATCTGTTTTTTTTTTTTATACAATGAATCTGGTACCTACAGATACCAGATATTTTCTGGAGAGCTGATACATTCAGCTGCCATTTCACAGCTACACAGAAGTAAAGAGAGAGGCTTGGCACCCCTCATTCAGTACAAAAGCTATGCAGAATATGCACAAAGCATAAAGTTGAGAGCAACCACTGCCCTTCCCTTTCTCTGTGAATTTGCTGCATTCCTAGCAGATTGGGCCACTGGCAGAAAGGAACCACTGCCTAGGACAGAAGACAACTCCTCCATTACACCCTCATGTAAAGCAAAAGCAGGGACAGCAGAAAAATCAAAGACCTTATGAAGGCATCAGCTCAAACTGAAAACTGTCTGCTCCTATACTGTACTGCATTTTCTACTCTTACACTATCATATCACCACCATAATGCTGTTGAGAGGCTTTGGACACTCCTAGCTCCACTGCGGAGCCATATTGCTCAATAGTAGTCCCAAAGTAGGGGCTTTTTCTGGGAGACCCTCAAAGAAAAGGGGACTCCTATCTGGTAAATGACAAAATTCCAAATTATTGGCAACTTGAAGAACAAATTTGTCAAAAACTAAGAAATGAAATAATATGAACTGAAACGTTAACAAACAGCGCTAAAAATTTAAGCTAACATCAATGCTTGTTCCTGGTTTTCCCTCATTGAAAGGAGCTGGAACAGTCAATACTGGAGACTGGATCTTCCATTCATGCCCAGAGGGGCATCCTACCACATTACTGAGTATAGCAGAACACCCTAACAAAGGTAAAAGTAATCCAGCTGGTGTGAGACCTGGCAGCAGCCTATTAACTAGCTGATCTCTAAACCCAGCCTTTGCACAACAGGTGCATTAGGAAATACTATCATGACCAGAAGGTGGATGAGTTCCTAATTCACTGTAAGACCTCCGTGTGGGCTACATGAGGACTGAACAGTTCTAGGGCTGCTTAAACTCCAGGAATAATACTGCTGTTTCTCTCCCTTACTCCTTCCCCCCCGACCACTCTAAATACTTGGCCTCTCCATCAAACACAAGGGTCAACACCTCTTTTTAGTTCAAGAGCAAAAATATACAGGGTCAATCTGAAAGCAAAAATAAAAGCAAGGCCCCCATGAAGAGAATACATATCTATCCCTCACTCTCCTGATAAAATTTCAAGCTAAAAGTGTTATACACACAGACACATACATATTAGAATTTCTGTATGTTTATTCAGAACAGCCTCAGGTTAATTAAATGACAATGCAGGATGCCAAAGAAAATCATATCCTTCGAAACACAGACAGCTATCTCCACTCCTGTGGAACAGGTTATTTTGAGACGATGAGTGATTAAATTCAATTAAAGCAACAGCTTTGAAGCACCGGCTTCAGGGCAGGGTTCCTCTCTCCCAAAGATGCTTAACCTACTAGCTGGATGTTCCCTTCCTTCCAAAAGCTTTGTGGGGTGCAAGGTGTGAGGCAGGAGAAAGAACGTTAACAGTCTCTTTTTACCAGTTGTCAGAGGAGGTGGGGAAAAACAAACCACATGGAAAACAATTGGCAATTTGCGGTCTTGACCATTTAAAAATGAGTCCCAAAATAGTCTGCTAAATTGTTTCACCCGGAGCAAAATTACCCGTGGATACATATGTATGCACACATAAACACCATCTCTTGACGCAGTGCTGATGGTGACTGCAGTCAAGGAAGAAACGTTATTACATTGCACATTGTGAAAAGACCACAATACAGTAATTATTCTGAAAGGTTTTCACAAAGCACAATTATTAAGCTAACCTTATCCCATTATTGTTTGTTGCTATGGAGATAATATAATCAATATATTTTCTGGATTGATTTTTTTAATACTACTAGCACGTTTCACAATACAGCAAGATTTAATGCATTAACTGATTTTAGTTTATGATTGGCAAAGTCTTGAGGCAATAGATTGCAATCCATCTCACGCCTATTATTCCATCAAGACATTAATGCCAAAATCTGTGCTTCAAAAGCAAGTTTTCCTTGTTGAAAAAGAGAAAAAGGATACTAATTTCTCTGAAGAGACGCAATGTTTCAAAAATGAATTTAAACATTTTTTCACATTTTTCCAAAGCCAAACAAAAATAGCCAGACTGACTACAGAAGCAGCAGAAAAGCAAACTGTGTTTGAACCCTGAACTTCAGATGCTTTTTATTCCCGGGGATTTTTTGAGCCATTATCCTTCTTGTAATATGAACTGCAGCAACAAAAGACTCTGGGAAAGAAGCAGCAATTGAAGTGCTGAGCAAGAATCCATTGGATGCAAATGCATTTTACAGCAACAGCTCTTTCTGTGCAGTCATGGAGGAGTCAAGCAGTAGCTGTTCCCACGTCCAATGAAGACATCAGACACTTCACTGCTGATCTCAAGGTGGTGAAGCAAAACTGTTGTAGTCAGTTTCTTCACCCACAGAACCCCAGGAATCTCTTTTCTAGGTCTGCCTCTGCAGATGATGAAATGTTTGCAAACCAAGCAACTGCTGTGGTGTGGCACAGTGGTGAGTCTGCAAGAATTTGAGTCTCAATCAGATCTTTGCAAGCCAGTAGGTAGTACACTATATTAAGAGTCTTTTGATAGTGACATTTCATCTGGTTGCCTCTCGTAGGAATAGATGGACTCACCATTCTGCAAGGTCTCAAAGCCTGTTAACATATCCTTACCATGATAACGCAAAGAGGGATTTTTCCTCCCTTATGACTTGAGCTATGCTAAGCTACTTTCCCCTCATTCACTTTCAGAGATGATTGTATTCCAGCAGCATGGTCTATTCTCAGGTCAGAATTTACAAGTGCAGCATACTACATCTTTGGTGACTAAATAAAAGGAGTTATAGCAAAACATGAAATTAACAACATCCAGTGATTCTGAGAATCAGAGTTACACTTCTATGTTCTGCAGCAGGGATTTTGCTGCCTTGGGTTATGCACCAGTATATGGCCACTGACCACAGTGTATACAACTACATGCATAAAAGGTGAGACTATTCATTACAGTAATTCCACCTTCTATCCTCCCTAAAGGCATCAGATTAGGTGGCCTTGTCTTGTCTACTTGATGTGGGCTGGGGCCCAGTAACTTAACTTCTGGACTGACTGGAGGGAATCCATTAGGAATGATTATTTGCAGATTAAATTTGTTGCCTGTGCAACACATCTGGCCCTTCTGGCCCAAGGGATAAGTAAAAAAGAGTTAGGAATTCACATTCACATCCCACCCCCTATAAGACCGCTCTGCTGTCACTAACCCAAACAGAGCCAGGAAATATTTATAAGCCACCTTTGTCCTCACTGGTCTGCACAACCAGGTCCTTTTCTTCCACAGTGTCTCTGATGGATTCCACTTTCATTAAAATGTCTCTGAACTGCTGCCTTGTTTTGCTTTGCTTGTGAGCACAGCTTTTTCTTTACCTTAGTAAACCATCTTTATCTCAACCCACGAGTTCTCACACTTGTACCTTTCCAATTCTCTCCCAGTCCCACCTGGGAAGTGTGGGTGAGTGGCTGCATGGTGCTGAGCTGCCTGTTGGGGTCAATCCACAGCACGTAGGCATGTGTCACAGTGGACAAGATAGGCACATACATATGTGCCTTTCCACTTTGATTACTTTTATGCTACTTTATAAAGGATTCTTCTGCCAGATAGAGGTTAGAAAAGTAGGTGTGATACTCTGATTCAAACAGGGTACTGTCACATGTGCAGCCTTAAAAAGGACACCATCTGCTAGTTTATTGGCACAGTGAAGCATTGCTTGATACACATCATTGTTTCCAATATAAAGAAAAACTTATTTGTTTCATACCACTGACTACATGCTGTCCACCATAATGCATCATCATGCAACTACCCTGAAATTCTGCAAAAATAAAAACTAATTTAGCTGTGGTTGGTCAGGGGATATCAATTTTGGTAACAAGAATGACACAATTATGCTCCCAAGCAACCAGTCTCACTAGCAGATAGACATCACCTCCAGTAAATTGGCTGCAGGCCTCATTTTAACATTCATTCAGATCGAGTAGATCCCACAAGTGAGACTCACTTCACCTCAGTGTTGCAGGAGTAAGATGCTACCTAGAAAAAGTAAAGCAATCAGAGTCCCACAAAAAAGACTGATGCTAATCACACTTTGCTTATGTAGCAATTACAGAATGTATCTATCTTCTTCTAAACAAAGATTACATTTATTTTATTATTTATGAACCAAGTCACAAAGGTATCTATGAAAAAAACTCAACGTAACTCCACAATGCAAAGAACAAATTCTGCTGTTGGAGGATGCTGAGCTCACAAACAGCTGAGAGCCAAGCAGCATTGCGAAGCACTGCACAGAGGCATCCATTGCAGGGAAATCCTGCCTCTGGGCAGCAGAACTTCTGGAGCTCAGCTCTGCCAGGCCAGCTGACCTTGGCCAGTAGGTTGATCCACTGGCTGCTGTTGGAAGCTACTGGGTCCCACAGACTCATCTTTTGTACCTCTCCTCACATATTTAACTCTGCTTTAGCAGAAACAGAGAGAAGACAAAGACCACACACGTTGCCAGCCCTTCCACAGGTCACATCAGAATGCAAAAGGTCTCATGGACCTCCTTCCCTGCTCCCATCACAGCTAAATACAACCTAATCCACAGCCCTTTGCCCCTAACTATGCGAAAAGGTCGATCCAAGCTGGGAGCCTGGAAGCAAAGCCGGCAAAACCACATCGCAGTCTCAGAGCTCCCTTTGCAGGCTCCGTAACAGTGCAGTGCTTGGGGAGATGGGAGCTGTTCAAATGTTTTGACAGAACATGCCGATTCCTCGGGAATGTTTTTATTCTAGTCAATGTGCCAATTCTGCACAGATTTCCAGTGGAAAGCAGGCAGACAGTCTGGGTCTGGGTCTCCTGAAATAAAACAATTTCATCCAGAAAGAAGAACGTTGCATTTTCAGACTATATTTAACTGGATTTGTAATTGTTTTAGTCAGTTTCTTTGATCATTTTCAATTTTACCTAGAAGCTGCATTTCCTGGCAGGATTTAAAGACAGGACAAAAAACACTTAAACACTGTAGAAAATCAAACTCCAGCAGAGTACCTCAGAGGACTTTTGAGATCTAAGTTTAAGGAAACAGAGCACAGAGATAAACAACACAGAACTCTCCCCAAACCCACTAACTTCACACTAAATAAATGATGCCCTAATTAGAGCCACTTAGTCTGGTTCTACAAGAACCCAAACACCTTCATGTTTGTATTTGCAGTTGTCTTTCAAAGGTTTTCTTTTTCCCTTTCGCCTCAGGGAGTTATTTATAGGGCTATTATAATTTGAGGTCTGGTCTTCTCGTGGCAGGTCTTCCATCCAGGAAATGAAATAGCATTAGAAAATGAAATCTCACATTTATGAGGTCTCTCAGATGGCTCCCAGGGGCACAGGAGGGGGGGAAAGGTAGTGAAAAATATAAACACAAATATAACTACAAGATACTTGCGCAATCCCTAATTCTATCTGTCATGAACTATAAGAAACTCTTTATTAAAATAGAGACCCCTAGTATAAGGTCACCAACCGCAGCTTTTTTTTCCCTTCAAAAAATCTCAATTCTTCTCTTCATGTGATAAAGAGCCTTTTCAGCCTTTTCCACCACAGTTTGGCTGCAAGACGCTCCTGTCCGAGACTGTCCTCATATGCAGAGCACAAAGAAGAATAATTCAAATGTCACCCTTCCCTGCTGCCTTGCCATGCAGTTTTCACAGAATATTATATGTTTTGGTGTATAAACTGATCAAAACAGCTTTCATCGCTTTGCCAGATGTAACCCTTGCAAAAAATATATACATCAATCACTGATTTCTTGTACATATCTCTATGCACTTATTTCCTAGAATACTCTGTGAGCCATGAGGTGTTTTATCCAGGTTTTATCATGTGCTGTTTTGACATATAGACATAGATGCAAATAAACCCCCCAAAAATGGAGACTTAGGAGTTCCACATCCCCTTTTTATCTGTTTCACCCCAACACCTGCTCTTGCCATGCATCTTTTTCACTTTCCATGACATAATTGCGGTGTTTGAAGTCCCAGTCAGCTTCCCAGAGAATACTTAAGCACTTCAAATCACAATTACATGTGATTTCCTATGGTTCTTGTAGTCCAGCATTTACTAACACTAGCTGAATCGCCTCTAGCATCATACTACCTGTGAAAAGTTAACAGCTTTGCATCATGCCATAAGTGAAAAAGGTCATTAGTTACCTCGCACAAAATCTATGGAAGGTGACAAAAAATAGTAAAGACTAAATTGCACTTATCTTAATGCTTTGGTTTGCTCTTCCCTCAAGTTTATTAAGAAAATATATATTTGGCATCCTTTAGAACACATACATAGGTTTCCATTTCTTTTTGTCTTGCTTGTAATTCTCATTCACAAATCCACTTCACCAAAACAAGAATGTTTAGAGACAAGTTGTTTTTTGTTTTCCTACCTGAATATTCAGAAATGCCCCAGTACAACTTTCCAAAAAACTTTTTGCCTAAAAGTCACAAAATACTTAAGAATTTCAAAACACAACGATAATAGCAAAGGAATAAAAATAATGCTAAAGTTACAGAGACAGCCCAAGACTGTATCAGTCAATCTGCTGCACACTGAAAACAGAAAGAAAAGCCAACAGCTATTTGAAATACCTAGTTTTAAACACAGAGGTTTGTTTTGACTGTAGAAAATCCTTTTCTCTCTCAAACCTGCTTTGAGTCTAACTCTGGTTAATTCTTGTTTCTCACTACTGTCTGTGCTTAGGTATTCACTGAAGCCTCAGAGTATGTGGAGAATGAGATTGCATTTGATCTTTATATCCCTCAGACAATTTGGTCCTTTCTTACACTTCCACATCTATGTAGGCAACTTCCATGGTTATGCATTTTGATACAAACATTTGCCCCCCCCAAAAAAACAACACATAAATAAAACCAAAAAAAAAAAAAAACAAAAAACCCACAGACCAAAAAACACCAGCAGTCACCTATTTCTCAGAACAGCAACAACTGCTTTACACCAGTATCACATATGCTGCTACTTAAGCCCTCATGGCTCTGTCCCAGAACCCAAACCTACAGTACCCTCCCTACACTGCATTCATTTGATCATTTAAGCCAAGACTGAGACCTAATTTCCCATTCAGATCCTCCTTGGGAAAGCTAGATTTCATCCACTATCTTCTTGAGGAAGAGAGGAAGGGTAAGAAACCCAGTAGGTCATAAATCCTATATTCAGATAAAGCCACAAAAAGAGAACATCACCCAAAGTTCACAGTGGGCAGCTAGAAGGCAGTACACAATTAATACTGGGGATTTAGCAGCACATGTTTGAACAGACAGCTCTGCAAAGCCTTGTATTACTCACTCCAATACAAAACCAAGCCCAGCTAGTTACAGTAGATCAGACTTACAGCAGCTGTACCTTCCTACTTCAAGGAAAGAAAGGAGGAAGTATTTGTTTACTACCCTTTCACGATGTCTTGATGTACAGAAGGCCAGCTTCTTATCTGAAGAGACTTGTCATGTTGTAAACATTTCTAGTGGAGCTTGGGTTAGCAGCACTTGTAAGAAAACCCTAATGAAAATAAATTGTTATATATTTACCCATATGCTGAGGAGCATATGGCTAATGCATTTAGACACTGCTCATGAAGTTAAGACTCAGCTAAATTTGTTGGCTCATGGATAATGACTGTTCTCAACAACCAATCTGAGCTGGCTACAATTTTAGCATTACAGCTGATACCTGGCCACTATTATAAAAAGTAGTGATGCTGCTGACATAGAACTTCTTTTTCTGAATATAGATTTCTATGCATCAGAATAAAAAGTTGAGTAGCATATGATGCCACTAAATTTCAGATTTACAGATAACAAAACAGAGACTGCTCTAATTCACTGCACTACTGAGTCTACCGCTTTCTGTTTTAATTTCAAGGAGTAATACTTTGGCATTTATTTCAATCCTACTTTCTCCAAGCCAGTGTTGCACTGATGTGAATGTAGCCAAAACTCAACAGAAGACAATGAGGCCTAAGAAATGTCTCCACTTTAAGACCGTGTGCAGAAGACCCTGAAGTTCATTACAATAGCTTGTTCAGTCATATCACCACTGAGTGCTCTTCAAGGTGAAGAGCATGACTTGCATGATTTTGGAGTTCAAGGCAAATTCCAGCTATGCTGGGTCTATCTATATGCTGCTACCACGAAATTCCACATCTTAATTCTCTTAACTATTGTGTAGCACAGCTGTTTTATGTCCATTGTTGCTACACTGCATGCCAGAGCTAGCTTTAATTCAACAGCATGCATTGCTTAAAGAGTAGGGTATTGATAATACTCAGGACTTTTCTGTGATTAACATGCAAATATAGTCTCCAAGAAGCACAATACATGGCAAACTTCCCCTACATCACTCCCAGCAGCTACATGTCATTTAAATGATGCAGACCTCTACTCAAATGGATATCGGGTAGCCATTTCTCTGCTGCCACCAAAAATAAATAACTAACTAACTAAATAAATAAATAAAAAATCAAGGAGCAATGGATTTCTATCAAGAATGGAATGAAATCACAAAGAATCATGATGATCTTGTAAATTAACCTTGTTCAGATATCTTCAGACCAGAGCTCAGGCCTGCCAGCAATTCGCAATTCTATTTGCTCTTCATCTATTGTCAGATCATTTCAATTTGTTCTAGCCTTCAAACTGTCCACTCTTTTAAAGAGAGCAGTAACATTAGTCTCCCAAAATCTACCAGAGAATGTCCCCAAATAAGTCACTTAGGCACTGAACAAAGTGTTTCACCATAAACAGATGACAAAGCAGGACATATGTACCAGAACATCATCCATGCTAGTGATTTTGCAGGCAGGTAAAAAGAAGCACAAAGTGAAATAAAAGATGGAGCTTTGCTTATCCAGAAAATAAAAAAACTTTTCCCCAGTCAGACTTGCCCAAAAGCACTCTGGGAGTCTGGAGAAAGCTAGGAACATGATTGAAAAAAAAAAATCTCCCTCACTTTGCTGTGATGCTATTGAAAAAATCCCTCTTCCACATAGTTGTTAAAGCCCTTTGCATATAGATAGCAGTTGCCACAGCCTTTCCTCCTTACTTCAAGTGAGAATAAAGTATGCCGAACTGCTAAAGCATAGCTAAGAGAATACCAAAGAAATGATGTTGCTCATCAATGAAATCTTCATCTCCTTTGAAAGGCAACTTACTCCACTGTTTCTATAGGAGACATTTACCCAGCGGTCTGCAGTACTGCAAACAGAACAGCAGTAGGGCAGGCAGAAGGTACACAGCAATAAACTGTTCTTTGGACTACAAAAGGCAAAGCTCAGATCTTTCTTCTTTCAAAAGAAAAAAATATTTCAAGAAAGCAAAAGCATGTTTCACAACCACTACCCTTGGGTCACCATTACGTACCAGCAAAGCAGCAATGATTCACCTTTTTTCCATCACATAAGACCTGCCAGTTGCTTTGTGCCTCATAATACTGTCTCCAGCTTCGATAGAGGTTATTTACAGAGAATCTGTTGACGTCATATCAGGAATACTTCATGAACATAGCTATCAGATACATTAAGTGCAGGAATGTCAAGGATACCAAGTCTGTACGTAAGTCTGTCTGAGGAGTACGCACTGCTCCCCCACAAGCTCTCCCTGCTGAGGCCGCATAGGCATGGTAAGTAGCTGGTATGAGCCCTAGCACAGCTTTGTCCAAAGCCATTCTGTGAAAGCAGAGGCTGTGCTCTTGCTGAAGGGTGCCTATTGCATTCAGTCAGTTAATTGCCATGTCTCATCCTTCTGCATTAGGTTCCAACAACCAGGTACTATTCTGACTTTGTCAGGTAATATGACAATGCTAGTATCTGATCAAAGAAGGTGGCAGAGATTATCAGCTGAAACTAGGAAAATATATATATTTGAAGTGCAGAGAGACTGTACAAACAGCTTACAAACACGTGAATACACACATAAAAACTCATCTAATCCCAAGTTTTCTGTCATGTTGCAGGCTGCAAAGTGGCTAGATTCAGATCCACACCACATGGTGCATTTCTTTTAACATGAACACACAAATAGGCCTCCCAGTTAAGAGGAGTTTTCCCAGGACATGAAGACAACCCAAAGCACCCATGAGGTATAGATGATCAAAGTCCACAGCATGTGTGCACAGTTAGAGGAGATATACCAGGCTGGTCACCAATGCCATGGTCACCCTTGCTGGTTCCATGTAGATAGCCATCAAGTGGCAAAGCACAAGCTCCCTTATCCTGCTTATCTGTGCAAAGCAGCACAAAGCCATATGTAAGCTTTCACTGTCAGTGTAAGCCACATTATTATTGTAATTAAATCCAGGTTCATAGTCCGAGAGCTCCTCTTCCTCCGTCTTCTCTTCCTCCCCCACCCACCATTTGCCTTTCTCCAACCTTGCTTGGGTTTGCATGCTGTGTCATTAAATTCCAGAAGAGTAAATGCTGCAGCACTGAGACACTGCTTTCTAGGCTGAAAATTAGGCACAAGGCTCATTTCATTCCTGCAAGGAGTCAGCCTTTTATTTTTCTTTACTTCCCAGTCAAAGGGATGCCCGAGGGAGAAAGGTGATGTTTGCTCTCTGCTTCCTTGCTACATTCCCCCCTTGTCCACTCCTACCTGCCAGCTGTAAAACAACATGGCCCAAGCAGATCCCAAACTGAAGGCACAACAAAGAACCACACAGCCCCCTCTCCCATTCAGCAGAAGTGGGCAGCGTCAGGATAGCCCAGGATCCACAAGTAGGCCAGACAGAAATAAACAGAGTAAACAAAGAGTATCCTGTCCAAGCAGAGAGGGGCTAAAGAGAGCGATGGCCTTCATTAAAATGCAAGGCAGGGACACAAGCAGCCAGACCAAAGCATCGCTGGAGCTTGCTAGGAGCAATAGGAGGAGAGCAACACGTGTTCATGCCAACACGGACCCAAGGTGTATCACCCAGCCACATACAGGGCACAGCCATATACCTTCCTGCCAAGTACCCAAACAAGGCAGCCAAGGTGCACCCCAAAAAAGTAGACCAGCGAGCTCCTGGCTGCAGCAGGGCACTGCCCTGAGGCTGGACAGAGTACAGTTACAGTACCAGGCCCTAAGCTGCTCAAATGTCAGCGCCTGTGGCATTTAACAACAGCACAGCTGCCTTCTAAGAGATGAGAAATGGGGAGAAAGGCACAGCAGAGCCATAGCAACAGGTCCAGTGTTCACTGTGTTTCTTCAGGAGGAAGGGTAACACAGCATGTGTGTGCTCCATTTTCAGCGCATTTGTTGCATAGTAAAATATTTACCCTGCAAATTAACAGGACAGTTCTGCTTAGTATTTCTGCAACCTGCCTTTCTCACTTATACACTTGTATATGTATATATAAAAAGCCCATGCTGTGCATACCTTTGTGCCTCCTGTTTTATGAAGAAGGTAAAAAAGCAGTTTTCCAGATTGGTAAGAAAAATACAGTACATGGAGAGATAGGGGAACAGTCAGGAGCTCCTAACAAAACACTGGTCTGTCTGCTGCAAGTCTGCTCAGTTATTGGGAAAACTGAACATGCTGCTTTTTTTGAACAGTCTAATCATATTTACTATGACATCAGACCTACCCACCACAAATTGTTCTCGTGCAACGGAAAAATTTTTAATCTAATACCTTAGACTCAGATGATTTCCCAGCTGCAGAACTGCAGTAATTTCATATCTTCTCATTTTTTAGATAAGCTGATTAACGGGGATATGTTTTAGATTCAGGGTGCAATTATCTCACTCTATTGTACTTGAGAGAAAAGTGGCAACATACAGTAAAACAACATTGTTTTCCCCAGATCAGCTGTTAAAGTCTACTTCTCTGTGATGGAAATAGGCCTTTCTTGTTGCCTTTCCCCTGTCCCCTTAACTTTCAGCACTTCCTCTTCCTTTTTTAGAGACATTACATTATAGCAACTCTTATTTCAGGCAATTTATTTTCTTAAAGAAAAAATGAGTCTTAAAAAAAAAAATCTCATAGAGAAGACATTTTCTCATTTAAAATACATTTCAAAGTTTATTAAAAACCTCAGTCCAGCTCCACTGGTCAAATCCTGCTTGTAGCATTTATTCATTTTCAGGCTCGCTTACAGAATAATAATGATAGCAAAGAACCATAAGTCCTGATGTTCTGTTAACATATATGGTAGAATAAAATAAGAATGCTCACTAGCATCTGTAAAACTGATTCACACCCATGTAAGCAAGGGAAAAAGAAAGACAGTTCTTGAATTTATGCCATTACAAGATGAAAAAAGCGCTTACTGCTACAATTTTGCCAAGAGGTTTGGGTAATTTTTTCTTAAATCCCCAAGTCTGAGATTTACTTGGTTACATTAGAGGGACTCACCTTGTTCCTCCATTTTTCCCCTTAAATTTCTAGGGATGATTCTAGAAGGAGAGTTCACAGTGTCAAGATGAGCATATTCTTTACTATATTTGTTCAAGTGTTTTGATTTCTAATTTTCATTCACATACAGAGGTTTTCAACATGCATTGATTTGTAGACCAAATTCAACTAAGAAATGGACAGGTTTCACATATGCAGATTCCTGTACACCACATGAGAATTCATTACTCTTGCCACCATTCATGAATGCCTCTGATACAAGTGGGTCGTGGGCTGAAAGCTCCTTTTAGTAGGATTGTGGCTTGCATTCTTCCATGCATAACATTGGTGATACAGCAAGAGAAGTAGCTGGCCTCTTAAGAGAAGTCCTTTAAAAAGCCAGTTTGGTGAAAAGACATTGCTGTATGAACAAGCAAGTGAAAAAACTTCTTAACGGTACAGCAGACTACTGCTCTTGCACCACTGTCCCATTGGCAGCTAAGTCTCTAAAACCTGCTCCAGCCCTGAGGAAGATGGGATGCAGCAGCTATCCACCAAAGGAAAGCAGAAGCTCTCCTCTACTGCCTACATTAAGGAGACAGGTTTTACAGAAAATGCTCTGCTGGAGAATAGCCAGCAGAATAATGGCAGCCTTCCTCTTTCCAGCACGTTGCTGTGAGTACTACTGCTAAACAAGTAGCCACAAGTACAAGTCCAGAAGACACGGCAAAATATGAGAAAAGGAAGATTACAAAGAGACTAGATTCATCCCTTCCTGTTTCTACTGACTATAAAACACTGTAGTGCTGTAGTGCTGTAGACACACAGCCCAGTGGGGCTCAAGTTCTTGTATCATCACTCAACTGCTCAAAAATCCTGTCTGGCATTCTTTAGTACTTCAAGACATGATTGCCTATCTACAGCATAACAAAATAACTTAGGCAGCTTTTCCTACAGCAAGTGCTAGCAGGTGACTAATATTAACAGGATTTTGCCACCAAAGAATGAGTCACTTCATCCCATCCAGATGACTTTTAACCAGAACAATGAGGGTGAACTGGTCTATACTCTATACGATTGGCATCCTCTATATCTCAGAGTCATCCTATCAATTCCATTCAAATAAATGAAGAGGATGTAAGTCCACTTTTTATGCTATTTTATAAATGAAATCAGATGTACATGTAAAACTGGTATTTAAGTGGGTTTTACCTAATAATGAGTCAGATATCGACAGAACAATCACCATGAAGACCAAGGTAAGAGGCACTACATTCTCATTAATAATTCAAATCTCAGCATGGATATTGATGACTATGCACTTAAAACAGGATATTGGGCTGCAGCTGGAGTTAGCCCAGATTTCCTGAAAAGTTGTTGGAATGAAACAGACAAATCTGGGAGGCTTTATTGTAGAAGTCTGTAACACAATGGAAAGCACAGCAGTGACAGCAGCATGACAAGGTCTTAAGCTGGAGCAAATGAGGACTTGCTCATATACAACAGCTGTGGGCACAGAAATAAAGAAAAGAAGCTGCTTATCTTCAGAAAGCTTCAGGTACACAGGCATCTGTAGCTAGACATCCTCACCTCCACTGCCAACCCCTAAATGAAGTCTGGGAAAGGGTAAATCCTGGCTCCAGCCCTTCTGGTAAGTCAGGTGCATTGCACAGAACTCCCCTGGGCTGGCTCTGCCTTGCCACCAGGTGCTCAATCACTATTTCAAGCCCTGACTCAGAATTGCCACTGGAGTCCAACCAGAAAAATGGCAGCTCCTCATTATTGACAGCATGTGGACAATCAGAAGCATTACAGGTGCTAAGCAATAAACAGAACAGATCAGCGTGAACAGACTAACAGGAGGTGAAGGGAGAGAAGTGTAAGTGAATTAAATCTGATGGCAGAATCTACAGTACTTCCCTCCCAGTCCAGGAAGGCAACATCCAGAGCACAGAGCAATAGCATCCAGTGATCTCTGACTCCAGTTACTGCTTAGAAGCAAGAAACATTACAAGCTTTAAAATAAATGTGTACCATCAGCAAAAACCCAAACAAATAGAAAGGTCACGTGAGCCAAAACCACTCAGAACAAACCAGTTGGGGCTAGTTAATATAATCTGCTCTATTCACATAACTAAGTTTGTTTCATTGAGTGCATGAACTTTCTTGGAAAAGCTCAAGTAATTAACTTCAGGAGCTTATGCATTTTCTTTCCCCTCAAGTTTATTTTACCCTGAAATTAGTGCTGTTTGCATACAACTGTTCCTACTGTTTTGAGATTTGCTCAAAAGAACATGCTTTCCTTGTTCTTTCCAGAGGGAGATGCTTACAGAGATGGTAGTACTGAACATAGAGTCCCTTTCAATTCCTCCTACTTCCTAGTCACTTTTCCCACCATTTTGGGTAGATACAAATGAAACCATTTATTACCTCACGGAAAAAGAGCAGGTTTCCAATGAAGGGAAGAGGTGGGGGATGTCTGATTCCCACTTTGCTTAGTTTGGAGAAGGCTGAGGTGGAATACCTGGAAAAAATAAGGCAGTAAGTTAATTTTTAACCTTGTCATGATAAAGCTTCCCACACTAATTTGTTCAGGAGGCTTCCCTGAGTTCAGAGAAGGAGAAAACACTTTTAGTGTTGGCCAAAGAGAACCGTCAGATTGGTGACATTGCTCCTTGAGACACAGAAACCAGCACTTCTGAGAGGGCAGAAGAATGAAGGGACTTAAACACAGGCCTGCAAACTGAGCACTCAGAATAGCTACTCCTCTTCCTCTGAGAGGTCTTTTAGAATCACAGAATGCCTTGGGTTGGAATGGACGTCAAAGATCACCGTAAGTGCATTGTAAGTGAATCATTAAAGTGATGTGAGATTACGGCGAGACTGAAATGGGAACTGGGGTTTTGGCTATTGAGGCACAGCTGGGAAAGAAGCAAAATAGATCTTCACGTGATTATTTTCTTCTTCTTCCATCACCACTACCTATACAGGAACAGAACAGGAATTCAAACCAGTCACAGTTGTGAGCGAGCCAAGACACTGTCAGTGTTTCCAAGTCAAGCCTAGTATTTGGGCCAGATATGCTGATTAAGTGATTTTCCAGCTGCCAGTCAGCAAATTAAACAAAGATTTAAAAAAATAAAAAATAAAAAAAATAGGGAAACAAAACACAGACTGAAAAGCCTCATGCATCCCTTGTTTCAGATGGAATCGTGGCACGTCAACAGAGACAATCCCAGGTAGGGGAGGAAGCAACCCCAAAACCTACTCCCCCTTCTTTCTTAATACACACAATGAGTTTAAGTCAGCGGATTTCAGGTCGTGAAACCTGTAAGTGCAGGAGCTGACAGCAGCAGTTTTGATTAGCCAAAGACACATTAATACCGATTGTTATCATGCTGAACACTATCACCAGGAGGACCTGTGCAAAAGATCATTAAGATTAATAAAGACAGTATCTTGATTAGCACCCCAGCTCAGAGCAATAACAATTTTAAAGCACTCCCGCAGCTGTTCCCACTCACTCCATGATATTTCCACATCCAGTGCAGTTTTGGTATCTGCAAACCACACTTCTTTGAGAGAAAGATGAAGTATGAGAGCAGAGCCCCTCCTAACAGGGCAGTTCTGAACTACTAAGCAGTCCTTTAGCTTTGAACCACAGAGATGGTGGGACTGGGGAATCAAATTACATCAAATTAAATTAAAAACCATGAACTGAATATAGTGTAGGGGTCATGGTATCAGCTGCTTTAGGCTACTGACTTCTACAATTCATCTGAATTACATAATAGAGACACAGTCAAGAACAGTGCCCTCAGATCCCAGTAAGCTGACTCTCCTACGAAGCCCAGCTGACAGCCTTGACTCTGAATACCGTGCTAACCCACTGCTACAACTTGAACACCTCTGCTTTCATATCCTATAAACTACATATGCCTCATTTGAAATAATGCAGGCTTTAATCAAATGGGTAAATAATACACAAATCTTGGGGAGCAGGGAGGATGAAGGAGAGGAAGGAGTTGGTGTTGGAAAAGGGTTCTTCCCTCCAGCATGCGGGGAAAAAAAAATGCAGCTAGAAAAAGAAACATAGGAAATTAAGAGTGTTAAATCTAATTTGACCAACAAAACAGAATGGGACTTAAGTAACTAGTGAGTAGCTTTTTGTATTTCAATTTCTTGAGAAGATTTCCTGCAGCATAATACCAATTTTTTTAATGGATTTTCTTTTGTGGAAGATACTTGATAGAAATTCAATCGGAACATACAGATACGATTATTTTTAAATAGCAATCATGTTCTTTCACTGAGGCAGCAGAAACTTTTTCAAACGTAAACCTGAATAGAAAGGATGTGCCTTCAGTCTGTGTCAAAACACTACTTCAGTATTAGAGGGTATTTTGAGGAAAAAAGTCACAGAAGTCAACATTTATTATAGTTTTTATATACATTATTGACTTTTCAGGCTACTTAACTGTTTTTAAAAAGTTTTTTATTATTTTATTTTAAATTGAAATAGCTGACATGCTTGGGGAAAAAGAACACATTCTAACATCAAAATGACAAGCAGCCTACACGATGCATTTTCTTCCCCAAAGAGAGGATTTCTTTGCTGCTGTTTGAAATCTGCCTAAAGTGCCTTTGTGTCACAGCAAAGCCCTCATCTTCTGCATGTAAACAGCAGAAGAGATGAAAACCTATCTGAATGGAAACCAGTCAGTTTTGCAGCACTCTTTGCTGGATGTTTTCAGTGTGGAATATGTGACAAGTTACAAAACAGAGCTGGAGCTAACTGCTCATTTCACTGTAGAGTGGACATTGTACACTTCTGATCGCCCTGTACTGCAAACTGAAACACAAACGTAAAAGAATCTTACACTGCACCAATTAATTGATGTGATCTGCAAATACTTAGAAGGAAGCAGAGCTAAGGAGAGTAGCGCTCAAAGCTCAGCAGCCAGGCTCACAAGACAAGAAGCACACCTGGGCTCTGAGGACTGTTTGTGCTCAGACGAGCAGCCCATCTTTGTCAGCTTCTGAACTGGACTGGCAGCTCCATACCAAGGATCTGCTTTCCTTTTTCCTTTTAAGAGTTTTCTCTGATGCTTTTTATTCAGCTGCACTGGAAGCAGGTTTTCAAAAGGCAGGGAAACGGGGCTTACAATGAGATAGGAAACAGAAGGACAGTAGTCAACCTACACTCCGAAGTACACCAACAAAAGGGCAGGGCCAGCAGAAAGAAAGAAAAAAATCCCATTAATAAATACATACAGCTCTATACTGCTGAGACTTCAGCATATTTCTGGCATTATTGAAATATCTGTAGTTTTGCAGAAAAGAGTATGAAGGACAGACTATGCTGCATGCACAGAAAGATTTAATATTACACAGGCATCATTTTAAGAGCTTAATTCCTTCCCTTATCTCTGTCACATTTCAGCTCCTGCCCACCAATTTGAGGGGATGGGAGGAGGAAAAAGAGGAGATTTGGTGGGGAAGGGAGGGGAGTTAAAAATAAATAAATAAATAATAATAAAAAAATCTGTACTGTGTAACACCAAATGAACATCAGCAATGTGACAGCTTCATGGCAGAGGCTTTGCCTCTTCAGCCAGACGAGACTGATAACTAGAAGGGGCTAATTTATGTGATTCAGCTACTCAGCACACCCATGACACACATTTGGCCAGCTGCTTGCAGAACTGTGCATGAAGAGTGCAGGAAGAAGAGCGGCCAGATTTTGTTGCTGGAAGAGGAGGTAGGCTAGAAGCTGGAGGAGTGCAAACAGGCAGGATTGCCTGGTGGGTAGTCACATGTATTCACCTCAAGAATCATAGAATTACAGAATCCTTAGAGTTGGAAGGAACCTCTGAAGGCCATCTAGTCCAACTCCCCTGCAATGCACACAGACACCACAGCTAGACCAGGCTGCCCAGGGACTGATCCAGCCGTACCTTGAAAGTCTCCAGGGACAGGACATCCACCACAATACTAGGTAACCTGTGACAGAAGAAGCTGGACATCTAAATGTAACAGTTCTGAATCTGCCTCCTCACCAGCAGGAAGTCTTATTTCTCAATCTGATGCTCTGTGTGTTAATATATCCCAAACATGTATCCGTTATCAGGCAACTTCCAAAATAAAAAATGCTGTTTCTATGTGAGCACACCAACGGAAGAAGACCAGCC
Organism: Centrocercus urophasianus; assembly: GCF_019232065.1. NCBI lineage: Eukaryota > Metazoa > Chordata > Aves > Galliformes > Phasianidae > Centrocercus > Centrocercus urophasianus. The sequence continues at coordinate 6,099,109 of NW_024885344.1, forward strand.
AGCAGACTAGCAAACAGAAAGGACGAGTCAAAAACTACTTGTATTTCCCTAAGATGAAGAGGATTTGCAAGAAAAGATGAAAGGAAAAAAATTCCAAAGATTTACACTATTTTTATTACTTGAAAACATACATTTCCACTTTTCCTGTTAAATGTCACCTGTAGTTCTGATATTTCATCTAAAACAATCTAAAAATAGAAGAGATACTGAAAGGTAACCTAAATGGCCAATGACAGAGAGTAGCTTCCATGCCAGGAATAGGTATCCATCCTATAATATTGGAAAAAGAAGCAAATGATGCAGCATGACAAATACATTTAAGATCCTGCATAACTTAGAGAAGATAAATAAAGAATTATTACTCATCATTGCTATAAATAAATAACCAAATTTAAAAAAAGCCAGAGACAACAAATAAATATTCAGGTGGCAGGATTAAAATGAAGCGCTTTTCCAAATAATCAATATTCTAACTATGGAACTCTTTTGTTTGCCACAGGATCCTGTCTATTCTAGACACTCAAAAAGCTACCAAAAAATGGGATTAAATAAAATTACAGAAAAATCAACAAGGACTTATTTTGTGAATTTAACAAATACAAAAGAGAGAAAAGATTAAAAGAAAGGAGAGAAAAAAATATTTTTGTAAGCAGGGAACTGGTCTGTAAGCTTCTGGCAGCCTAAGAGATCATACAGTTACAAAACCTAACAGATGAAACTTCAGACTCTGCTTTTCTAAAGACGATGGCAGGCAGGGGTTTTGTGTAAAGGGAGGGGTAGATAAAGAATAAGACTCCAGTGGCAGCAAAATTAACTGGACAACCTAGCATATTCTCACTCAAAGGAGAAATATACCATAATGTTTACATACGTAGGGCTTCCTGCACAACTAGTCATTTAAAATCTTGGCATATTTTGAACAAAGTGACAACACATCAAAAGAAACCAGAGGAACAGCAGTAATGAAATGGATCAATAAACAATTCAATAATTCTTTAAAGATATACAAATGGCCTCACAAAGCTGGATGCTTTCTGTGCAGATTAAACACAACTGTTAAGAGAAAGTCAGCACACCAAATACATTCCTGTAGACCAGCAAGAGTGACTTAAGCAACATGAAACACAAACTTTCTGCTATAAGACAACGTGTAAAAAATAAGGAGAAGGAATTAAAATGAACAGATAATTATTAGAAGTTGTGATGAATATGTGTGTGACAGAACAAGCTATCTGCTCCAGCAATCCAGTATTGATCAATACTGCAAGAAAAAGTATTACACAATCTACCATTAAGCGCAATCAATTTGTACAGCAGAAATCATTCATGAGTTGCCAAATCTGCATCAGAGTTCAACATACCATTGAAACCACCCCAAATCTCTCTCTCAATAGAAAATGCGTCATTCCTTCTACATCTAAGTAATGCACAACCTAATAATATCTGCAAGCTATAAACTAGGACACACAGAGGGGAGGGGAGAAAAAAAGTGATGTTTTTTAATCTCATTGTTGGAAGCTAGGAGATGTGTTATTTTGGAAGACTGTGTGGGAAAACAAAGTTGAAATAATGGAAATCATACCTGCCAAGTGAGAGATAATCATGCATTTTTCACCCATTTGGCATGTATACCCACACTAGATCCCACTTAACACTAGGATGTAGTTTTGCTCAAAGAACTGATAACATACAAAATAGTATGGTAGCCTCCCAAACATTATAATGATGGCTCATAAAATGTGTAAGTTCTTCCTTGGAGCCCTGCCTAGAAAGTACAGTTTCACCAAGACACTGATATCATCCATGGGCTGGCGATAGAGTCAGAGTTTCTGCTCTTAGCCCTCTCTGGGAATTTCTGCATTATGGATACTGCATCAAGATCACTGGAGAGCTGCCATCAGACAAGTCTTTACTCTCATCTCATGCTCGGGACAAACGATATAGGAAAGCATTATTCAGTCCCAACAGAGGAACACAAAGAAAACTCCTTTTGAAAGTGGGTATTCCAATGTGCATCGCAGCCAGTGTGGGTACCACCTCTCACTATCACCTCCAGCAACTGAACTCACAGGAAAAATAAAATAGAATTTTAGAAAGTCAGCTATCCATCCCCACAAGACTTAAGCACTGAAGCAGAAGACCGAAAATGGAGGAAATTAACTCTTTCTTATAACCTGTTCTACTGACTGTGGTCAAAGGCTACCAAATTGCCCTTTGCTGTTACCCAGCAGTTGCTCTAGTGAAAATGAAGAATTCTGCTGAAAGGAAATATATCTGGATGTGTAGAGTATTCATCTCAGAGGAAAAAACGACTACTGCTCCTATAAATAAATAATCCACAAGTAACGTTTCAGTATATGCTAAAGGTAAACTTCAAAAGAGTCTTTAGCCAGCTTGAGATAAAGCTGAGTACAGCAATTTCACTTTCAATTGCAAAAAACCAATACTTTTATGAATTTGTGGGGCTGTAATACCAGTTCTAGATATAATAAGAGCTTCCACATGATGCTTGCTCTTCTTAATCACTTGTCTGCACTCCCCATGTTGGGATTTTGACATAATTGCACAAGAATAAGACAGACATTACACACGGGGGCAGATGTTTTCCAGCTGTGAAACAAAAATGACCATAGGATTATTATTCCTGGTGCATTAGCAAGTGCTTTAATGAAATAATGTGCAGGAAAGGCCAAATTCTATGCCCAGTATCACATTTATCCTTCATCTATCTGCTACCAATCCTTTTTTAATCCATACTGTTCTGGTCTGCTGAACAATTCTTTTAGTGTCTCTTATCATAAGAGACCTGATAGGCTCAAGGGACTAAATGCAATAAGGCTGCAGGTTGTCACAGTGTGTTTAAAGTTGCTTTGATTTAAAAACAAAAAACAAACAAACAAAACACAACAACAACAAAAAAAAGTGAACTAAGGCCAATTAAATGATAGGAAATAAATAAATAAATACATAAAAAGACCATACAGAAAAGGAACACGCTTTACCATGCTCCAAAGAAGCCCAGGGAGAGACAGACGGTCTGTACAGCAGGCCAATGACAATATTTCATCACTTCTCAGAGTGCAGCCCCTTCACACTGGGCATTGACTTTTCCAAATAAAGAACAAATGAACAAGTCATAAATCCATAGCCTCATCCCTTCATTGTGAGCTCAACGTTTTTAAACAAAATGATGGAGGTCAACAGCAGTTGCATCCTTACATCTCTACAATATCTCTGGTAAAGGAGGTGGGACCTCCATCCTGTGTGGACATGAAGGAAGAGTGTCCACAACAGATCTGGGGTTTAATGCACATGGGGGACCATAACAAATATCCACAGGAAACCTGAGTAAGAGCTGATAGCTGAGCTGAGCCCTCTAAGCTCACTGCCTTAACCACAGAATTGGCCTTCCTTTTATTTCCAGAAGCCATGGGTACCATAGCTTTCTTAAGCACCAATTTCCTCTTCCCAACCTTTCTTCACACCGATATTGTGATGCCCACGTGAGAATGATACCATCTCCAGGCCATGAGTGCTGTCATATTCCCAAAAGTGCACTCATACCTCAGCTGTCTTTCAGAGCCATTTTAAATCCACACCATTGTGGTTTACCTGGCAGCTCTCTTGATGTCAGTTCCCTGACAGCAGCAATGAGGCCTGGAGTTGAGGTGTGGCACCACATTCCTCAGGGGCAGCAGTACATCCAGTGGGCATAAAGCCTGCATGGCCTTGCATCCTGCCAGGGAGAGGAAAAGGACAAAACTGCTCCCAGAGGCTCAGTGCTACTCAATGCCTCCAAGCCTGAGAGGACTTCCTTGGTTGAAGGTGAGGTGCGGAACACAGGACTTTCTCTTTTTGTCAGACCTGCCAAAACAAAGTGCTTCTGGAACAAACCTCCAGGCTTCCCCAAGTGGGCTTCCCCCCTTGTAACCTCAATACTTCTGACAGACTGTGGGAACAATTCACCTCCCTGTGACAGTTCTGGAAAAAAGCACATAGACCTCATGATTACACTGCATATTAATTGTTTTTTTTATTATTATTATTTTTATTTACTTATTCAAGTTAACATCAAGGGGGCACCATTCATTCAGTGCACAGAACATTGCAGATATGCAGACCAGAAATGGATGTGATCAGAGAGCCAGAGATTTCAAAATGTACACAGTGCCTGAATTAATGTTCCACAGCCCAACTTCACTCTAGCATTTCCTAACTTTCATGTGCTTGACTTTACAATCTCACTCACTAATGTGCCTTTAATGCAACTTTCTCTATACAAGTTCTCAGGTTTTTAAAGAGCTCATTAAAAATCCATCATGTTGCATCACTTTGCATCCCGAGGGGTCATCAACAGACCTTGGACCCACAGCAGAGCCCTGTGCCAAATGAGCTAACAGCAGAGCTGAAAGAAGAAGCAGGTTGTCTTTCACACAAAGGAGTTGCGAGGCAGATGGCCTCTCCAGTAGTTCCTCAGGGAGAAAGTGCAGCAAAAGGGGAGAATTCCCCAATCCATCTCTGCCCATCTCATCTACCCACCCTTCTCCATGCAACTCCTCACCCCACTTCCTCCTTCTTTAAATCCATTTTTGTCAGACTGCTTGCACAAGTCCCCTTCTTTCTCATTACAACAACATTCCTACAACTCAAGCATTCCCTCCTGGATGTGCTGCATGCAGGTGCTGCTCAAGCCAAGAGGAAAAGGGCTGATAGAGAGGTGCAAGACTCCCTGCCTTGTGCCCAAACCTCACTGATGCTATCACACAAGGGACCGGCAACAGTTTTGAGTTCCTGCAGTTGGAGCAAGCTGAGCTGCACACAGGCACTGGCCTCCCAGAGGGTGGGAATATACTTAGCAAAGGCAGAACCAGAAATATTAACTTCAAGTTACATATATACAAAAGAAATTCCAATGAATGTGTGCTAACCGCAAATTTTGGAAGGATTACAGCTGACTCAGACTTGCAAGAGAAAAGCAAAAGATATATCCACTGACACAAACCACCTCCTACCACCAAATATCGAGTACCTCTGTCAAAGCATAGGAAAATTAATATGAAAATCAAGTATCACCTCTAAATAGTATAAATACTACACAATCTTAAAAATAAAGCAAGTAAAACATTTTTCTTCAGCCTTTGTCTCAGAAACCATGGAGCAACTTTTATCTGAAATTTTTCAATAATTCTTCCAATGGTGAATCTCAGCCCTGGAAAACTTCAAGTCCAGCTGGTTAAAGTTTGATAGAGTAATAGGCAATTGAAAATAGAGTTGTATAATGGGAGCATCACACAACCCTAATTTGTGGTGCTCTCAGACCCGCCTATAATTAAGTATGCCAGATTAGAAATAAGGAAAGTGCTGGTTCAGACTAAGAGCTCACATAAAAATCTCAGCTTATAGCTAGTTATTTTATGCAAGTTATAATCTATTATACTAGGGGGTGACAATGACAACACTGTCTGACCCTTAATTGCAGAAAAGATGCTATAATACTGTACATTACGAGACAGTCTAAAATAAAATTGAAATTAATACTGGAGCCTGCCTGCCACCCATGACTTGTGAACCAGGGGTACTCTGATGCCACAAGGAGAAAGGTTGCCTCTGATTTTCTGTTCTTGCTCTGACTTTCACTCCTCTGTTCCTCTCCTTTTCCTTTATTTCCAGTATCAAACAAAGACATCGCAATGATTACATTACACTTCTTTCCCTCCTTTTCATTTCCACATCGTGCAGATACAAGAGGCACAAACACCTCTGGAGGAGTGATCCCATAGCCTGGCAGGTGGTTGAAGCTGACACATTAAGTAGCATAGAAGGACCCACTGGAAATGGGAATGCTTCAGGGAACAAATGGCAATCTGCTACATCATGAAATAGTGCTAGAGCTGGCAGCAAAGCACCAGGATCGAGAGAAGCTACCATACACATATTTTAAAAATGCAAGTTTAGAGCATAGTATTTTCCTGCATAACACCACTAGAATTAAAGTGAACGGTGTCTGGAGCTCCCCTAGTGAAAAAGTTCAAAACTCCATGGTCACCAAGGAGCAGTATCATTAATTACTAGGGAAGAAAGAGGTGATCCTTCCTCCTTTGAGCCTTTGCACACAGCAAGTTTAGAAACTGGGCTCAAAGCCTTGCAGAAATACAAATAAATAAACTCAGCCTCTTCTTTGCACCTTACTCACATCTCCAAGAGGTGCCCATGGGCTGGTAAGAGTTGACACAGGAGGAGCACTAGATCAGGCCTTTTCATAGCATGAATTCATTGTGTAAGAGATAATGTGAATAGGGACAAGGTGTATGCATAAATTTTATTCCCTACCTCAGCAATAGCAGAAGACCCTTTAGCAAGAGTAGGCATGTGACAGGAAGAGCAGCGAAACTATTTTAATCAACTTTCAGCGTGCTTCAGCAGGCAGTCACCATCCCCAGCTTGAATAAGCCATTGTGGGCCACAAGCCAAGGTTGATAACTACTACAAAACAGAAGGTAGTTAGTTGAATTGATGCCAAAGGCAGCCAAAGGAAAAGCAGAATTTCAAACACACTGGATGAAAAGATCACAAGAAGCAAACTTCAAGGAGATACTCTGAACTCAAAATCTGCCTTAAAAAAAAAAAAAAATTAGACTCAAGCTTTGCTCCCAAGTGCCATTCAGATTAAACGCAAAACAAAAGCACGTGGGGTTTCCCAGAGCTTTGAATCACCCATCTGAACAACAAGAGGACTGGGCAGCTGATACTGGCAGGAATAACAGTAGGTATGCACAAAGCATTAAACCCAGTGCAAAACTGACTGAAAGGTATTTTCCTTCTTTAATCACTGAAAAATGCAGCCGTATTGTGCATTACTTGTAAAACAGCCGGTTGGGCTTTTCAGACAGAAGTGTACTTTATAAGCTGACATGTTCCTTCTGGCCTGGTAGTTATTAAAATAATGTTTGTTGCACATTATCTCATCTTCTGACTGTGCTCTGAAGTCCATCCTGGCCATCCCTCCATGACACAAACAAACTCCAATCCTTACAAATAATTCACTTAACTTTATAAGGAAACACTTGTTCAAGTCAAATAATTTTCATGTACAGGTTGACACAAAAATGGTTTTCCTGGGAAAGAGCTGATTTGCATTGCTGGGTGCCACAGCATATGACAGCTCACTCCGTGGTCTGCTCGTGTGGATCACCCATAACCCTCACAGCAGCAGCCTTATTTTTCCATGAAGCAGTTGAACACACAACAGGAAGAGCTAATTTTAATGAAGCATCTTAGCTTCTGTATCAGTCATGTTCCTTCTTCAACTGTTTATCCGGCAGGCCAGCAGATGCAGTGTGTAACCACTGCTCTCTGCTAACTAAAGAAAGTCCATTACTGTTGCCCGTTTCTTTGGCTCTTGGGTCTTTAATATCTGACATGCTGCAGCACAAGCAGTAGGCCATGAGAATCCATTACTGAGCTGCCCAGCACTTCTCAAAGGCTGCACTACTGCTCTCCTGTCCCAGCTCACCCTCTTTCATTTGAACAGTCTCTAACATTCCTGGCACAAGAAAGTAAAAGTCTTCAACACATCAGCAGCAGACTTGCTGAGACGGTGACCATCTTCCCATTACACTGCACAGCAGAGCCCTGATCACTGACAAGGATCCTAGCTCCCTCTAAAGTGAACATGATAAATAAATCATCAACACAAGGTCCTCTGGCAGGGAGGGAAGCCTACACACTCTCAACCGATTACTTTATAACTACCAACAAGGTCTAAAACTCCACAGGGAGGCAACAATAGTGAGTCGTTACTGTGAACAGGAGAGGCAGGAGGACAGCTGAAGCCTGCAGAAGCCAGTTTGCTTTACCCTCTCCACAAGAGCTTGGGTACAGATCAGTGGTAATGTTAAGAGGCAGAACAGACAAATGAGAGGCCTTAAAAAAGTTTAAGAGGTTGATAGAAATAATAAGATCAACAACAGAACTGAGATCTAGAACAGAAGAGCATAAAAGCAAGGTTTGATGTGAACTACAGAAATCCTGGCAGAAAGAAAGAGGTTTGTTGTGAGAAAAGCGAAGTTTTGGAAGTCACATACAGAACACAGGATGCAGGATCCTCAACATCACATCAAGCCACAGTGCAAATAAGGAGGAGACTCGGATACCAGGGAATACGTTCAGTGATTATTACAGTTGGATTTCTGTATTTCTTACACTAAAATTTACACTTTTTTTTTTTTTTAATTTCTTTTTTAAAGGCTAATTTCAGACCTGCATTGTTATTTCCAGCTTTAGTTTCTCTCCAGTGAGCTAACAACAAACATGAAGCTAGAGGTCTGGAGACAAATACCTTCAATTACTGCTGGGATGTTTGAGTTCGGTGCTTCTCCTACATTAAATTAAGGTAGAAGCAAAAAAAGCAATGGGTTAAAAGCTTTGAATTGGAAGAACAAGAAAAAGGCACTGAGAAGAAAGTATTGGCACAATCCACTCAAAACAAGTGAAATGAAACAGTATACAATATACTGGTGTGCCAAACATGGTATACTGGAAAAAAGAGACCCTCAGTGGCCACTACTAGAGCTCAGAAGAAACACTTTGACAGTAATGAGTCCCTAAAGCGGTAAGTCAAAAAGTGTCTGCAATGTAAAGGCTTGGGAAAGATGATGCATTCCCATGATGGCATAGCACGCTACATAATGGCTGTTTTATTTAGCTATTCCCAGTATAGTTGCATAGCGCGTAACTCAAGCTAGGCTACTTTTGAAACCATCAGGAAGCCCTAATCTTATATTAATGCATACATCCATATACACCCCCACTCACCATGTCTGC